>NW_022107431.1:57909816-57917699 GCF_000313985.2 Echinops telfairi | reverse complement strand
CTTTGCCACATTTGCTTATTCACCCGCTTTGTCTTCAGCGGTTGTGTCGGGAAGGTGAGCATCATAGAATGCCAATTTAATAAAACAAAGTATTCTTGCATTGAGGGAGTACTTGAGTACTCGCATTGGTGTATTTGAACACACACGAGGTCTCCGTGAAAAGGAGTCCACTTGGTGGCAATTAGTGATTGGATTCAGTGCACGGAGGCTGAGTCTTGCAGTGGCACTAGACACACAGTGTGTAAACCTGTGGCTCAGGGTACTTGTTCAAAATAAATTCTGTTTTTCTGTTGAAAAAGCCCAGCTGTGGAGGGTCTTTTTACCAAGGATTTTAAAGGAAAATTAAAACCACGTAAAAACAATTGAGCATGGGGACAGGAGGGTGAGACAGAGGGGAGCACAAGAAAGACAAGGACTATAGAGAAAGACATCAAGCTTTTTTGGCCCAGACTCTGGTTCTTTTGTAAAGACTCAGAGTACTATCTCAGCCACGCGGTGTCCAAAGATACCAACTTGCCAGCCTGCTGCTACCCTGTTGTGTGTGTGACAGTTACACTCATTAACAGTGGGAGTGGGCTACACCCTTGGAAGCGGTGGTAGCATTGTGGTTCAGGAGAGGCCCTCTTGGCAGCTGCGCTCCTGTTTGAGGCCTGAAGGACTAACGTAGCGATAATCCAGCAGCAAGATTGGAAGCGTAAGGAGTCAGCGTGCTGATGGAGTTGAAGCAGATGTGTTTGCAAAAAAATGAATTTTTTCCCAGGGGTCTTGGAGAGGTTATCACAGCTTTACTATATTACAAGTTTATACCGGGCACTTTATTCAAGGAAATGTTTGCCTGTGAATTGGCATGGAGATACCAAAGTCCTGAGCAGGAAATTTCTGGTCAATCAGTGGCTACAAGGATACATGGAGATGGTTATTCACTTATATCCGACCCTGCCTGCCTTCTCTGTGGCTTGTGTGGACTGGATCCTTACTTCTTGTTTGCGCTGAAAACAATCACTGTTCTGTGGGAAGTCATTGTGTGATTTTTGGAATTTAATTTCTTTTGGACTTACTTGAAAACACCCTGCTGTTTGCCCACTGTGAGTGGGCTCTTGGGGCAGGTCACCCACATTGTCACAGGGTTTATTAGTCATCTGAATTGTGGTCTGTCATGTCCCATAAGCCAGTTCGAGGTAATGTTATAGCAGGTTTTTGTCTGTTATGACGGAGCAGGAACTCAAAGGTAACAACTACTTCCTGCCAAGTTCAGCTCTCCAAGAAGATGCTAGCTTGGTGATTACTTAAACACAAATGGGAGAGAAACACGTTCTAACCTCTGTGGGCATGCATCAGCAAGGATGCCATCTAGCACCCTTGTGAGACCCCTGGTGGCACCTTGTTTTCATCCAATTCCATCACAGATAAACTTTCTACCGGAAGTTGGGAATTAGAAGTTTTCCGCGTCAGAACATGCAGGGAATTTGGTTAACCACCACTGCACAAAATTCAGTCAAAACTGGAGTTTCTCTATATACCTAACATTCCTGAGATCCGTGCTCAGACCCAGGGCAAGCTCGAACTACATCACTTGATTGGCTATATCTCAAAACTCACTGCCACCAAGTTAATTACAATACACAGCAACACTATAGAACAGAATAGAGCTGCCCTATGTGGGTTTCTGAGACTGTAACTTCATGGGAGCAGAAAGCCTCGTCGTTCTCCCTTGGAAGAGCTGCTGGTTTTTGAACTGCTGCCCCTGTGGTTAGCAGCCCAAATTGTAACCCACTATGCCATCAGGACTCCTGGCCATCAGTTACCTCCAATTGGCATATGGTGTACATGGCAGATAAGTAACAAATCCTGGGAGAATCGGAGTGCCCTGACCCAAAGCCCACTCACAACTGGGCAGCCAACTTTCAGCCTGTCAACACATTGCTTTAAAGTTAGTGAAAAACCATCTGAAACCATAATCAAGTCAGGAAGAATAAAAGACAGCAACAGTCCAAGGAAGATAGTTATGGTGAACAAGAAGAAAGTGATTCTTCATTGTCGGAATCAAAGGCTGTATTTCTCACAAGATTGCCTCCAGTTGAACGAGCCCTGTTTGGTCAGATCTAGATGGGCTCATGTAAAAAGAAACGGTGACACACATTAGTTTCAGGCTTTCTGGAAACTTGGGATTCGGAAAACAGATCAAATATCTGCACAGGGAGGGACATGGCGAGACTGACACTTCATCTAATAAATAGGGAGAAGGTCAGCAATGTGGTTGTGACAAAGATGACAGGCTTGGCAGAGGAGGTAAAACCCACTGCCAGCTGGACTTGATCCTGCCTCCTGGTGATCTTGCAGGACAGAGGAGAGTGGATCCACAGGGGTTTCAAGGCTATAAATCTTATGATTCTTATATTTTAAAAACTTTTTGATGTAACTTGAGTAAAACGTTTACAAAGCGAATTGGTTTTCCACTCGTCAATTCAAAGACATTTTGTTTGTGACCATGATGGCTGTCCTCACAATGTAATAGGCAACACGTTCCACTTCCTTCCTGTCTACTGTGTCCATGCATCTTTCTCTCTTATCCGTTCCTGCCTCCTACACTTTATCCCTGGGAAAATGCTGCACGTTTGGTATGATTGATGGCTCTAAAAGAGTGCTTACCTCCCTATTCCTCTCTAGGACTGTTTCCCTTCCTGGTGTTATCGGTCACCTACTCGGCCTGCATATGTTTTGGATGAGAGTTGCGCCATGGGGGGAGTTCAGATCCAGGCTTGAAGACTGACACAGGGCCATAGTCTTGGGGGTTCCACAGTCTTTAATCACTTCAGTGGTTGTTGGGAGGTGCCATTGAGTCAGCTCTGGCTATACTGACCCTAGGCACAAGAGAAGAAACCATCACCCAATCCTGCACCCTCCTCATGATTGTTCTTATGATTGAGCTCATTGTTACAACCACGGTGTCCATCCACCTTGCGGAAGACCTTCCTCGTTTTCCCCTGCTGTCCCGCTACTTTACCAAGTACAATGGCCTTCTTCAGGGCCTGGTGTCTCCTGACAACACTTCCCGAGCACATGAGATGAAGTCTTGTCATCTTCAGTTCTAAGAAGCATTCTGGCTGTACTTCTTCCAAGACAATTCTGTTTGTTCTTTTCAGACAAGTAAGCATGGTCTTTAAAAAATATTTTCCGCCTACTCCTTTTAGAGTCATCCGCAGGAGTAGGCAGGGCTCACATAATTATTTTAGTCTCAGACTCCTCCTGACCTACTCCTCCCTCTTCTTCTTGCCGTCTGCTTATCTTTCCACTAATTTTTCCAAGATTCATGCTTGGTATTCAGTTGAGTGCAGGGTTGCGTATGTAACAGTGTTGAACGTGGTTGTCTGCAATTCTTGGTCACTTCTCCAGCCTTCCTTTTCTGTAGCGCTACTGTGCTTCACATGCCCTTATTGGACACTGCCTTTCCCTTCACCTAGTTTAGTACGTGTCTATTATCTCGGTGAGAAAGGTCAGGCTGCCTGCTCTCATAAAGACGAGCAGCCTCAGAAGCCTAATGGGACACTTCTAGTCTGGCCTCCAGGCTCGCTGTGAGTCTGCGTCGGAACAGACCCACTGGCAGTGGGTTTATTATCTGGTTAGTGGTCTTCCCTCTCCTTCTCTTCTGTCACTGGTAACTTTCAGGAATGTCCTTTTTAAAAATTCTGTGCACAAACCTTTTGTTTTATAATTGTGAACTCATACAATATGTGTCCTCTTTTTTGGACCGACTTATTTAACTCATAATATCCTCCAGGTTCATCCAGGTCATGAGGTGTTTCCTAAAGTCTTTAATGTGGCATATGATTCCATTATGTGTATATACTGCAGTTTATTTATCCATTCATTCATTCATTTATTTAAGTTGTTTCTCTTTGTCATTGTGAATAATGCTGAAAACAGGTGTGCCTATATCTGTTTGTGTCCTGGATTTTATTTCTTTAGAATGCATGCTAGCAGTGGAATTGTGAAAAGGCCATCGTGCTTGGTAAGGCAGAGGGCCAGCACAAAAGAGAAAGACCCTTAGCCAAGATGGATTGACACAGTGGCTAGAAAAATGGGCTTTACCGGATGTGGTGAAGAAAGCTGATGGTGCCCGGCTATCAAAAGATATAGCATCTGGGGTCTTAAAGGCCTGAAGATAAACAAGTGGCCATCTAGCTGAGAAACAACAAAACCCACATGGAAGAAGCACACCAGCCTGTCCTGACATGACCGCTGAAGACAAAGCAGGTAAATAAGCAAATGTGGTGAAGAAAGTTGATGGTGCCCGGCTGTCAAAAGATACCGAACCTGGGGTCCTATAGACTTAAAGATAAACAAGTGGCCATCTAACTGAGAAACAACAAAGCCCACATGGAAGAAGCACACCAGCCTGTGAGATCACGAGGTGTCGAAGCGATCAGGTATCGGGCATTAAAGACTAAAAACACCATAGCATTGCAAATGAAGGGGGTGCAGAGTAGGGATCCAGGGCCCATCTGTGGGCAATTAGACATCTTGAATGATTCCTCCTCCCAACTATCATGATCCCAATTCTACCTTACAAATCTGGCTGTACAGGAGGATATACACTGGTACAGCTAGGAACTGGAAACACAGGGAATCCAGGATAGATGAACCCTTCAGAAATAGTGGTGAGAGTGGCAATACCAGGAGGGTGGAGGGAAGGTGAGGGAGAAAGGGTGAACAGATTGCAAGGATCTACATATAACCTCCTCCCTGGGGGATGGACAGTGGAGAAATGGGTGAAGGGAGACATCAGACGGTGTAAGATATGACAAAATAATAATAATTTATAAATTATCAAGGGTTCATGGGGGAGGAGGGAGTGGGAATGGAGGGGAAAAATGAGGAGCTGAAACCAAAGGCTCAAGTAGAAACAAATGTTTTGAGCATGATGAGGGAAACAAATGTACAAAAGTGCTTGTCACAATGGATGTCTGTGTGGATTGTGTTAAGAGATGTACAAGCCCCCAATAAAGTGATTTAATTGTTACAAACAAACAAAAAACCATAACCTTTACTGGAAGAACAATCGTGAGAATGCCCCGGGAACGGGCAATGTTTCATGTTGTCGTGCATAGGATCCCTGTGAGTTGCAAGTGGCTCAATGGCATCTAGTAGCCACCACCTTAAACCACAACCACCACAACAATGGGGTTACTGGACCCAATGGCAGCTCTCGTTGCATTTTTTCCCATAGGCCCACTGGTAGCCTATGAGACTTCCAATCTCTCCACCCGCTCAGCAGCACCTGTTGTTTTCCTCCCATGAAGTACCTGGTCATTTGAAGCTGCTGACTTTTTTGGTTAGCAGTTCAGTGCTTAATCCCTGCACCACCAGGATTCCTGGAAGAGCAATACTAAAACTAAAAAGCTCAGATGCTTTACATAGAAGATCCAAGAACCCAGTAAAGATGAAAGCTACTGTCAGGTTTTACCTGTAGAACTTTGAGGTTACAGTTAGAGAAATCAAGTAAAGAAAATAAGGCATCAGCAATGCTGGGCAGATGTATGAGAGCTCACGAGATCTGAATGTACTAGCGCAGGGTGCAGTGGGTGACGACCTATACCCCAACAGTGGTCTCCCTTGTGGGGTCCCAACCGCATCAGGCAACACTGTAGAGGAGCTGACACCCAAATGACTGCTTCAAAAACAAGGGCTGTCTATAAAATTTTGTGCAATGTTCCAGCAAAAAAATTACTATTTTATATAAAAACATTCCCGTAGTTAAAACAATAAAAACATTTTTTTTCATAATACCACTTTACCATATCAATATACCTCCAAAGCTGAATTTCTACATTCATTTACATTCTGAAAATCTCACGTGTTCCAGGAGCCTTGGTGGCTGGGGTCATGGATGGGGGTTTGGGCTGCTTACCCAAAGGCCAGCAGCTAGAATTTTCCCGCCTCTCCAAGGGGGAAAGAGGGCGTTCTCCGCCTATGAAGATCTAGTCTTGGGAACCCTCCAGCGGCAGGTCCATCTGCTCTGCAGGGTGGACATGGGTGAAAACGGACTGGATGGCAGGGCGGATCTAGTTGTAGTCATGTGTTCGGACGGGGCACTCCTGGAGAGTGAGTAAGGCCTGCAGTGGGGCTTTGAATCAGGGGCTTCCACTCTGGACTCATTCACTGTTTGGTCTCTCCCAGTGCTGTCATAGTCGCCACTTTTGTCTCATCCTTGGGCGTTTTAGGGACAACATGGTGGCCATTAGCATCTGTTGAACCTAGATCATTAACTTTTTTTGAGACTGAAAAATGAAAGGAAAAGCAGGAGAAAATATTAAAAAAGGCTTCTGAGAAGTAATTAATGATGTTATAATTAAATGTTGAACAATTTTATAAGACAACTGTGTGGCTGATATTAATATAACCTAAGGAACATCCAATTCAAGCGATTTACAACTATATTTAACCCATACAATTTCATGATTAAAATGCATAATAAATATGAGTAAGAACTCTGTAGTGGCTGGTGCCAGAGGAGGTCCAGGAGAGGGGTGACATTAATTTCAGGGATGCCACTGCATTCTAACTTTCCAGAACGAAACTCTCTTATTCTGGCATGTTGTTTAGACAAAAATTGTTCCTCTGCATGAAAAAGTATAAAAGGAAGTAGAAGATAAACACAGGGGGCAAGAAAAGGAAGCTACTTTAAAATCCCCATTTCAGTCTCAAAAGTCAAGAGGATGTAGAAATTATATACAAATCCATGTATCCACTCATCCTTTTTTCACCCTTGTCGGTCCACCAAAGAGAATATGAGAGGCCGATCCTTTGTTACCATGGCCTATCCTTTGAACATGGCTTGCTCCGTCTTAATGCTTTCCAGATGGATTCTTTAAAGAACTCTATATGGCCCCTGCAGAAAGGAGCAGCTCTGTTAGGAGGGCCAGAGGAGAAGGGGATTCATTCTGGAGACCACTCTTTATAACCAACAGCACCTTTGTTGTTGGACAGCTGGGAGGAAAAGCCAGAATCAAGGGGTGAAAGGACACGGCTTTCCTTATGCCCTAATGCTTTGGAAGGGGGCACATTTGGTAAAGCCTTGTAGGCGGAATGTCTCCCCATTAATGTTGTATCCATTGTGTGGGTGAATAGAGAGCTTTTGTCTCTGAAGATGTTAGTCTAGCACCTTCCATTAGAGTAAAGTTCACTCAAAAATTCAAAGCAACCCACCCCCTACAACCTTTCCTACATCCCTGAAGGATTCGATTGCTGTAATCAAAGTAGCTTCAGAGAGAAAAGGCCTTCGAGGTGATCCATTTCCGCCTCTGCTAGGGCAGACGTTCCTCCTTCGCAGTGGTGTTCTGCTCTGTCTGGCTTCAGTGTCCTGAGTGAGGGAGCTTCCCCGCCCTTCCCGGGAGACCTTTCTCTAATCCAGTAATTCTCACTGCCAGGAAGTCTTCTCTGATATTCATCTCGAATTTTCCCTTCTTCAGTTGTATCCCATTACAGCCAGCAGCAGCCTTTGTACTGAGCCTCCCAATCAGTGGCAGCATGCTGTTTCCCACCTTTGTGCAGAATCAAACATTAAAAAACACCTCTCATTCATCCACTACTCTCTTTTATGGACCTGTCCTCAGTCCTGGAACTTGCAAGGAACTTGGGGATTCAACTAGAACACAGGAGATGAGAATAGATTGTATAATGTTTAAAATTAAGTGGAGAGCCATTAACTACTTAGTGTTTTTTAATAATCATTTTATTAGGGGCTCATACAAGTCTTATCACAATCCATACATACATCAATTGTGTAAAGTGCATTTATACATTCATTGCCCTCATCATTCTCAAAACATTTGCTCTCCACTTAAGCCCCTGGCATCAGCTCCTCATATTCCCCCCTCTCTCCC
>NW_022107431.1:57900852-57908903 GCF_000313985.2 Echinops telfairi | reverse complement strand
GTAGGCCACTGGAGATCCCCTTGCAGAGGGGTCTCAGGGAGGAGATGAGCCAGACAGGATGCAATGTAGCAATGATGAAAAATACAACTACTTAGTTTTATAGCTCTTGTAATACCATCTCCCAAAACTATTATAAGGCTCTTTTATATTTTCTAATAGACTTAAGCATCATAGATCAATTGTGGAATACACTTTATAATAACAAATTAGTTTGTATGGAAATAGAAGGGAGATATATTTAGTTGAGTAATGAGATGGAAAGCCATCTTTAGAAGGAAAGTCTGTAGAATTGTTTTATTACATGGTTTGTTGTCAGAGACCTTAAATATATGTCCTTTCTGTTGTCAGGATGGACTCGGGCTATTTTATGCAGCTCAAAAATTAAGTGAGCACATCTAGATGACACCCTAACTTCAGAGCAACATACAGGAAGCGCCTCTTTTTGCCCAGTAATCAATGGGCCCACAAACGTCACAACAACCTCGAGTTTTGAAGTACTAGATGGAGCCTTGTGACCACTACGATCTGCTCTAAAAAGGATCACATTAGAAGGTTCTAGTTAGAGTTGTAGAAAAATGTAAAAGTTCACACAAAATCCTAAAAAAAAAAAAAAGGGACCATGCTTACTGGTTGGACAAAGACTGGTGACACCCCCAAGACTAGGGCCTTTAGTAACCCTGCAGATTTAGAACTTTAGAGAGCCCTCGGGTCTGGAAAGGAACTCACTCCATGACTCATACTTTAGCCAAATAATAGACAAATCTTTAAGGGGAATAATGCACTAGCGAGGTACACACACTTTAAGATAATCAACAATTTAAGATCAAACGGGAAATATTTACCCAAGGACAAAGTTCAGAAGGGTTAAGAAAGGAGGAATGGAAATGGGGGGCACAGGGAGAATGTGTGATAAATGACATTACATTTTTGGGATTTGCAATCAAGTACATAAAACAAAATGTGTAAGCATCATTGAATGGAAAGTCATACCCTCTATAAACCTTCACCTAATTCATAAAAAAATCATTTCTCTAAAAGTACTTATAATTTAGAGCGAAGGAAAAAAATCTACTAAGGATCAGCCACTATAAACCTCTGCTTCTCCAAATTCAGCATTTAGACCATAGGCTCCCAAACTTATTTGGCCTACTGTCCCTTCCCGAAAACAAACAAACAAAACCCAATCTTACTAGCAATTAAAAACATATACGATAGCCCGTATCCTGGGATAAAAGTGTATGTATCTGTTTTTGCAGCCTTCTGAATTGTTCCAGCTTCCAGAGGGAGTTGTATCACCCACTTTGGGAAACACTAATGTCAAAAAGAGGAGACATGAAAAATAACATGTTTTATAAGCAGCATCTCACAGGTTGTTGTGATACGATTTGTTGAAAGTAGGCTTGACAACAGATGCTAGTCTCCCTGTCTCTTGTTGATGCCCAGCCTTAAAGTTCTCCTCACTCTCGGTGCCTGGGGTACTCTCAGACTCATTTGCTGGCCAGATCAGGCCTTGTCATCCTTCTGTAAACATCAAATGATTATTTCTGGACTATTGTTTTATTTTTAATAGTTTAGTGAGTTTTTGGTGAAAGTTTACATAGAAAATTAGGTTCTCGTTTGACAATTGGTCTACACTTGATATAAGACAAAAAGCCCCCCCCACCCCAAAAAAAAAGCACTTGATATATTAGTCTGGGTAGACTAGAGAAACAAATTCATAGACACTCATATGGATGTAAGAAAGAGGTTTATACAAAGGGTAATTGTACATAAAGAAAGCATCCCAACCCAGTCCAGTCCAAGCCCATAAGTCCAATATTAGCCCACATGTCCAATACCAATCTATAAAGTCCTCTTCAGACTCCACAAAACACATGCAATGACACTGAATGCAGAACAAATCGCAGACCGGTGGGTAGAAAGTCTTTGGATCCAGTGGCATGACAAGCATCTCAGCACTGGCAGGGGTCTCTACATGGCTTCCCCAGTTCCCAGAGCATGGACGGGGTCTATCAGCGTAGTGCCATGTGTCTTGTCAGCAGAGAGTCTCTCAGGGGGTGAGCCGAGAGAGAGTATGTCTTTCACCTGCAAGGAGGAAATATAAGAGTTCCCAGAATTCTCAGGAGAAAGCCATACCCACACAAAGGCCTCATTGGCTATGACCCGACTGACAGACTAGACTCCACCTTTTCATTTGTATTCCTCTCAAGTCCCAAATTGACACCAGTTTATGTAACTGCCACACTGGAGAAGCTCAATATCAGCAGCTAAAACCAGGTCAGGGCTGATTGTAGAATAGGTCATCCATTGTTCATATCTACATTCAGATTAAAGCTGAAGCAAATTAAAACAAGTCAATGAGAGCCAAAATATGATGTTTGAGAGTCTCTCTCACTTGAATTTCAAGAACATCTCAAGGACAAATTTGACGCATTGAACACTAATGATAGAAGACCTGATAAACTGTGGGAGGACATCAAGAACATGATTTGTGAAGAAAGCAAAAAGTCACTAAAAATACAAGAAAGAAAGAAAAGATCAAAGGTGGATGTAAGAAGAGACTCTGAAATTTTCTCTTAATTGTAGATTAGGTAAAGAAAATGGAAGAAATTAAAAAAGTCAAAGAGCTGAAGAGAAAATTTCGAAGGGCAGCTTGGGAAGACAAAACCAAATGTTATAATAAAATATGCAAAGACCAAGAATTAGAAAACAAAAAGAGAAGAACATGCTAAGCATATTTTAAATTGAAAGAACTGAAAAAATTTCAAGCCTTGCAAATATTGTTTGGACAAAACATTGAATTATACACGAAGAATCAAAAGAAGATAGAAATAATACACAGAATCAAAAGAAGATAGAAATAATACACAGAAATAATACAGAGTCACTGTACCAAAAAGAACTGGTGGGCAGTGTACCATGTCAGGAGGTAGCATGCGAACAAGAACCAATGGTGCTGAAGGAAGAAGTTCAATTTTCACTGAAAGCATTAGCCAAAAGCAAGGTTCCAGGAATTGGTGGAATACTAATAGAAAAGTGTTTCAACTAGCTGATGAAGCACTGGGAACATTCACTCATCTATGCCAGGTAACTTGTAAGACAACTACTTAGCCAACTAACTGGAATAGATCCAATTTTCTACCCATTCCAAAGAAAGGTGACCCAGGAGAATGCTCAAACTATAGAGCAATATCATTGATATTAAGTGTAAGTAAAAATGTGCTGAAGACCCCACCACAATTGTTGCAGCAGTACATTGACAGGGAACTGTCAGACATTGAGGCCAGATTCAGAAGAGGATATGGCACAAAGGATATCAGTGCTGATGTCAGGTGGATCTTGGCTCCAAGCAGGGAACACCAAAAAGATGTGTACTTGCATTTTGCTGATTATGCCAAGCCATAATCTATGGATTCTAACAAACTATGTATAACTTGAGAAGAGTAGGTATCCCAGAACACTTCATAGTGCTCCTTCAGAACTTGTGCATGGATCAAGAGGCTGTTGTGGGAAAGGAACAAGGGAATATGCATGGTTTAAAATCAGGAAGGATGTGCTACAGGGTTGTATCCTCTCATCATACTTATTCAATCTTTTGCAATCACCAGAGAAGATGGCTTATATGAAGATGAATGCAGCAGCAGGATTGGAGGAAGGCTTATTAACAACGTGCGCTACGCAGATGGAAAAACCTTATTTGCTGAATGTGAGGAGGACTTGAAACACTTGCTGGCTGATGAATATCAAAGATTTTCAGCCTTTAGTATGGATTGTAATTAAATGTCAAAAAGACCAAGATACACTTAACTGGACCAATTGGTAACATCATGATAAATGGAGAATCGATTGAAGTCATCAAGGATATTTTCTTGCTTAAATTCACAATCCATGTTCATGGAAGCAGCAGTCGAGAGATCAAAAGATGAGTTGCCTTAGGCAAATCTACTGCACAAGACCTCTTTAGAGGATTGAAAGTCAAAGCTGCTACTTTGAGGACCATTGTGTGCCTCACCCAAGCAAGGGTCCTTTTAATTGCCTCATATGCATGTGAAAGTCGGGCATTGACTAAAGAACCTGAAGAAGGAAGGCATTTGAATAGTGGGGTTAGAGGAGAATACTGGAAATACCTTGGACGGTTGAAAGGACCAACAGCTGTCTCAGGAGAAGTATGAGCAGAGTGCTCCTTCAAGGCCAGGGTGCTGGGACTTCATCCTACATACTTTGGACATGTTGTCCAGAGAGAGCAGTCCCTGGAGAGTGACATCATGTTTGGCAAAGTACAAGGGCATCAAAAGAGGATGAGGCCCTTAAGAAAATGGGCTGACACCATGGCTGTAGCCATGGGCTCAAGAAGAGGAACAATTGTGAGGAGGGGGCAGGAGTGGCCAGTGTTTTGTTTTATTGTTCATGACATCGCTATGGGTTGGAAACGACTTGATGGCAGCTAACAGCAACACTATACATCCGGGTCATTGGCATTAGACCCATTTTTCCCATTGTGTCAGCATTCTCAATAATTCATTTCTGGTTTTGGTTTTACTTTTAAATGAGTGTATCTAAGTTTGAATTCTAGTCCTTAAATTCAATAATTTTATGATCTTGAATACGAGGAGAGCAGGAAGCTGAGTTCATATAGGTTGGGTATGCCAGGATGCACATTCTTCTGAGTTGCCATGGAGATGGCTCTGATTCGGCCCTGTGTGCCATGCAGTGACATATTGCCTTGTCCTGTTGCCAAGTATTGTCATCTTCACAATTGTTGAGATGCTTGAAGCCATTGCGGTGGCTGCTCTGTATTTTGAGTGCCTTCCAACTTAGTGCCTCATCCATCAGCTCTATGTTGGGAGACATTCTGTTGTTATCCATATGATTTCCATTGATTAATTATAAGAACTGGATCATCACATCTTTCTTCTTCGTCTGTCTTCATCTGGAACCTTCCACTGAATCCTGTCTATGATGGTGACCCAGAGGGTATTTGAAACACTGGTGGCACAGCTTCCAGTTATTATAGTAACACAAACCACTGCAATACAACAAACTGCCAGATAGGCGGTGGAGGACACCCTTTGCATAAAGATTAAACTAGAGACTAATTAAGGGGCACATCATGGAAGAGACTTAACCCAAGTTCTTTTGACTTCCCATCGTCAGCTCTTTGCATTCTAGAAATTGACCTCTTGTGGTTCTTTATTTTTGGTCTGCAAAGTGTGCTAGTACTGAGAGGAATAATTGAGATAAACTGGTTAAAGGCATATGGAACCTGACTTAGGTCCAACGTGAACGGGCGTCGTTGCAATCCTGGGTGAAGGAAGTGAAAGGAATGGAAAACTTCCGGTCCCGGCTCCTGAACTGACGCTCTCTTCCTCCGTACACACGCTCTCTCAGTGACAACGAGCAATTATTCCACGAAAGATGGGTTAGAAGTAAATGTTGTACAGTTTTTTGTTTGCTCTTTTAAAATAGCATTTAAGGTCTAGGTCAAAGTGAATTTCTGACCCTGACGAATCCCTTGTCCTCCCTGCTCCTCATTTTATATTCAGTGTAATATCGTGGAAGACATTTTCAAATGAAAGACTGGCTGATACTGATGATTTTAAAAGTAAAACCACATGCCAAGTTCCCACGCATGCCATGAGTGGAGAGTTCAGCCGTGTCTCATGTTTGTTCAAGCTTTGTTTGGCATATTAAGATCACATAAGCAGAATGGTCTGGGACCTTTTCGACATGGTGTCTGCTGCTGTTCAAAGACGCCAAAATTCAGTGAAAGACCTAGTGCGGCACCAAGGGAGGTGACCAGGTCTTCTTGGGATACCGTGCCTCCACCTACCATTAGCTAGCTATAGTTTTACTTCCTCATCTCAGAAGAGGAGACATTTCACTGTGATTTTATTTAAACAGCTGAAATGCCATATTGGATATGGCTCACGATTACAATATTTATATAATGGGAAATATCACTTTGTTAGCTTTTTAAATCATAATCCCTTTCCCCCGCAAAAGCCAAGATGGCCAGAACGTGCTTGTGGCTCCCGCAGTGGTTAAATAGTGCTGCTCTGACCTGAGGAGCACAAAAGAGGCTCTAAAGATCCCAGTGTTTGCTTGGAGCCTCCTGCTGGCTCCCTGCTGTTGACCACATTTTGAATGTTTTATTAATCGTTTCTCAACTTCTCCCTTGAAAAAGAATATTCATTTCTGAAGTCATCTGTTGTTAATTAGGGTGACCAGCTATTCCGTTTCTATTATAAGGCCTAAGACAAGGCCTTCATGGGCTGTGGTGTTCAAACCACCTTTCTATTATGCAGGAACACAGACTCATTGGAAGAGTTTGGGAATCACTGAAATTATACAGCTTTTAGGCTCTTCATTAATATATGGTATTAATGTTGGTAGTATTGACAATGAAATGTTGTCAAGTGATTTTTGTTGGTAAAGTAGCCCACATGTATTAGTGATTTACCCAGCAGAATTTTCTAAGAACTACTTGTGCTAGATGCTCAGGATCTAAATATTAATAGGACATGATCCTAGTCTCTTGAAGTTTATATGGAAACAAACTACAGTGGTTTATTCAATCCTCCTAATAATGCGGGGAGGTAGGAGTAATTTTTCTAAGATAGGATTAGCTTAGGAGAAGTTATGTTTATGTTGGTATCTTCAGGTCAGTAAAGGCCAAAGCTGATCTTCAAACCCAGACCTCCTTATACTAAACCTTCGCCTATTCCCCAAGCATGGGCTCTTAACTCAGATGTCTGCACTCTCTCTCTCTGAGTTCTACTTCAGATTAGCTGTGGGACTGCAAAAGTTACATAATGACTTATTTATTTTTTAGCTTTGGTTTCCTATGTGTACCAAATAATTCTGGTTTATTTTCTTGTGCTATTGTGAGGATTAGATTAGCTATATATGTGAAACACTTAAAACTTATCAATTGCTCTCCCATCAATTCCTACTCATAGTGACCTCATAGGACAAAGTAGAATTTCCTTAGAGGGGCTTGAAGGTGGTGATCTTTGTGGAAGCAGATCGCCATACCTTTTCCCCATGGAGTTGCTGGTGGGTTTGAATTGCTGACCTTTCAGTTAGCAGCAAAGTGCTTCAAAACTGTGCCATCGGACCTCCTGTTATTAATAAATGTGATATCACTACTTGTGATGATAATAACAGAGAGATTATGTTTATGGCTATACTAAGACATCAAGCTGTCATTCATGAAGAAAGCAATAGGTCACGAAAAATATAGAAAAGAACAGAAAGACCCAACTGGATGTCAGAAGAGGCTCTGAAACTTAGAGTAGCTGAACATAGATTTGGACTCTGAAACACAGCGTAGCTAAAGCAAGTGGAAGAAATGATGATGTCAAAGAGCTAAACAGAAAACTTTAAAAGGCAGTTGGAGAAGACAAAGTGAAACACTGTGATACAACGTGCAAAGACGGAAGAGTTGGAAAGCCAAAAAGGAAGAACACACTCACTGCATCTTAAATGGAAGGAACTGAAGACAAACTTCAAGCCGCAGTGAGATACTGAAGGTTATGTGGTAAAAATATTGAATGATGCAGGAAGCATTAAAAAAATGGAAAGAATATACGGAGTCACTGTGACAGAAGGAATGAGTAGCTATTCCACCATTTCAGGGAGAGCTCATGAACGAGAACCATGGGACGGAAAGACGTTCAAGCTGCTACGAACAAGGCTTCAGGAATTACTGGAATGCCCACTGAAATGTCCCAACAAACTGATGAAGCCCTGGAAGCACTCACTCTTTCATGTCTGACATTTGGAGGACAGCTACGGAAGTCAGTAGACAGCTGGGCATGTCAGCATTTCAGAGCACCCACGATGATACCGAGCAAAGCAGTGATGGAGCCTGAGAAGAGCAGCATGCCGGAGACTCAACCAGAGTGTGTACTGTGAGTCTCATGGAAGGCGAGGGCTGCATAGATTCACAGGTAAAAAACAGAATCTTCTATGATGCTCACCTTCCCGACACAACCGCTGAAGACAAAGCGGGTGAATAAGCAAATGTGGTGAAGAAAGCTGATGGTGCC
>NW_022107431.1:57824871-57899964 GCF_000313985.2 Echinops telfairi | reverse complement strand
GGAGAGAAAATGTTTTGAGAAACGATGTACAAATGTGCTTTACACAATTGATGTGTGTATGGATTGGGATAACAGTTGTATGAGTCCCTAATAAAATGTTAAAAAAGAAAAAAAAGAAAAAAAAAACAAAAAACAAAAAAAAAGACCCAGAATCTGCAAAACCTCAATCATGGCGTTATTACAATCCAGCTATCCTCAGAAGATGGAGAGGCTCATAATGTCCGTTTGCATCGATGTATATACAGGTGTCTATGTAGCGGTTACACATTGGACTGCTAACCTCACCTTCAGTAGTTCAAAACCACCAGCTCTGCAGAAGAAGGACAAGGATTCTACTTGCAGTGTCAATAAAACCCAAGTAAAGGTCTTTCTGGTATTCTCTGCTTTGAGCCAAGATTCAACTGACCTCATCAAGGATATCCTTCATTCTATATTCTCTTCTGATTCAGGCCTGAACCTCAGGCAGCTCCCTATCAATGTACTGCTGCAACCGTTGCTGTGATATCTTCAGTAATATTTTACTTGCATGTAATATCCACGATATCGTTCTATCGTTTGAGCATTCCAAGGGCCACCTTTCTTTGGAATGGGCACTGATATGGAGCTGTTGCAGTCAGCTGCCCAAATAGCTGTCGGAACGCTCCCTCCTCTCCAACTTCCTACTTTCATCTCCATTGCCTGTGCTCCCAGGAGTTGTTTTAGTCACAGGTGGAAATGGATCTTCCCCACTATTTGGCCCAATATGCCCAAATATAACAGGACCTCACTTAGATTCAAGCACCAAACTTCACGAAGGTTCCCATGTGAACAATCAACTAGTTATACCAACATTCAGGGAGAACAACTTAACTGTAATATCAATTACCTAAAAACTGTCACATATGAATGAAATGTTACCTCTATGAAGTCAGGAACATGAAAAGTCCTAAAACAATCCTGCATTTCTGGATGATAAAATAATGATAGTAATAAAATAGATTCTTCTACATTCAATCCAAATGGGATTTATTTCTAATGAATGTAAGGGATACTCAGCATTTCTCAAACTGAAAGAACTGAAGAAGACATGTAAGTTTCTAGTTGCAACACTGAGTGATTCTATGGGCAAAATATTGAATGATTCAAGAAGCAACCAAAGAAGGTAGAAGAAATGCACAGAATTACTGTACCAAAAGTAACTGTTACCCTTTCAGCCATTTCAAGAAATATCGTGTGATAAAGAACCAAAGACATTGAAGGAAGAAACCCATGCTGCACTGAAGGCATTGGTGAAAACTGAGGGTCCAGGAATGGGCAGAATATCAATAAAATGTTTTAACAAATGTATGTAGTGCTGGAAGCACTCAATCTCTATGCCAAGAAAGTTGGAAGACAGTTACCTGGCCACTGTCTAACCGGGAGAGGGGAACACGTGTGCCTGTTCCAAACAAAAGTGACCCGACAGCACGCAGAACGATATTAAAGAATATCACTGATAGAGTGTACCCGTGAGATTTTCCTGAAGATAATTTTTTAAAAAATCACGGTGCTGGATTATAATGACAGGGAACTGTGGAAATTCAATCTGGACTCAGCAGAGGGCATGGAATGAGGGGGTGTATATCACTGCTGATATCAGATTGATCTTTGCTGAGAGCAGAAGATACCAGAAAAATGTTTCCTTGTACTTTATTGAGTAGGCATTGGACTGTGTGAGTCATAACATTGAGAAGAATGGGAATTCCAGAACATTTGCTTGTGCTCACGCATGGACCAAGAGGCAGCCAGTCACTAAACAAAGGGATACTGTTTGGTTTAAAATCAAGAAATATATGTACCAGTATCATATACAGTTATGTCCTTTCACTTTATTTATTCATTCTGTAGAAACTGAGCAAATAATCCCAGAAGCTGGACTGTATCAAGAAGAATGCAGCATCAGGATTGGAGATAGACTCATGAACAACTTGTGATACGCAGGTGACTCAATCTTGCTTGCAGAAATCAAAAATGACTTGAAGCACTGACTGTTGAAATTCAAAGATTACAGATCTCAGTCTGAATTCTACCTCAATGTGAAGAAAAGCAAAATCCTCACAACAGAATCAATAGACAACATCATGACAGGAGAAAGGTTGAAATTGTCCAGGATTTTGTCTTGCTTGGGTCCACAATCAATACTCATGGAAGCATCAGTCAAGAAATCAAATGATATAGTGCATTGGGCAAAATATGCTATCTAAGACCTCTATAAAGTCTTGAAAAACAATAAACAAGCAAACAAACACACAAATAAAATGTTGATAAACAAGGATGTCACTTTGAAAACTGAGGTGTGTCTGACCCAAGTCATGGTACTTTCAGTCACTTCATATGCCCCCTGAAGCTGGACGGTGAGCAAGCATGACCCCAGACTAACGGATGCGTTCAATCATGGTGCTGTTCAAGAATATTGAGTACGCAGTGGCCTACCAGAGGGAAAACCAAATCTACCTTAGAGGGATGCTCCTTAGAATTGAGAATGGTGAGACTTCACCTCACACACTTTGGACATGTTAACAGGAGATTCCAGTCCCTAGAGCAGTATGTCGTGTTTGGTAGAGTAGAAAGTTAGGGGGAAAGAGGACGAGCTCAGCGAGTGGCTACAGCAATGGTTTCAAACATAACTAACCATCGTGAAGCTGTCTCAGGGCAGGGCCCCGAGTACTTCTATTGTACACAGTGTCTCGCCGACCCAGAGCTGTCCCAAGGGCCCCCGAGAACAAATAACTGCAACTTAATCAAAACCTCAATGAAATAACATACATCATGATGGCAGATGAACACTTGTCTCAGAAATCGAGAAAGCTAAGCCCTATACGCTGAAAACTATACCTAAAATCTATGTTTCTAAGAGCAACTAAGAAAAACTTAAGAGCGAGTGAGAAAAAAATCAAGGCGAAAAGTAGCAGACTATGTTTCTTACAAATGTTGCCTCTCACTCTCCATGACCTTCTATTTTGGGAGATGGTAATGAACAAGCCTTGTCTTGGCACACTTGCCCATGTGTGCCGAGCACCTTGAGGTAGGGATCAGGGACAGCCAGAGTGACTGGATGGGAGGGTCAGCTGGCCTTGAAGAACAGAATGAAAATCTTCACTCAACAATTGCCAGCAAGAGGCTTCGGTGGCTACTCTGAAAACCCAAGTATCCACTTAAAGCTTAATTGTACTTGACATTGGTAATACATAACATGGGCCTCATGCGGAAGACTCTCCTTTGAGGCCGACAATGCTGCTGTGCGGCAGATGTGCTCAGTCCTCATAACTATGAAATATAATTGGGATAGCCCCAAACTGTACTCTGGCTGATGGAAGCGACCATCAGGAATCAGAAATCGGGGTGAATCTAAGAGCTCTGCAGTGGGGGGAGGTTCAGTAAACACCCTCCCCCAAATGCATAACAATACTCAATTAGTCCTAAACACACTGTCATTTGGTGGGAGTCACCCTTGCCATCTGTAATACTGTGAACAACTATGCTGGGCTTGAGTACTGACTTTTCCTGAGGGTCTTTTCTAAGACTCCATTTCATTTCTTAATCTTTTCATCTAACTTCATGGGTTTGTAGAGCCAGTGCTTCGGAAACAGCAAGATTAATCCTTGCAGCGGAGATTTTTCTATGACCATTTTGACCTCCTGTGTGGCTGCTTCTGCTGCTGCTGCCCTTGCAGAATGGTATCTGCAGGAGGCAATGGGGGCTGTTTATGAATCTCTGACTTCTCTACTCTCCTTCCATATGCCACTTCCCTTTTAGAGCCTTCCTTCCTCAAGGAAGTCCAACTCCACTTGGTTCCCACAGCGTGACCATCTTCTGTATTCATGACACAATTGGACCGTGTGTGTCTATTGCTGGTCTGAGTTGCTGGACCTTTGTTTCACATATGTGAGCCAGGTTGATGTAGGGCCATGCAGAACATTTGTAAGACAGTTATGAAAAAAGTTCTCTATGTCTGGACCTGGATGAGGAAATTCACTGTAAAGTTACTTAGTGATAAGTTTATGCTTCAAACTGTCAGCTTTATATTCCATGAATTCAGGAACGTTTTGCAAAAATAAAATGTTCCCTTCTAGTAGGAAGCCCTGGTGGCATAGTGGGTTATGGGTTGTGCTCTTAAATGCAACCACTAGACATTCGGTGGGAGAAAGATGAGACTTTCTTTGAACTTGCGTGAAAAGTTGCCATCTTGGAAACATGCGAGAGCAGTTCTACTCTGTCCTACAGGGTCACTGGGAGGCAGCGCTGGCTCCATGGCAGTGAGGTTTTGTTGTGTTTTGTTTTTCCTATTGCTGTGATGCTAGCCTCATTCTTGAGGACAACACATTGGAGCAGTTAGTTATTTAGTTATTTGAGAAAAATAAAATTCTTTGCCTGTGCAGGGGTGGCACAACCGTTAACATGATTGGCTGTTAATTTAAAGATTAGAGGATCAGATCCACCCATGGGTACCTTAGAAGAGAGACTTGGAATCTGCTTCTGAAAAAACTCAGTCACTGAAAACCTTCCGGAGCATGCAGTTCTACGCTGACACACGGAGGACCACCTAGGTTGGACTTGACTCAAGGGTCATTCGTTAAATGGTAAACGCTTGCCTTCTGCATGCTTCGAGACCCTAACTTTAGACACTGATTCAGTCACACATCCTGGTCAAGAATCTAGTCTTACAATATTTGCAAAACTACAAACACAAATAAATTAACAAAAGGAAGAAAGAAAACCCTTTACCCCGCCAGGCCCCCAATCCCAACACCATGAAAACGTGCCAAAGTACTAAATTTGCTTTCCATTAAGACAGTGGTTAGACAGCAGCTGTTCAGCCTCTTAAAAGAATACACGATATGGTAATAAACATCATTTCAGAAATATGCTTTTTGTTCACTTTACTAGGAAGCACAATAATGAGCCCTGCATGTTCACTACACTTTTTACTCCAGGCCCTGATTTTAACGAGAGCGGCCCAGAGCATTTGGATCCCTCCCTACCTAGCAAATGGAAATGTTTGTTTTGTCTTTTCAGTTCTAGCCACCCCTAACTTGAATTCTTTTATGCAATGCATGGTAAATGTTCTTTGAAGTTCATGTGTCATCTATTTAAAACGAACACCACAGGTTAGTGTGCACTGCTTCTGTCTCCAATTGCTTGCTGCTCATGTTTCTAGGGAAGGTTCAAATCTGACAACACCCTTCATTTATGGCCAAGGAATCCATGTATAATGCTTGATCTATGAGATGGAGGTTGAAATTCTATGGCAGCTAGCTTGCTGCTAATCTAGGAAATTCAATTTACAGGAATACAGAAGGGTGATGATTTTAATGCGACCAAGTGTCTTGAAAAGTGCTTCCTGGATGTCTCCTGCTATATGCTAGGTGGATGTGTAACAATGGATATGGGTCATCCTTCTTGACAGCACCAGGCAGCTCTTATTAGGACAAGTGTTTGTTGATGGAGATACATAGAAAGGAGTAGGAATGGAATTTAAGGATGTCCCAAAGTGTTTTTCAGGACTTGTTTTAGGTTGAGTTCTTTAAAGAAGCAGATATATAAGCAGAGAGGGAGAGGGAGAAGGCATGGAAGAGGGAGAAGGAGAGATATAGAGATAGAGAGAGAGAGATAGAAAAGTGGGAGGGAGAGAGAAAGCTGTTGAGAAATTTACAAAAAGAGAAAGGCTCACACAGTTGTAGAAGGGGCAAATCCTATCTGGTTTCAAGTCCATGGAGCAGATGTTAAACTGGAGGCTTCTTCATAGCTTCAGGGCTGATGGACCCAGGCGTGGCAGGAACACCATTGGCCACAGAGGCAGATGAACCCAGGTCAGCAGGTCAGGATTGTGACTGGAGAGGCAAATGAACCCACGGTTGACAGGTCAGGTTGCAGGCCATGGAATGCCTCCTGGAATCAGCAGGCAATATGGCTGGCCATTGGATCAAGTCTAAAGAACCAGCGATCAATGAGCCAGATGTAGGATTCACACCCAGCCAAAAGCAAGCACGTTTTTCCACAGTGTCTATGAGGAAACCTCCTCTCAATTGTATCAGGACTGTGACAGTAAGAGTTTACACTCTATCCTAATCGTACAACTGCTTAAGTGCTCACAGCAGATCCCATCACGGAGTTGATTCCATTCGAATAGGCCAGTGGTTCTCAACCTTTCTAATGCCAAGATCCTTTAACACAGTTCCTCATGTTGTGGTGACCCCCCAACCATAAAATTATTTTCATTGCTACTTCATAGCTGTCATTTGCTGCTGTTATGAATTGGGCGACCCCTGTGAAAAGGTCGTTCGACCCCTAATGGGGTCGCGACCCACAGGTTGAGAACCGCTGCATTAGGACATACCATGGAAAATTAGGAGGTTTCAGCTTCCAAACCACTGGGAATCCTGTCCCAGTTCAGTTGACACAAAACCTAACCATCACTGGCCTTTGCTTGAGACTCCACCGAAGCAGCCAATCACAACCAAGCAGACTACAGGAGAACCCTGGGATTCCACCGTGTCAGGACTCGGCATAATCAGATTTCCACGCGAAATGTCGGAAAAATTTAGCGTTGGCGCTCAAACAAAACATCGGAATCTGACCCGTTGCATGTGGTTTTTGTAAGCGGAAAGCAGTTCGTCTTCCAGTCACTTGGCGTTAGTTGGTGCTGTTAGTACGTGTTGTTTAAACCTTCGGAGGCTGCGTTCCAAGTGTTTTGCTACAATTTTCTTAGTTTTGGTTGGTACTGTTTTTAGATAGAAAACATGGGTCCTAAGAAAGAGTTTTTTTTTTTTTTTTTAAGAGCCATCATGATAAGGAACTGGTTAACCATGTTATCGATATTGTTGATAATCATTTAGTAAACCCTTTTAGAAAACAATTAAGGAAACGTCAATAGCAGACCACGTTAGACAGGTTTTTGTTTTTTTTAAAAAAGAAAGCCAGCCAGGTCCTAGTGAAAAAAGGCAAAGAAGGGGAAAAAACACCTGAAAAGCAGCTACCAGTTGATTTTTATAGAAAGGGGTTCCCCTTCCAAACACCGACTCTCTCACCATCCCTCCTCTCCACATCCGTGTCCACAGATCCAGATCCTCCTCAATCTTAAGGGATGGACCATACATACTGTAGTTGTTAAAAACGTTTTTAATGTTGTGTTTCTTATTTAAATTATATTATTTAACTAAACGTGTATTCTGCTCAACACAGCCATGGCACTTTTTAGGAAAAAATGAACAATGACAAACTCACTGCCATTAAGCCAATTCTGACTCATGGTGACCCCAGGATCGAGCTGCTCCCTCCCCCCAGGGCGTGTTCCTGCGCCTGTGAATCTTCGCTGAAGTAGAAGCCTTCCTTCCGTCAGACTGGTTGTCTGGAGAAACCTTGAGTCTCTCCTTTGGAGAGACTAGTCGTTTCCAGCCGCTGACCAACACATGAACAAAACCACAAATGGAAGCCTAACCATCCCACCTTCACCGGTGTTCCCATGGACAGGCATTCTGGAGAATTAATTTTGGAGACTGCAGGGATTAGTGGTCAATAACAGGACTTGATTGACTGTCCTTGCTACACACTATTGACAGGTTAGCAAAACCGAACCTCTGTGTTAGCACCTGTGAAAGGAGGAGTTAAAACAGAACTCACCTTAGAAGTCAATGTAAAAATGAAATACAGCCATGCCCCAATGGATAAAGCGCATGTAAAGCACTCTCAATGTTTTCTTTTATTCTAATCACCATTGAGTCAGTTCCTACTCATAGCGATCGCATTGGACAATGTTGAATTGCTCTTGTGTGTTTCTGAGATGGTTACTCTTTATAGGAGTAGAAAGCCTCATCTTTCTCCCAAGGCTGGGAAGGAAGCTTTCAAAAGGTGTCCTAACTTCACTTTGGGTTATATCTTCATTTTGTTGCAATAATTTTCTAATCTAATTATTGTTAACTTCATTCTCTCTCTCTTTCTCTCCATTCATAAGTATTTTTTGGAATTAGGTAAAGTGTAAACAAAAATACTGCTTCTGGGATTATGTTTCTAACTAATTGTAAACATATTTTAAATAAAAATTTAAGGAGTAAAGTAATTATTCAACTTATCACCTTTAGATAACTGTATAATTAAAAAAATTAAAAACCCAGTAGTAGAAGAAGCAAAATCTGTGGTTAATCGATGTTGGAATTCGAGAGAGAGAGAGAATTACTGGGCTTCTAAACTGAAACGCATCTCTTACCTACGACTCAGCTATCCCTGCTATACACCCCTTTCTTTATATCTTTCATATTTATTTCACTTTCATCTTCTTTCTTTTTTAAAATTTAATGTCAGCAAGGAAATCAATGGTGTCATTGTCCAAAAGATGAGGGGCAAGCGTCTGAATTCCAGCTTCGTGAAGGGAAACGAGAAAGGCCATCAGCAGCAGCCCAAGGCAGGGTTTGATACACCTCCACCCTTTGACTCCTCTGCCAATTCTGATACCAATTGTTTCTCCTATAGTACTCCACAGTTATCATCTGGGTTAAAATCCATTGCAGTGGCCACACAGAAATCACAATCCATCCTCATCATTATGGACTTTATTCTGAATGACAACAGGCACAATTCAGGATGAGGAAGACTCAAGACAGTTATTCAGATAGGACAGCCTCTTTCCAGCTATGCTCTTTGGCTCTTGGCTTCTTACCCATGTGGCCTTTTGGCATGTCCTGCTCAGACAATGTTACAAAGTTATTTTAGAGCTGATAGTGAATGCCCAATAGGTGTGTCACTCTGAGATAAATATCAGCACAGATTCCTTGAATCAACTAGCTGAAGCACACTTAAGTGTGTGAGGCACATCTCTCTATAAGCCAGTCGGGAAGCCCACTGCTCTGTCTTGGGCTCTGGCTCTTGGTTCTGCTGCCACCATTCCTCTGCTGCGTCTATGGTGTCACAGCTCCCTGTCCTTGGACCAAGGAGATTCAATGTACAGGGATCGCAGTGTCCAAATGATGGGCTCCACTCCTGCCTCTTCTTTTTTTTGCCAATATTGAGATGTCCCTTTCCTGGCTCATTTTATATCCAGTAGGATGACAAAACTGACCAATCCCCAAGTCAGAGTTCTAAATTTTTACAATCACCATTAGCCCTGTTAATAATCACTCACAATTCAATCATAGAATCCTATCAATATCTTCTCCTACCTTCTCTCATCCAGAGTCATGGTGTTTGGAAAAATGTGTTTGGTAATTTTCAGCACCATGGTTATTATTCCAACAGATTTGTAATGACGCAATAAGATTTGACTCACATATTATAAAATCCCCCTTGCCATTATCCTGAGGCCTCTTACTGATGGATATAAGCCATAACTGTTGATCCAGGACTGACTGCACGTGCACCAATTCTAGGTTCTACTTACACCCAAATGGTTAGGCATTCACATTTTAAAACCATCACTATTTTAAAACACCAGATTTCAAAACTGGTTTATAAAATGACAAAAGCTATTTTATTAAAAGAGCAACCATAATCAGGTAGTTCATTATACCAGTGTTAAATTCCCTGATTTTGATACTCAATTGAAATTACATGCTTGGGAAATGCACACTGAAGAGTTTAAGAGAAAAGAAACACAATGTCTCTAACTTAACCTCAAATGGGTGCCGAGGAGAGAGTACATACCTGCACATGTGCGTGAGGGACATGTTCAGAGTATATGCAAGTTCCCTGTGCTTTCCTTACAGCTTTTCTGTATGCTTGAAATCAAATAACCATAAAATATCTTTAAAACAGAATTACATACTTAAACTTGGGAGATATTTTCAGGAGTTGTGTTTCAGTCTAGGCCTATTTTACCTCTGATTTGCATTCATCATTAATCATCTACTTCTCTGTCCATAAGAAGGGGAAAATAAATAATAACGCCATAGACTTTGCCATTCAATATTAACCTTAAAATGGGACTGAAGCATGGAAAAAAGGATGCAAAATATGGCCAGTTTCTGGCATTTCAAGGCCCAGTGAATTCTTCATGGTGACAACATGGTCGTCATAAGCTAGTTCCAGGACTGCCCTCATTCGATAGAGTTAGTTAGAAAACTTAAGTTACTCATGCCCACATTTCCTCTGCCATCGAGCACACTGTTTTGGTAACCGATCTGAGAACCCGAGGTGTCTTTGCTAGCATTGACACTGAAGACCAGGGTCGTGCTTGGACCCTCTATCCTGGGCGACTTTTTCAAACAGTAAAGTTTCTAGAGTAAATTTGAACCCAGAGCTGAGGTGGTCAATGTGGAGGTATTCCCTCAATGGTGTCATGACTAGAAATGTTCACCTGTGGGAAATGGCGACAGGACGGCAAAGTCAACCATTTCCACTTCAGATATGCCTTGTTATTTGTTGCTCTCCACTGAGGATTTGTTTGAAGATTCTTGTGCTTGTGGGCAGATGGCTGATGGTCTATGACAGGGTTGAGACCTTCTGAAAACACATGCAAATAACGGAGACATTTCGAACCTAGTTGTAGATGTCAACTAAAATCCCAGAGGAAGAATGACTGTCATTTTGAGCATTTGTTTGGAATGATATCTTTTTTTTAAATTTCATTTGATTGGGAGCTCTTACAGCTCTTCTCACAATCCATACATATATCCATTGTGTCAAACACATCTGTACAGATGTTGTCATCATCTTTTCCAAAACCTTTTCTTTCCACTTGAGCCCCTGTCATCAGCTCCTCATTTTTCCCTTTTCCTCCCTCCCCTGCCCACCCACTTGTCCCCTGATAATTTATAAATTTTTCTTCTTTTGTTTGCCTGTCTTACACTGACGGCTGTCTCATTTCACCCACTTTTATGCTGTCCACCCCCCTGGGATGGCGGCCAGACATCGACCATTGTGATCAGTTCCCCCTTATTCCTGCCCCCTACCCTTATCCTCCTACTTTGGTTGCTCCCTAAGCTTATTGGTCCTGAGGGGTTTATCTGTTCTGGATCCCCTGTGTTGTGAGCTCTTATCTGTACCACTATACATGTTCTGAATACATATGAAATAAAAATCTATTGCATGCCACTAGTTTGTGAGTAAGAATATATTTTTTTATTTTTCTGGGGAAAAAAAAGAACTTTCTACATGCAATGTACCACTGAAGGAGAGAAAAGGAAGGCGAACCATGGGTCCTGTAATTTGGTTGCTTGAGGAGCTAATGTGGAAATGCTATTGACTCATCTAAGGCAATCGAAGACTGAATAAAATGGATTCAAAATCATTAGTATTGAGGTTGGTGATCTCAACTCTGTACTGCATTAAGTGTGTAGCCTCGGGGAAGTTTTCTATCTTCACCAGTCTGCAGTCAGTTCTCCTATTGGCAAGGAAGGGTTGATCTCCAGGTTACTTCTAACTCCAAATTGGATGTTCTATAAAATCCAAGCTCTCAAGAAGCTAGAAAATTGTTAGAAATTTGCCATATATGTGACGTAATCTTTCAAAGGTCTACTAATTCAGCACAATAATTTCCAAAGATTTAAAAAAAGGTAGATCAACCTCCGAAAGTTTTTGGCAACCTTTATTCTGAAGATTACTTTAGATTTCTATTTTCAGCTCATTCTGCTATTCAGTCCCTGAGTCATTTGATTGGAAAACAACATTATTTTTTAATGGCAGGATATGAAATATTTATAACACATTCCTATAAGGATTGAGCTAAGCTAGTACTATAACACTGACACAAATAAAATGAGGTGTATGTTATCACGACTCTTGAGAAGTGGGAGAAAGGTGAGAGAAGAGTCCTGGGCTCCCATGCGCGGTAACGATGGTCATAGGAGTTAGGTCCTGAGAACTTGGGAACTGGAGTGTGTGTGTCTGTGCAGGAGGACTCCCTGCTCCCTCAAAACGACAAAAACAAAAGGGGAGTTGGCAACACATGCTTGCATCATCATCATTTCTTTTTGCTACGCATGATAAACTTTGGTCCAACTTTTGCGTAACAAAGATAGTTCCACATTAAATTGTTCTGATATGTAAAAAACATATGTATTTATAAAACACAGGAATTCTGGAATGATAATTTTCTTATGCAGCCTGCCTCATAGACGCATGACGTATGTAAAATATGATTTCATTGGCCAAACACTTTTGCAGTTTAAAGTACATAGTAATCTCTTCTTCACAATCTATCTCCCTGCTCCCCTGAAAAAAACAAAACAAGCAAACAAATAAATAGATACCAAATAGAATGCTTTCAAAACTCAGAGATGACAAAATATAGAATTACTTAGCAAATTAATTCTATGGAAAGTCTCAAGACTAAATTACAGCCCTAGTATTTCCAATGGCAATATTTTAGATTCATAATCTTTTAGACTCAATACTAAAATATGACAAGGTTGGAAAACTTTTTTCCCCTACTTTATTTGATCAAACTAACCTGAACAAATTTGGTACAAAATTATTCTATTTATAGGCGTAAATATCCATGCTTTTCATTGCTTGATTACTGGGAAATGGGCCAGACTCTGCTGACTTGTTATATATTATTCAGCAATTTCACTGCATCACCTTTCTAAAATCCAAAAATTTGAAATATAAAAAGCCATGGAGGTTTCAGATAAAAGATTTTCAACTTCAGTATTTGTACCTAGTTCTTTGAGCTTGCATTTCAACCTTCCATTGACATAAATTTGTATTGATAATCAATGGCTCAAATTGATGCTGTAGTTTACTTATTTATTTTCACAAATATTTTTCTGTTAGCCTCTTTTGGTTTCCTGAAAACTTGACTACAAAGTGAATGTTTTTAACTTTGATTAATTTTTATTTTATGTTAATTAACTCCTGAGCCATAGGTTTTTGCTTCTTTAGTTTCTTCTGGGTTATCCTTTTCTCCTGTGCACCCCCTCTTTTGGTTTAGGAATAATTGGTTCCTTTTTAGTAAGGATCATCTGAAAGTGGTAGGGGGAGCTCATGTAAGGGCTGATCCAACGGTGAGCTGTGTTAAGTCGGGGTGCTTCTTGGGGGTTTTCTTCATCTGGATGTGCTCAATGACCAGAGAATCCACATCTAAACCCTAAGCACGTGCAGCATAAATTCAGCACTCTTTTTGGGCCACCGACCCTGAGTTCAACCCCGCTGTTTGGCCTGGGCACACCTACCAATTCCACCATTGTAACATCGGAAGGGCACATACTGCTTTTACAAAGTTACATCTTTCAAATATTTGGTGACATTCGGAGCTGCACACCCTTGATGGCCTGAGCAGTTTCATGGTGTTCTTCAAAGGGACCGAAGATTCTACTCTCTTGATTTGCATGATTTTGTGGGGTTTCTGGGTCAAGTGATAGGCAACCATTTTGGCAGATCACCTTAGGCTGCTACCGGAAGAAGAAGAGAGAGGTAGATCCTGGGAGAAGTCATGGTCACTCAACTTCTCTATGAAAGTTTTTATATGAATCATGTTTTCCTAAAGATTACCTTCAATTCTAAAAATATAAAAAATTGCACAGATACTAACAACAGAGCATATGTATATTATATAT
Source organism: Echinops telfairi (assembly GCF_000313985.2). Classification (NCBI taxonomy): domain Eukaryota; kingdom Metazoa; phylum Chordata; class Mammalia; order Afrosoricida; family Tenrecidae; genus Echinops; species Echinops telfairi. The sequence goes on along the minus strand of NW_022107431.1, from coordinate 57,886,459 downwards.
AAAATATATAATTTAATATATTAAATATTATCATATATACATAAGTATAATTTAAGCCAGGGGTGGGGTTGTATGTTAATCTTTTATGTTGACACATTGCTGAATCTTTCTGTTGTTTCTTACATTTTTTGGTCAGGGCTTTGGGATTTTTCTATGTATAAAATCATATCATCTGTGAATAGGGAGAGTTTCACTTTTTTTGGCCAATCTTGATTCCTTTGATTTCTTTTTGTTGTCTAATAGCTCTGGCTAAGCCTTCCAGCACTATGTTGAGAAAGAGTGGTGATGAGTGATCACCTTATATCGTTCCCTTGCACAAGGGGGAAGCTTTCCATTTCTCGCCTGGAGAGAGCTGTTGGCCATTGGTCTTGCTGATGTGGCCTTTATTTTGTTGAGAGATCTCCTTGCGATTCCTAGTTTGCTGAGTGCTTTTATCAGGAACAGTGTTTGAGATTGTCAAATGTCTTCTCTGAATTGATTGATATGATCAGATGGTTCTTATCTTTTGTTTACATGGTGGATTACATGAATTGTTTTTCTAATGTCCAACCACCCTTACAGTTCTATTAGGAATTCCTTTTGATCATAGTGTATTTTTAAAGCTATATTGTTGGATTCTGTGGGCTAGTATTTTTTGAGACGTTTTATATCTATGTTCATGAGGGATATTGGTCTGTAGTTTTCAGCCTGGCGATGTCTTTGCCAGGTGTTGGTATCAGGGTTATGCGCGATTCACCAAATGAGGTTGGGAGTGTGCTGTCCTTTTCTCTATTCTGGAAAAGTTGGTATAGCATCAGTGTCAACTCGACTCTGAATGCTTGATAGACTTCGATGGTGAAGCCATCTGGGTTGGGACTTCTTTTTGTTGGAAGTTTGTTAATGATCTGATCGATTTCAGGAAGAAACCGTTTTGACATCAAGTAAAATAAATTTAACAATCTTAAGTGTGCTTAGCACATTGCTCAAAATCTAGATGCTGTCCTTCGGAACTCAACTGATTTGCGAAAGATATTTTCTATCATCTTATGACAGCCGACCTGGTATTTCTATTTTTATTCAAAAATGAATGTGTGCTTTTGAAATATGAAGTGTTTACAAGCTTGTAACAGAATGTATTGAAAATCATATGATTTTGACCCTGCTGAAAACTTTCTAAGTGATCTTGACCAAGTCAAGGTTTTTAAGATGATAAATTATAGCTAATTTTCTTCCACATCTAAAAATCTATAGATCTGTTTTTCCAAATGTCTACCTAAAATTTTATTTTTAGGCAAATATTGGAGAGCATTTTGTGTTGTCAAGATTTTTTGTTTTCGTCATCCTGATAGGGTTGTAATATGTATATTTCATTTTGGCTTTAATTTATGTTTCCCTAATGGCAACTGATCTTGAACATCTTTTCATTGGCCAGGACATTTGTGTGTCTTCGTCAATGACATGTTTGTTCTTTTGCTTATTTTCTTACTATGTCTTTTTTTAAAATTCTAGGTTTTGAGGATTCCTTATATGTTATAGATACTAGTTTTTTTCAGATACGTGGTTTGCCAATATTTTCTTCCTGCCTGGATCTTGCCCTTTGATCTTCCAAACAGATTCTTTCACAAAGCACAAATTTTTCTTTTTAAAAATTTGATGAAATGCAGTTTCACTTCATTTTATGAATGCTTGTTTTTGTTGTCAATTTGAAGAAACATCTGACCTTGCTCTAGATTTCAAAGATTTTCTCCCCTTTTCCCCCAAGAGAAGAGTTTTCTTTTTTTTTTTTTAAATGCTTTTCCTTCAAGCCTGTGATCCATTTTCAGAGAGTTTTCGTGTAAGGGTTGAGGTTGAGGTATATATATATATATATATATATATATATACTTAAAATAAGCAAAAGAACAAACATGTCATTGACGAAGATACACAAATGTCCTGGCCAATGAAAAGATGTTCAAGATCAGTTGCCATTAGGGAAATATAAATTAAAGCCAAAATGAAATATACATACTACAACCCTATCAGGATGACGAAAACAAAAAATCTTGACAACACAAAATGCTCTCCAATATTTGCCTTAAAATAAAATTTTAAGTATATATATATATATATATAGTCTTCTTTTTCTTCCCTGCCTATGCTCAATTGTATTCTTTTTCTTCCCTGCCCATGCTCAATTGTTCTAGCATCATTTGTTTAAAAAGGCAATTCTTCCTTCACTGAATTTCATTTGTTCCTTTGTAAACAAAACACACAGAATGTATTTTTCTGGGCTCTCTCTGGGTTGTTAATTCTGTTCCATTGATTTATGTGGTGTCTCCTCTTCTTTTAATACCACACGGTCTTCATAATGTAGATATCTAATCGGTTTGGAAATTGGGTACACTCATTTTAGGAGTAAATCCATTTGGTCCTATCTCATTACTTAAAAATATTACTAATTTTTCAGATACTATTAGTTAGAAGTCTGAGAAAGCATCCTTAGTTTTCTTTATTTTTTGTAATAATCCTTTTACATGCTTTTGTCATCAGGGTACTACCAGCCTCATAAAATGGATTGGGGTGCTTTATTTTGGAAGAAGTTGTATAAACTTGATGCTAATCATTAAGTAGAATTTCCTAGTGAAAACATATAGACCTGGAGATTTTTGGGGGGTAATTTTTAAATGATAAATTCGCTTTTCTTAATTGTCACAGGGTTGTTTGATCTTATATTAGGTGAATGATGGTAGTTTTTGCGTTTCAAAGAATTCCCTCTGATCTAAATTGTTAAATTTATGTGTGGGGCTGTTCCTAGTGTTTACTTATCTTGTTTGATGTTTATAAAGTGATTGGTAGCCTCTGCTTCATTTTGACAAATTGTGTCTTCTCTCTTTTTCTCCTGGTCAGTTTTAGTAGTGGTTTGTCAAGCTTATTGATCTTTTCAAATAATCAGTTTTTATGTTTTCATTTGATTTTCTGTATTAATCCTATTTTCAACTTTATTACTTTCTTCTCTTATATTTATTATTATCTCTTTTCTGATCTTTTTCAGTTTGTTTTACTTTCCTTTTATAGGATCTCTAGGTGGGAGCTAATATCAAGGACTTGAGGGTTTTTTTTATTAATATAACGGTTTAGCTATAAATATTCCTCTCATAATGCTTTAGTTCTGCACCACAGATTTGATTATGCTGTATTTTTACTTGCATTTAATTCAGTTAAAAAATTTCCTTGTTTTCATTATGACCTCCCCCACCACCACCACAAGTACAATTCAGTTGTTAGGTGCAGTTGAGTAAGTATCGACTTAGTGACCCTTTGTACAACACTGCCTTTCTATGGTGAATGAGGTGAAGGGTTACAGAGAAGATCATCAGTTTTACATTTAACAGTTCAAACACATTTTGTCTCAACTTCTGCATTGCAGTCTCCCCAGCATTCCATCCCCCTTCCTCCCTGAATTTCTTATTTCCATTCCTCCTGCTTTCCGGAGTGGCTGAGCTTTGTCCTTGGTAAATGCTGCCCTTTTAATCTTGAATGTTTGCTTAGTCTCGCGCAGGAGTGAGTTCAGCTCTAAAGCGAGGGGTGGCTAAGGGCTATGGCCATGAGTCCCATCAGTGTCTTCTTCTTTCTTAAAGGAAACATTTATTAAGTCTTAGATGGAACAAGCACAGGACAACTTCAGAGACTTATCACCTGGGCGAGGGACACCATTAGCATTGGCTGTGACACATAGCTTTAAAAAAGATATGAAGGATGTTGTTGCACCTCGGAAGAACCGAGTCTGAAGATCCAGTAGTCTATAGCCTGTGGACTGAATCACCAAGGGCTGCAAAGAAACTAGGTTGGAAATGTCCAATTTGGAACCTAGTACTAGGCATATTCTCCTCCCGGGTACCACATATATGTTAAGTGTCCCCCTCAACCTCCAGGGGAGGTTGCTTCTCCCTTTTTTCCTACCGATGGAGATGTAATTGACCTCTCTGAGACCTACGTGACCTCCTGCCCTCTATCTCGACCTGAATTGTCAGTAAGTGTCACGTTGGTGGCAGTGTCTGTTGGATTGGGGTAACCTTAGCACAATATTGAATGGCAACGACTGAATAATGTTCCCCCTCTCCCCACATCTTTAAGAGCTGGCCCCAGCTGAGGTGACATCTCCTCTGTTGAAGTGGTTTTGAAGATGTACATATAGAGGGGTGACGTATGTCTTATGGACATTAGGCAGGGTCTGGACTAGAAGAGTACATGTCCTGGGAGCCGTGGATTGCCTTCATCTCCGTGACTATCTTATAGGAGTGAATTCAGACAATATTTTTCTGTTAGTGAGGGACCAACTTCACTCGGCATAATGGTTTCCAGGTCCCTCCATGTTGTGGTATGTTTCCTGGTTTCATCCCTGTTTTTTAGGGATACGAAGTATTCCAATGTGTGTACATACCAGAATTCTTTTATCCATTCTTCTACCGATGGGCGTTTGGGCTGTTGCCAGCCTTTTGCTCTAGTGAACTGTGTTGCCTTGAACACGGAAGAATATATGTCTGTGTTTTGCCTCTTACTTCTTTGGCGCCTATACCCACCAGAGGCATTGCTGGGCCTTATGATATTTCTATTCCAAGTTATTTTAGGTACTGTCAGATCACCTTCCACAATGGTTGTATGTATTTACAAGCTCACCAACACTGTCTGGTATGAGTTCTAATCTCTCCAAACTCTCCAGCATTTGTTGTTCTCTGTATTTTTTTTTAATTGAGCTGTCAGTGTGGGTGTAAGAGGCTATCTCGTTGTTGTTTTCATTTGCATCTCCTGGATGGCTACGGATCACGAGCATTTTCCTCATGTATTGGTTAGCCATTTGAGTATTGGTCTTTGTGAGATGTCTATTCATGACCGTTGCCCATCTTTTAATTGGATTATCTGTTATTTTCTTTTTGAGATGTTGCAGACCACTATAGAGTTTAGTAATTAGACCTTGTCCATTATGTCATTAATAAGATTTTTTTGCTAATCAGTGGGTCCTAGTTTTACTGTTTTGATGTGCCTAAGTGTCTCATTTTTAATACATTCTAGTTATTTATTTTGTCTTCCACTCTGTGTGTGATATTTTTATTATATTTGGTAGCCTGTGTATGTCCTGAAATGGGGCCCTTAGGTTTGTCCCAATTTTCTCATCGATGATCTTGATAGCTCTGGGGTTTACATTCAGGTCAAAAGGAAAGCAACTTCCTTCATAGGCCACAACAGAAGGACTTGATGAGGAAACCCCACAAAGCGGACTAGACCTTACCTCACACTCATCTGTGGCCACGGGGTGAGGGCTGAAACCCATAGTGTGAGAGGAGGCAGATGCCTGTGAGTCCCAGGGCATAGCACTGGCTGTCATTGGACTTTGGTCCAATCTCTTGCCTGGAGGGTATCCAATGGATGGTGGTCTGGAACTACCACATACTTACCATTTTAATGCTTTCCTTACTTCGTTATGACATGTATTAATATGGTAGGTGTGGCTATGCTCTTGTGAATGAATATTATTGGAAGATTTGCCCTATCACCAACCCCCCATTGCTTGTGTAAACAGTGTCCAGTCATTTAAGAGTTTAATCTGTAAAAGTGAACAATTCATCAATTGTGGTTCATCACTGGGCTATGTTTGTATACTTTCTTATTCTTAAAGATGTTATAAATTCTATACCATTGGCTAAATGAACATTATTGATGCCTAGTGGTTATGTGTTGGGCTGATAACCAAAAGGTCAGTAGTTTGAAACCACCAGCCAGCTATGCAGGGGGAGAATGAGGCTTTCTACTCCTGTGAAAAATTGCAAGCATTCTATCCTTCCCTATAGGGTCTTATGAGTCAGCATTGATTTGATGGTAGTGGAAGCGCTGCCACAGGGGGGTGATTAAGATGTTCTCCAATATAAAATGACAATGATGTCTCTAAGGTGGACCAGAGACATATATAAACCATAGGTAAATGAATACATTTTGGGCTTGAACTTCATTCTAGCTCCAATCTAAGAAAAATTAGTTCTTATGACATGGCCTTGCTTGATGCTTACTCTCATGAAGAGATCAACTGATGATATGGGCTCTATAGCAAAGTGTAGTGAAGAAACTAGATGATGTCTTGCTATCAGAAAGAATGATGTCTGGGGTCTGAAAAGCTTGTTTTTAAATAAGTGGCGATATAAGAGAGGCATCATCTAAGTCCACATGGAAGAAGTATACCAGCCTGTGTGAACTAAGGATTGTAAATAATATAATGGAGGGAAACCCAAGCTAATGGAGGGAACGGTATCAGAGCTTAAATGGTGAGAATCTGATGTACAGAAAGCTGTGAGTGACGGTGGAAGCCCAACATTCAGTGGCCAGGTCCACACATGGATGAAGCCTCCAGTGAGCTCCCTCAGATCTTAGTTGAGGGAGGTGAATCATCTTGTTATCAGACAGAGAGCACTGTAAAGTCATTGGCAGACACGGTTAGTCAAAATGTAATATATTCTCATTTCCTCGCCTTTTGGACTAATTTTATAGCTGTCTCAGTTAAAAAAAAAAAAGGGAAGGGGAAATACCTGTGCATTAAATTCGACTCCCCTCTCAACATGGACCAGGGATGTGAGTCACCTTCCTATAAGGCAGAGTGCATTGGAAAGTGGATTGTTGCAGATGCAGTTAGGTTAAGATTTAGCACATTTGTTCCAATTTTTAATATTTTCTGCTTTCATTTCAATTGAGGTTTTTATCAATTTTTACTTTATTGTTGTTAGTTTTTCTTTTTCTTTTTTTGGATATGAAATCTAGGATAGGGAAATATGTAGAGATAATAACTGGATTAATGGTTCTCTGGGGTATGGCTGGGAAGGTTGCGGGGCAAGTGGGGAGCTAATAAAGATGAGAGAGTATAAGAATGAAGAAAATTCTAAAATTAATTGAGATGATGATTGTATAACTCTTCTTTATGTGACTGAACTATTGAATTCATGATACATGAATTTTATGACAATGCAACTGTTGGGGGAAAAAGAGGATGTGAGAGGTCAGAGAAAACTGTCACATAAACATGACTGGCAGTAGATCAGTACAATATAGTTACCTGTAGGACTTCTACAGTGAAATTGGGGCCATGATTGGGACAAGTACCTTATGTAAGACAAGGGAACTTACAATATTGGTCCAGAGGCACTCAAGGCATGACTCATAACTATGCAACTCCCAGTACAGTGGCCTTCATGAAGGCGAAACCCAGGTAAACTCCTACAGGAGATTGCCCCTCCCTGGGCTGGTCAGGGGCATGGAGGTAATCCACATTCCCATTTACTCTTTCTGAGGGCAAGGCTATTCACCTGTTTGGCCAATGGTCAGAGGAGACTAAAGGGAGTTTTAATTCATGTAACAACACTGCAAATGGATTTTGGGCTTTCACTCCTATCCATAGCCTTCTGCAAACTGGGTGCTAAGAAATTAGGCTCTAATACAATTCCCTCTTCTGATAATAAATCTTATTATTAGCAATCCTGGAATTATATAGGCTGGCCTTGTCCTTCCATGTGGATCTAACTGAGACCTCTCTTAGATGGTTGTTTACTTTAAGACAAGCCTATAAGACCTTAGACCATCCTTTTATCTTTGCTTTAAAGTAGTTATTGACCATTGGTCTGTGTTTTACTTTTTTAGGAACTGACAAACTCTTACCTAAAGTGGTTAGATCACCATCCTGGTCTACAAAATATCATGGCATATTTTCTTCTAGGCCTATTATTTTTATATACTTAAATATTAACTTTATTTAGATTATTATTATGATTCAATCAGAGGTAGGATCAGAAGATAACTAACTCCCCTTCTTATCTTCCCTAAGGTAAGCTATCTATTTGAGCACTATCTTTTCATCAGCAGTTTCAAATGACACCTTCACATAGACTAAATTCCCATAGGTAATGTGTGTATTTTATTTCATCAATCTGATTGTCCATATATCAACCAATGTCACACTGTTTCAATTATTTTATAATTCTGCTATGTTTAGTCTTGCCTCATTACTTTGCTTAAACTTCTTTTTTGCCAACTCCTTTTACGTATTTTTCTAGTCTTCTTGATATGATTAATTAACTTTCATTAGCTCTCCTTGGAAATATTCACTTCTCTCTCAAAACCAAGTCAAATGAGAAAAAATTTCTAGGTGGAAAGAAGATGGTCTTATTTACTTTGCTTTAAAAGTCTTGGAATGCAATGTTAATTAAAAATGAGCTCTATTTAGCCTCAAATTTCCTTTGTTGTGACATAAATTACCAATCAGGTGATAGGTCTCTGGGAAAGGACAATACACTTAGATTTCAAGAGTTTTTCTTACTTTCCTTCTTCCTCTTTCCAGGTTAGGATAATGGTTCTAAATTTTGTTTACTTCTGCCTGATTAAGGATCATGCCTTGAAGAAATCATTTTAATCCAGGCTCAAATACGTCTCTGTGAAAGATGGAACCAAGCCTGTGAAAGCAAGTCTACAATGAGCTAAACAAGGAGCTGCATGATAGAAATGCTTTAATAATAATATTCAAGACTGTTTGTCTATCAAAGGTTATACTTAGGTTCTGTCCCCAAAGTATGAGCTTTCTAGTGTCTCCTGAGAAGCCATGTGAAGCCATTGTTTGGTCTTGAACAGATCAACGATTTAATGAAAGTCATTCCTTTTTAACAAGTAATTGTACAGAACAGAGATGGATTGGAACAGAAACTGGGCTGATGAAGGCTAGTTAAAAACTACCGCTCCGGGAGTTCTATGGCCTGGTGGTAGGAAAACTAAATTAGAAAAACCACCAAAGGAAATTTGAAGGTAGGATCAAAGAAATAAGATAATTTGCTGATTTTTTTGTTCTTAGAGCAAAGAGCATTGAGATGCTAATAATGCCCTCTTCAAAACTTATCTCTTCTAGGAGGCTTATTTCCCCAAATATTGCTCAGTTCTGCTTTGACCTTTCCTCCCTTCACCCCCTGCTCTGATGTCCCTTTCACCAAAGGGCAAGTGGCTCACATTTGGTTTCTCTTAAACTAGTCTGTATGCTCCTCAAAGGCAAGGATCATCTTGCTGCTTTCTTTTTATTTCATGGTCTCTAGTGCTGGTGCTGTGCCCAGAACAGGGTTTTAGAAATGTTGTTGATGAGTAAGGTGACCTGAAGGGGAGAAGGCAGAGGGAATTTCTTCATCACAGGGTGATTCAGGAAAATAGATGGGGTTTTCATGTGTCTTTCTGATGACAACAATAGAAATAATCAAAAGGGACCCCCTGGGTGAAGTGGATTTTTCTAGAACAGACCACCCCATCATTCAATTAAGTCTGGTCAATGTCCCAGGCAGCTCTTTCTTCAGGCTATTGCCTTGTGCACAACACTCGTCCAACGGCCTCCCACAGTCTTCATTAATACAGAGGCAACAACACACACACACACAATTGGTCAAAGACAGACAACTGAAATAGAAGGGGGGATGGAAACTATTTCCAGTAAAGGAAATTGTTTATGTATTTTAGTTTCTTAGCATCTGAGGGTGTCATCTGTTTTCAGTTTGGTGACTTGTATTAAAGCAAAGTGGCACATGCTGTCATAGGAGCGGCTCCAGCTCATGCTCCACAGCAGGGCCTGGGTGTCCCCTGGTGTGCTGAGACACGATATGTTTCCTGTCGTGAAAGAGGAGGAGGGAAAGTCCTGTTCAGTTTCAATTTTGAGTTCAACATGAAAATATGAGAAAGCTTCAAAAAGCCATGGAAAAATTTCATGATGCCTATTTTCCCACAAACGTTTTGAAGCTCTCTTGTAGACACACCAAGAGCACACATACAAAAGGAAGAGACTAATGACTCTGTTTAAAGAGTTTGTCCATTAATTTCACAAGTTCTCATAACCCTTCAGAGGGATTGCATATCCCTTGGAGGTTAAGATATTTCAACTCTATCAGAAGGGTGCCCTTGGGCTGTGTTCTTCACTTGTGGTCCAAATGCCCAGTGGGTTTTCCCATGACTCGGTGATTATATAGTCTCCATAGGTCAAGATTTCGAAGTATAAAATGTAGTCCAAGTACAGACCAAAGCTAACGGGTCTACACTGGAACCAAATCAATGATCCTGAACTGCATTCATGCCAAGTGAACTGGCCACATGCTTGGAACTGTAGCCTGACTACTGAGACCAGATACCTGGCTCATTCTGGGACTATTTCATATGCTTCAAAGGGACATCTGGTAGTAGAAGTATATGAATCTTCACTCATGGACAATTTACTAGACAATAGTGAAGGAAAAAATAATGTTCCAAACACATTTTTCTACAGTAAAAGTTTTGACTGATATCACTGACTTTGATGGACACAAAGAAGCCTTCCCAACTCTGAGAAATGAGGACAAAGCAAAGTGACATTAAAGACTGGAGTTTCCTAGATATTTGGCACCCTCCTTAGGTACTGATAAGGACATGAAGCAATTATTATTGTTAGATTATGTAAAGTTATTTTGCTGAAGATAATTCATCATCCAACAGTGATTGCAGGAGCACATTGACAACAAGCTGCCGGAGATTTAGGCTGGATTCAGAAGAGGATATGGAACAAGGTAGATATCATTGCTGATGTCATACGTATCTTGACTCAAAGCAGTAAATACCAGAAAGATGCTTACTTGTGCTTTATTGACTACAAAAAGGCATTCAAAACTGTGTAGATCATAACAAACTATGGATAACCTTGAGAAGAATGGGAATACCAGAACATTTCATGTGTTTATGTGGATGTACCAGGGGTACCCACCAAAAACTGCAAAAAAAGCTCTTCTGGGCTGAGCTTTTACAACACACATTTTTCCCATGAGGTGAGCATCGAGCAACTTGCTCTTTAGTGCACTCAGTGGCATCACCTGGGAAGGTTCTCCCTGGTCACAGTGAATTTCTCTGTAAGAGCAGTTTTGCTCATCCTTGTTTTTTGTGATGGCCGATTTAAGTGAACAGTGCGTGGCTATGAAATTTTCTTTTCTGCTCAGGAAAAAAGCTGCAGAAACTGCTGTGATGTTGAACACAGCTTTCAAGGATAGCGCTATGAGAAAAACTCAACTGTACAACTGCTTTTCTCATTTCAAAAAGGTGAAATGTCTATTGATGACAAACCTCATTCTGGATGTTGGTCAGCTTTCTGAAAAGATGAAAATATTGACAACATTTTGGCACTCGTGCTCAAAGAGTGACGGTGGACCATTGAAGGCATGGGGGAGTTATCTGGACTATCTTGGAGTTCAGTTCAGGGAATTTTAATAGAACATTTGGAAATGAGAAAGGTCGCTGCGAAACTTGTGCCTCGGGTTCTGACTGATCAGCAAGAGGCGCTTCGAATGGAAACATGCTATGCTTTGACAGAACAGCTCTGAAGAAATCCAGATTTCCCCCCCCAAAAAAACTAACATCAATCAAGCCAGTGGAAGACACCATTGTCACCTTGCCCCCCAAAGCTTGTCAAGTGACATCAAAGATCAAGATGATGCTCGTTTGTTTTTTGGAAATGAGGGGGGATACTGCATTTGGAGTCCATTCCACCAGGCCAGACTGTTAACCACGCTTCATATTTAGAGGTTCTGAAAAGATTGTGTAACAGTGTGTGACCAAAAAAGGACTGATTTGTGGCAGATAGGGAACTGGTTTTGCCACCACGACAATACACCTGCTCACACAATCTCAGTGTGCCAGGTTTGGGCATCTTTCCCACCTGACCTTGCTCTGAGGCTCCTTTTTATTTCTGTGAATGAAGAGGGACATGAAAGGACAGCAATTTGACTACATAGAAGAAGCAAAGAAAAACAACGAAGGAGGTGCTGTGTGTTAGTCTGGGGAGACTAGAGAAACAAATGCATGGGCACTCATATGCGTATAAGAAAGAGCTTTATCAGATGTGGTGAAGAAAGCTGATAGTGCCTGGCTATGAAAAGATGTAGCATCTGAGATCTTAAAGGCTTGAAGATAAACAAGGAGCCATCTAGCTGAGAAGCAACAAAACCCACATGGAAGAAACACACCAGCCTGTGTGATCACAAAGTGTCGATGGGATCAGGTATCAGGCATCTAAGACCCAGAACAAAATCATACCACTGTGAAGAGGGAGCTGGACATGGAGTGGAGACCAAAGCCCAGCTGTAGACAATTGGACATCCCCTTACAGAGGGTCACAAGGAAGAGACGAGCCAGTCAGGGTGCAGTGTAACAACGCTGAAACATACAACTTTTCTCCAGTTCCTTAATGCTTCCTCCACTGGTGGGGGAGGGAGGGGGAAAATAAGGAACTGATACTAAGGGCTCAAGTAGAAAAAATATGCTTTGAAAATGATGATGGAAACATATGTACAAATGTGCTTGACACATGGGTGTATGTATGGATTGTGATAAGAGCTGTGTGAACCCCCAAAAAATGATTAAAAAAAAAAAGGTTTATATACAAGACAATTGAATATTGAGAAAACATCCCAACCCAGTCCAGATCAAGTCCTTAAATCCGATATTAGCTCATATGTTCAATACCCATCTATGAATTCCTCTTCAGACTCAGGCAACACATGCAATTATGCTGAATGCAGGAATATCACAGGCCAGTGGGTGGAAAGTCTGGTGGATCTAGTGGCAGTGGAAGCATCTCAGCATGGGTAGGGGTCTCCATGTAGCTCCGTCAGCTCCAGGGCTCTAGTGTAACTCCATGTGTCATGCCGTCAGGAATGTCTCTCAGGGAGTATATGAGTGTCCCACCTCCAGCAAGCTATTTACTTCCTTAGCGGCTCCAAATGAGGTCATCAAATTGTGACCTGATTGACAGGCTAAACTCCACCCCTTCACTCTTAAGTCTCAAATTAACAATAGATTATGTAACTACCACATGCTGTCAGATATCCAAACAGATGAGTTTGAAAAATGTTTCCAAGAATGAGATGGCAGATTTGACAAATGTATTAAGTGTAATGGAGAATACTTTGAAGGTGATAAGGTTGTTTTGCCAAAAAAAAAAAAATTAAAATCCATAGCTTTGAAAAACAATTGCCGTTTTTTGGGGGTACCCCCTCATATATGAATCAAGAGGCAGTTGTTGATACAGAACAAAAGAATACGAGTACAGCATGGTTTAAAATCAGAAAAAGGGTGTGTCATCATACTTGTTCTCACCATATTTGTTCAATCTGTATGCAGAGCAGATCATCAGAGGAACTGGTGTATATGAAGAAGAATGTGGTATCAGGCTTGGAGGAAGGCTTATTAACAATCTAAGATGTGCAGAAGACACAAACTTGCTTTCTGGGAGTAAGGAGGATTTGAGGCACTTGCTGTTGAAGATCAAGGATTGCAGCCTCCAGTATGGATTATGACTCAATGTAAAGACCAAGATACTCATAACTGGGCCAATAAGTAACATCATGTTAAATGAGAAAAGGTTGAAGATGTCAAGGATCTTGTCTTGTTTTGGATCCACAATAAATGCTCATGGAGCAGTAGTCAAGAGATTTAAAAAAATGCATTGCATTGTGTAAATCTACCGCAGAAGATCTCTTTAGAGTATTGAGAAGCAAGGATGTTACTTTGAGAACTAAGGTGTGCCTGACCCAAGCCATAGTATTTTCCATTGCATCATATGCATGTGAGAGTTGGTCATTGAAGAAGGAAGCCCAAAGAAGAATTGATGCATCTGAATTGTGGTGCAGGAGAAGGCTACTGGAAGTACCAGGGGCTGTTAAGGGACAAGCAAATCTGTTTTGGAAGAAGTAAGCCTAGAACGCTCCACAGAGGCAAGGGTGGCAAGACTTCATCTTACACACTGTGCACATGTTGTCAGGAGAGACAAGTCCCAGGAGAAGTACATCAGGTTGTGAAAAAGAAGAAAGCCTTAAAAAAAAAAAAAAGAATAGACACGGGGGCTACAAGAGGCACAGGAACAACTGTTAGGACCATATAAGACCATCAGCGTTTCATTCTGTTGTGCGTAGGGTCACTATGGCTGGGAACTGACTTGGAGGCAGCTAACAACAACATGGGCAGTTGAAAGTCCTTAGTCGAGATAAACCCTCTTAAGCTTACTGTCATCCAGATAATTCGGATTCACTATGACACTATACAACAGAGTAGAACTGCTCCTTAGGGTTTTGAATCATCTGTAGAGGAGCAGACATCACTAAGATCCTCTTTTCAAAGGTGAGTGTGTCCCAACCCCAGCTGTTAAGAGCAATAACTGTTGATATGTCTTGGCTACTGTCCTCTTTGGAAATCAGTAGCAGAGAAATCAAAGGTACATCTCTCAAGAGGTTACCTGCAACCTATGGTTGACTTCTCTTGAATTTCACAGGCCTTATCGCTACTTCTTTTTGGAGCAATTCTGAAAGATAATACCTCCTCTGCGGCTTTACTCCCTCATAGGTTATGTTTGTCACTATCTGGTAGGCCTATCTCCAAAGCATCCCTCAACAAATCTTCTGCCTGCAATGTTTAATGTTTCATTGTGTTATTAGGGGACCCTGTTGAAGACAGTTGGTACCAGCATTAGTAGTAGGAAGTAGATTCTAAGAGAAGATTCATCTGCTGGCTGGATGGCAATGAGTATATCCCATTGCTGAGTGTAGGTTGAACATAGGCCCTGAGATGGTATGTTGTTGTTAGGCTGGGTGTCAAGGAGACAATAGTGGAAGGAGACACATAGGGTCATGAGCTATCACTGGTGCTTGAGAAGATGAAGGGAATAATCACTGCAGGGACTATGAAAGTGGATAGTTACTGCTGAGCACTTTTGGCTTGTCAAAAAAGAATAATGGCAGGCTCAGGGTGATTGCCAATTCAAAGGCACAATGTGAAAGCTTGAGAGACCTCCCATAGGAAAGCAGTAGGACCCTGAGACTTGAGGTGGGAATATCTGAGTGGATGCATCTGTGAAATACGAAAATCCCACCTCTCTTAAAGATGTTGGGTTTGCAGAAGTCACCAATTGCCCTTTGTGAGAAAATACTTCTACCTTGTTTGACCCACAATTATACAAATGTCTTACAGGACAATTCTTCCTTCTCTTAAGAGATACTCAACCTGGCAATCAGACAAATTGCAACGTCCATATGTTAGCATAGTTTGCCTTAGGATATGCTACCAAGTGTTATTAGGGAGCCTATTAAGGGAGAAATATGAGGTTTTCTACTCCTGTTAAAGAGTTAAGGTCTTGGAAACCCATAGGGACAGTTCTATCCTGTCCTATATTGAGATGGAATCATCTTGATGGCAGTGATTTTGTTTGCTTTTGGAATTTGTGCATTTGAATTGTGGTGCTAGAGGCCAGTATTGAAAGACTATGGGCTGCTAAAAGAACAAAACAATCTGTCTCGGAAGAAGTGTGGATGGCCAGAGTGCTCCTTAGAGTGAGGAGGCTGATACTTTACATACTTTGGACATGTTGTCAGGAGAGACCAGTCCCTGGAGAAGGACATCACATTTGGTAAAGTGGAGAGTCAGGGAAAAAGAGGAAGGCCCTCCAGGAGATGGAGTGGCACAGTGGTTCAGCTCTAGAACAATTGTGAGGATGGGGCAAGGCCGGGCAGTGTTGTGTAAAGCTCACTATGGGTTGGTACCTAACCAAGTGGTAACCCACTTGATGCCACCTAATAAAACAAAGTAAAGAGAAATGTTTTAAACCAAAGGAACGATAGGATTTGACAGGCAAACACCAGCAAGAGGAGGGAAAGCAAAAATGGAACTGGATCATGTAGATGCTGAGTTAGGGAGTGGTAGAGCATAACGCTGGGTAATGGGAAGTATTGATAGAGGAGCACTCTCCCATCTACAGGCATAAACACCCTGGTGAGAATTTGAGCTAAGCGGGGAAAGACACAGATTGCAAGATGGTTGACAGGTAGGTCTGAAAAAGAAACACACGGGAGGGCTTCTGTGATGAAACACAAAGTGGGAAGGTTTTGGTTCTCTGCGCTCATGCCTAGCTGAAAACACGAGCTGTGGAACAGGCAGTGAAAAACTCCCTAAGCAGAATGACTCAGCCTTTTGACGTTGACCTTTCTCTATCATTGTCACTCCAGTGTTGGCACAATGGCGACAAGAGCTGAACAGTCACCATGGCAGGGACAGAGACTCTGACGGGCCTAAAATATAGTGGGCCCTCCTTCCCACCCACAAAGGCTGATCTAGCTACAGTTCAATGAGCCAGCATCAACGACCAGTACCAAGCCACTCACTGCCATTGTTGTTGATTGATTTCTTCGGGAAATTGATGTAACGGCAGTGAGTGAGTCAGTGTGTCTACTGAGGGATTATAACTGGATTGCCCTTTGTAGCTGGGAGCTGGTTCACCGAAGGTTATATCCCCTTTCAGGGCATGGTCTTTGCCTTGTGTGGGGACCTAAAGTCCAGCCTTTTGCCTCAGCTCTGATTAGTCTGTTGGCCTGTCCAGCTTCCTACCCTCCTCTGCAATTGGTTCAGGCTTAGTTTTTATTGTGCTGCAAATCCACTTTGCCCTAAGCACACTTCCAGCCTCTTTTCTTTCTTACAGGTTTATCTCTGAAGATCACTTCCCAGTAAATCTGCATGCAATTGCATAGCCTGCTTCTGAGAAACCCAATGGGAGGCAACACATAAAGCTCTAAATATTGTGTTGGTAGATAGAAAATAAACAAAACTGCCATCCAGTCAATGCAGATCCAAAGCCACCCTGTAGGACAGGGTCGCACCGCATCTGTGAGTGTCCAAGACTGTCACTCTTTAGGAAAGTAGAAAGCGCCATCTTTCTTCGGTGGAGCCATCACTGACTTTGAACTGTCCACCATGCGGTTAGCAGCCTAACTCATCACCACCACGCCACCACTGCTCCTTGCTGCTGTATAGAGGACACCCAGTAAAGTGCCAGGCCAGTCTTTTTCTTTCTCCTATTACATATTTCTCCTTTGCTATTCTATATTTCTTACTTTAGTTCCATTTTCCCACAAGCTTTTTGAAGCCTCCTCATATTTTTCAAGTCATAATAAAAGGGATCCTACTAAAGATGAAGATATGGTAAATTTAAGGTGACCAAATTTTAACATTGGTAAAGCGGGACACCATTGATAAAACTCATATCCTGGCAAAATAGTCACATGGCAGCCAAAAACTATATACCCTAGCTTGTCGTGCATTCTTTCCAGAAATTGGGACTTTTTAAAAACGCTGCGGGACACGGGAAAAATTGTTAAAAATCAGGACTGTCCCACCAAAAGCGGGATGTCTGGTCACCTCTGAAATTGTTGGAAAGACACAAAGTCCAGAGCATCATAGGCCAAAACACTGAACAATAACAGTTCTCAAAACCATGAAATGATTTTACTACTCATCTTACATGTACTATTTAATTTTCTAAGGTGGGTATGATTGTCTCCAGGTGACAAAGACATCTGTATGTTTTCTAGTATGCTATTTCTTCCTCTCCACTTGCCCTCACGTCACACACCCTTTTATTCTCTTGACAGCAAGTCACTGTCCGGTAGCCCACTCATTGAAACGAACAGCCAGTCTTTTCTTTAATGGGTGAAAAACAAGCTGTCAAGTTGATTCTGACTCATGGCAACTCCAGGTGGATCAAAGTAGAACTGTGCTTCACAGGTTTTCAATGGCTACTTTTTCAGAAGTAGATCACCAGGTCCTTTTCCGGAGATCTCTCCGGGTGGATTCAAACTCCCAACCTATCAGTTAATAGCAGAGTACGTTAATCCTTTATACCATTCGAGCATTCCTGTTTACTGGGTAAAGCTCTTAAAAAGAGGCGTGCAATACTACATCCTAAAGGGAGCTCTTCGAGGTCACGCACAAGGAGAGGGAGCTGCTCTTCCAGACTCCAGCTCTAGGAACAGACAAGGCCGGTATCAGAAAATGTAATTTGGGGGGATGTGGGGACTAGAGCTTAGACTTTCTGGGGCTCTTTGAAGAGGGATGGTGAAGTTTTTTATTGCAGCATTGGTCAGTAAGGACATAGAAAAACGTTGTTGTTGTTGTTGTTGTTAGGTGCCATTGAGTCCGTTCCGACTCGGCGCACAGCAGAAGGAGATGCTGCCTGGTCTGTGCCATCATCACCACTGTCCTAATGTTTGAGCCCATTATTGCAGCCCCTGTGCCCGCCCCTTCAAGGGTCTTCCTTTTCTTCACTACTTCTCTACTTTACCAAGCACAATGTCCTTCTCTAGGGATGGGACTGATCTCTCCTGAAAACATGTTCAAAGTATGTGAAGCAAAGTCTCACCATTCTAAGGAGCGTTCTGGCTGTACTTCTTCCAAGACAGATCTTTTGACAGTACTTTCAATATTCTTCACCAACACCATAATTCAATGGCATCCATTTTTCTTCAGCCTTCCTTATTCAATTCCCAACTTTCACATGCACGTGAAGCCCCTGAAAATACCATGGCTCAGGTCAAGCAAACCTGAGTCCTCAAAGTAATGTCCTGGATTTTCAACTTTAAAGAGATCTAATGCAGCAGACTTAGCTAATGCAATGTCTTCTTTGTCCTCTCCATGCTGCTTCCATGAGTATTGGTTATGGATTTGAGCAAGACAAAGTCCTTGACAATGTTAATGTTTTCTCCATTTATCATGATACTAGCGATTTGTCCAGTTGTGAGGATTTTTGTTTTCTTTACATTAAGTTGTAAGCCATAGTGAAGGCTTCAATCCTTGATCTTCATCAGCAAGTACTTCAAGTCCTCCTCACTTTCAGCAAGAAAGGCTGTGCCATCTGCATACTGCAGGGTGTTAATGAGCCTTCCTCCAATCCTGATGCCACACTCTTCGTCATACAATCCAGCTTCCCTGATAATTTGCTCAGCATACAGATTGAATAAGTATGGTGAAAGGATACAACCTTGACACGCACCTTAACTGATTTTAAACCATGCAGCATTCCCTTGTTCTGTTTCTACCGCTGGTGTTTGAAATACCAGTGACATATCCTTCAGCCTCACAGCAACACACAAGCCACCACAGAATGACAAACCGACAGACCAGTGGCTGATGGAAAAATTAGGTATAATCCATCCTGGTCTTTCCAGAAGAACTCATCAGAGTGTCTTCCTCTGTCTTTTCATTGCATCAGAGGCTGATAGGCAGTATTTCTCTGAGTGGTAATAGTTCTTCAAGGAGTACTGGAGAATCTGGAAGAGGGTTGTGTTTTTAATTGTGAGTCATCACATGTAAGAAATCTATAGGTACCCACATTCACATGAAGAGAAAAGAGAGAGAAGAAAATTGAGGAGAAGGAAGGAAAGAAAGAGGAGAAAAGGGACGACATGGGAGGTAAGGAGATGTTAAAGGGGAGAAAGGAGAAAGAGATCTAGTAGAAAGACAAGCCCCACCTCCCCCAAACAGCCTCATCTTCTAGTCCGTTATGCCAAGTGGGTGTGTGCCGCTGCTAGAACAGTTGGCCAGGCTGTCAGTCAGCAATAGTGGCGGGAGAGCTTTGGCTTGAGGCCACAGGGAGGCAGGGCTAAGCATGGGTGAGGGGCTGGAGGAAGTGGGAGGTGCTGGAAGCAAATTATTGGAGCCAGTAGAGAGATGTGGTAGTTAAAGTTTAAGATGTGTGCGGTCAGGAATGAGTGACTAAACACCTCTCTTGAAGCTGCTCTTGACTTTTGAGGTGAATGAGTTTCTGGTACACTTGTTGAAAGGAGAAAGATGTGAGGTTACAGGGTTGGCGATACATTTGTCTCCCATGTGTCTCCTGCATAGATAGCTCCCATTTAAATAAAGCAAAAGTATGCAGTCACTCCCACGTCCACGTCCCTTCCAGACCACTTCCCCCTAGGACATGTGAGTGAGATGGTCTGTGTGTCTTCTGCTTTGTGTCAATCTGTGCACCAATTTGATTCTCTGCTGTTGTCTTCACCTTGCTACTTAGCCTCCGCTGCCTTGGCCACTCCCGTGACCGGGGACAATTCCACTCTTGCTTTATCCCAAGGTGCTGCAGCTGCAAGGGTTTGGTGTAGCACCTTTCATCGAAGGTTTGGGGGCAAGAAAATAAGAAAATAAGAAAAAAAGAAGAAAATAATAGAGTGCTTAATAACATATCCTGGAACATGCTCTTGTCTTTGGGATTTGCAAGCTGCCCTGGAGCTGGGCATTTTCTTTGATCCCTTGTATGTACCCTTCTTCTTCTAGTTCCTGGTCTGAGTTTCAGTCCTTCCCCAATCCTCCATCCTCCAGGACTGCAATCAAACATAGACCCAGACTTCTTATTTTCATTGTGGCTGGAATTCCATTGTGTTTTGGAGCACTAATCCGTTTCCTTACCTTCTCCGTGCCCTCTTTTGTAGCAATTCTCCAAAAAGGCTCCCAATTCTCAGAGTGAAGCTGAAGTCAGTGATTTCTCACCCTTCATTATTAGACATTTCTTCTATTCAGGTTCCTCTCGCCACTTCTGGGAGCACTGAGCTCTTCTGTTTACATAAGCTAAACTTGGTAACACTGGAATGTGGGCATTAGTGTCCTATGCTGGGCATTATTTTTGGGCAAAATTAGTTCACTATGGTCAAGGATATCTCCTCTAAATAGCCAATCTACAGCCTAGAAGAATTACAATAAAATCTGTGAAAGCTTTCATATATACATGGCAGAAATCTGCCAAACAAGGAAAACTCACATATTTTCCACTAAAATAAGCTATTGCCTCTAGAGAGGCATAAAATAATGAGTTTGGAAAAATGAAGCAGTCCCATTGAGTTCCGATTGTCATAGATTCCACTGTATGAGATTGTTCTTTGAAGTCTAGAAAACAATTCAACTGCCCACCAATAGGGGAAGACTTGACTAGATTATGGTCTGTAACACAACGATGCCATACAAACGGGGAGGAGGAGGAGGAGGAGCTTCTATGTGTGCTTATCTTAAATAACAGCAATAAGTTATTGTACGTTAAAAACAAACAATGTGTGAACATAGTTGAAATCTTGCATTCCCTAAACTCTTCTCCATCCAGAGGCATCTGGATAAACCAAGGAAAAGGAAGAGAGGATCCCAAACAGCCTCTGGGTAGTGAAATGGCAGGGATGTGCTTTTTTAAAAAAAATGTTACTTTATATAACTTGCCATGGAGGTGACTGAATTGTAAAAGTACAAATGCTTCTTTCTATAGGCTTTGAAAATTTTTCAAGTGAGAATATTTATAAGTGTCAAATAATGTGAGACCAAATAACAAAAATAATGGGGTTGGCATAAATATTCTCCATGATCCTTTCAAGTTTTACTATCCAGAGAATATTATTTACCTGTTAGAATTAAATAAGATTCTAAAAATTATGCAGTGGCTAAAATAATTGAACATTAACCACTTAAAACATGCGATCCCTACCCCAAAGTTGATTGCATCATTTATTTATCTGTTGCCTTTTTTTAAAGTTGCTATAATCTTTATAATATTCCTTGGTCTAAGGGTACTAGTGAAATTAAAAATTATTCTCTTGAGGCTTCATGAATAACTTAAATGCACACTTAGAAAAATCATCCTTTCTTGACTTGTTTAATATCTAGTTGATCAAGCATCTGTGACATTTTCAAAGTCTATATTCCGATGGTACATTCACCATACAACAGTTCTGCGATCAAGATGGGCTTAGGTAAGGCAAGAGACAGCTTCAAAACCTTTGGCCCAGGACACAACAATCTCTTCATGCTATTGTTACCCCAATGAGGGCTGGAGCTGTTAGCATCTGCCTGCTTGCTCAGCCCCCTCTCATCCTCCCCAGAGCTGAGCTGCTGAGTCTAACAGGTAAGGAAAGAGGCATAGGAAGTGAGACAGACCTGGCCACTGCAGATCATGACTATCGGCACACTCTGCTGCTGGTCTTCATCACCCTCTGTAGCCACCAACCTGTTCCTACCTCATTTGACACGAACCGTGGTAATTCTGGGTACAGCACTCCACCGTGTGCTATTGAACCCACAGCCTTCCAGTACATTAAAGAAAAAACTAGATCTGGCCCTTTAAGAAGCTGAATTAGCGCTTTCAGATCAAGACAAGAATCTACTTAGTCCACTGAAGCAGGAATTCATTTATAGTTGTCCTGGTGGCCTGAAAAAGTCAATGCTTCTTCCAGAGGTGCCTGATTTACTCCCTGGATATAATTTATGGACTGGGAAAATCGGATGCAGTGAGTCTTTGTTCTGCAGGACTCAGAACCAGGTCAGAAATGGAGAATTCAGCATATGACCCAGAAATAAACATATGGCAAAGCTGTAACACTCAACACAATGAAAGCAGGAATCCCCCCACATTTTGTGTGAAATAATTTTGTGCATTTTCTTCTTTGCTTTTACAAACCTTGGTGTCGGGAAGGGTTTTTCTAAGCCGGGGCTGCTGCCGGCATAACAATTCCCTCCCACAATATCTAATGTAACTCAATCACTGTGGGACAGTTGCTGAAGAAAGAATTGATAGCAATGACTGTCGCCACCATCCACACCACTACCCGCCCCCCCCCAGGTTAAAAAACAACAAAAACAGAACAAAACGCTTATGTTTATGAGCATGGACCCCATTCCTTTATTCATTCTCTTGCCATGTTTACTTTCAATTTGTTCAAGGAATGTTAAAGATTTGTTGTTAGGTGTGTATCAGCACTCAAGTAAGAAATGATCTCATTTCTCACCTGACCAAACATGACTAACAAAATACAAACCAGGAACAGAAGTGAAATCATTGTCATTTGTCACCAGGGAGTCGTCCTTCTGGGATATGCCCCTCCTCTGGTCCCTCGGTTAACCTTGAGTTTAGTATTGAAATGTTCTGTTAGGTAGAGGGCAGTGTTATTTGAGTCGGGCATGACATTAGGCAGAGTGAAAAGCACAGGATGTGAAAGTTCAGTGGCTCCCTAGTCCGTAATCTTTTCCTCTTTTGTTTTAAAATTTAAAAAATATTTTATTTATTTACTGATATTTTAACAGTTTTATTGTCATATAATTCACATATCATACAATTCAGCAGTTTGATCATATTAAAATAGCTGTAATACATTTCCACATTCAATTTTAACACATTTTCTTCTTTCTTGAGCTCATTAGTGTCAGCTCTCCTTCTCCCCTCAACCTCCCCTCCCAGACCCTCCAAGACTTCATCAATTCAGTCTCTGTCCCCATGGCTTTCCCTGTCCTGGAGTTCATATACAGAGAATCCTACAAACAAACAAACATACAGGCCAACAAAAAGCAACCCAACAACCCGAAATAAAACAGAGAAAACGTCAATGGAAAAGAAAGCCGAAAAATACGAAAAAGTAGAGCAAATTTAACATGGGTCAAAAAGGAAAGATCATAAGATAAAGGGCTAGTTTTCAGGCTAGTCATTTAGCTGTCTTCCTCCTTTTCCTGGGTCTACCTTTGGGGATGAAATGACCCAGGGTTTTTTCTCATTAGGCCAATTTGGAAGGGCTCAAAAACTTACTATGCCAATTAGTAACAGACTAATGTTTGGATCCGTTAGAAGCTTACATGTCCTTGACATCAAGAACCTAGATAAAGGGGCTTTGACAAATATGGCCAACAAAAGGAAATGCTAGATTCCACCCACCTTTTCAATATGGAAAAGCCTAAAGTAAGCTTCTCTCCGTTCCCCAGCCACCACCCCTTCCCCCATCCACCCATTAGGCTGTTTGCTGACACATTGGAGTTCTGAGCCAGGGAGTTTCCCGTGTCTGGTAGTCACGCGTGTAGCCCTCTAAGCTGCCTCTCCATCCAGGACGCTTGGTCTGTGGGCTCCAGGAGCCACAGGCCCAATGTCCACTAGGCTGAAGCTCTGGTGTCCAGTCCTTCAGCCACCTTAGAAACGCACAAACCACAGCTTGTTCATTTCTTGACCTGTTGGCCAGAAAATGTTTGTTTCTGAACACTCTAGAAACTTTTTTTTTAATTTTTAGGTTCAATTAGTCGGCTTTATGTTTTTTTTTTGTTGTTTTTTTTTTACGGGAAGCCAATCTCCTTAGGGCCCTTCCTATAATTTTGCTAGCCAGGCTCCAGAGGAGTGGTAAAGATTACCTGCCTGTGTCCCCCTGTGTGCTGCCCCTCCCGGTGCACTTTAAACTGTGGCACTGTATTCCGTTGATCCTGCAAACAGAAGCCCTGAGCCGCACATCTTGCTGGTTGTACAGAGTGAAGACAGCTTGTCTTCAAACGGGCCTGAATCGCAGTACTTATTCCAAATGTTTCTGAGCAAGGAAAATTATACAATATTTACAGGCTAACTTTTAAGAGATGATTGACAGCGATACTGTACATTTTTTACATGTCAAATACATAGTTCAAGACTTTATGAAATAAGATCATGCACTATTACCTCTAAGAATATCTTGTACAAGATTAACCTACACCTACCCTTTCCCCCAATACTTGTGACAGCATTTCAGTTGGAAGCAATCTTATACACAAAAACAATCCAGTTCTTGGCTGTGAGTAAACAATTTAAAGAAATTTAAGTGATTCTTAAGAGGGGAGGGTGTCTTAACCCATTGAAAATTGATGGAAAGCATCAATTTGTGGGGCAAAGACTTCATTTTGAAAACGACAACAACAAACACCCAGAATACGTAACCTCTGTATAAAGGGGAGAAAAAATTAATGTAAAAATTCTGGATGATGCTTTTGATCACACGACCTAATTTAGAACACAATCACGTCACTGGTTCGTAGCTACTCTCCCTTTATTACTTTGACAGCACTGATTTGTGAACTATTCGTTCAGCTGTGTTTATGGCTCCAGATTCCGATTTTTAAAACAGTTGCGTCCATTTGACTTAAAGCACTATCGTTAGCAGCAATTACAGTTTTAAAATGTTAACTGGGAGAACAGAATGCCTTGTCTGTATTTTCTATCTTATACGCACCGGTGATTAGTATTTACAACAGGCTTCAGTCTACATGTAGAACGTCCCGTCTCTGCCACCTCCCATCTGATTGAGCTGAGCAAGTGCAGGGGTGTGAATGAGAAAAGTGCCCAGGTGTTTCAGAAGGGATGGATTTTACACAATTATAAAATCAATCATCAGTCAAAATAATCAGGGTATCACATTGCCCTACAGTTAGTTATCAGATAGTTGTATATAAGGAAAACCTAGAAAAGACTGCAACGTTCTAAGGGCGCCACAAGCATATTAGTCTGTAATGACTGAATGGCCAGAAAGCCATTTTTATCTACAAGCTCTTATTATTCCATCTTTTCCATGACCTGTCTGCACTTGGTCACAAAGTATTTAGGATTGCAAAGGAGAGGATCCTTCCCAAGGAAGCCAAGAGACTTTCAATCCCTATGGTGACCAGGATGTTTGACATTAGCACGTGCTTAATGATTTGACGATTACGTAACTAAGCGATGAACTAAAATCCAGGGAGAGGAAAGACTGTCCATAGGGAAAGACAGTCATCCTCTCCTTTAGATGGACAGAAAACATGTCTCCCTCGATCTTAATCATCTGCATATGCTTTTCTTTCTGACTGACAGTTGGTGGCTAGTGATCACGCTTTGAATTAGTAAAGAAGTGGGTGTTGGGATAGATGAGCCCTGCACATTTAAATGTGTTAAATTTTGAAGGGTGTTTCTTTGAGTCCCAAAAAACTGTGAGCATGTTTGGAAAAGTAATTTCCCCTTCGCGTTTTAAGAGCATGTGGACTTAGACAGATTTTAATCTGCATGTTCATGTAACTCATCAAACCATTTAAAATAACACTTTGAAGTCTGGGACGTCTTTACAATCCACTTTATGGAAACATGTCAAGCATTTGGAGGTCTTTCCTGGGAAGTTGTGTTCCTCTAAGACAAAAGGTGCTGGACACTGGGCCACCAAATATTTCATATTGATCCAAAGTTCAAACCGTATGTTTATGTGGGTTTTGTTCCTGTGCTACTTGATTTCTAGATTGATGTCATTCATTCACATTTATGGAGTGAGGGATGTATCACTGAAACTTGAAAGGAAAAAGAAACTATTCCAGCTTTTCATAAACAAAGGTGGTCACAGTCAAGCTTGATTGCACTCTGCTAGAGGATGAACATGTCAGTGACGATTCAAAGTTGTCATAAGAAAAAACACAACAACTACAGTGCAACGAATAAACAGGAAACAGCAAATGCTGGAGAGGCTGAGGACAGATTGGCACTCTCCTACACTGACGGGAGGTCTGCAGTCTCAAGGGTACGAGTGACTTTCTTGTTTCAAAAAAGGTGAAATATCGATTGAAGCCAAACCTCGTTCTGGATGTCTGTCAACTTCCCAAAGAGACGAAAATGTCGACAAAATCTGTGCGCTCGTGCTACAAGACTGACAACGGACCAATGTAAAGATGGAGAAGTTATTTGGACTATCTTGGAGCTTGGTTCAGTGAATTTTAATGGAATATTTGGGAATGAGAAGAGGTGTTGCAAAATTTGTGTCTGGGTTTCTGACTGACCAGCAAAAAGAGCATCAAGCACTGTGCTTTGAAAAAACAACAACAAAGCAACCCAGGTTTTTTCCCCCAAGATCATTACTGGTGAGGAGACATGGTGCTGTTGTTATGACCCTGAAAGCAGACATCAATCAAGCCAGGGGAAGACACCATCATCACCTCACGCCCTCCACCCCAAAGCTTGTCAAGTGAAATTGAAGATCAAGATGATGCTCATTTGAAGAGGGTGCTCATTTATTTTTTTGATGTAAAGGGGATAGTGCATTTGAAGTTCATTCCACCAGGTCAGACTGTTAATCAAGCTTTCTATGTAGAGGTTCTGAAAACATTGCATAACAGTGTGCAATAAGAAAGGCCTGATTTGTGGCAGATGGGGGGCTGGTTTTGCCACCACAACAATGCACCTGCTCACATAGCCATCTCAGTGCACCAGTTTTTGGTAAAAACCAGCATACCTCTCTTGCCCCTGACCTCACTCCTGTGTGACTTCTTTTTGTTTCTGTGACTGCAGAGGGACATGAAAGGACAGGGATTTGGTATGTGGAAGAGGTGGGGGAAAAAACAACGAAGGAGGTGCTGTCAGTCATCCAAACAGATAAGTTTGAAGAATGTGTCCAAGAATGAATCGCAGTTTTGACAAATGTATTAAATGTAATGGAGAGTACTTTGAAGGTGATAAGGTTGTTTTGTAAAAAAATTTGAAATTTTGTTACCATTTACTTAGCAACACTAAATACAAACAATTATCATTCCCTCAAATGAGAAGGTCTTGTTGCTAAAAGCCAGAAAGTCCTTACTTGGAAATGAAAAGATTTACTTTAGGAAGCCAAAAGAATTTTTGAAAATTTATACCAGTTATATCTGTATGTGTTTTTGCGCTAATTTGGAGAAAGGAGTCTTACCTTTCATCAAAATTTTAGAGGCTTCTAACAGTCTCAATGGTTGGATACCATTGTTTTATCCTCAGCAAACAACGAAATCTCTGTCCTAGTTCTTTGAGAGATAACGTTAGACTCATCTCTGTATTTAGCTAACACTGACACCTGTCAGAACTTGAGGAGAGTTGAAATATTTACAGGTCGATGTACAACCTCCAATAAGTAACATGACCAAGAACGGGTGACACTGAAGGAATAAGTTCAATCTGCACTGACAAATTGGTGAAATCAAGTTGAGAGGAATTGATGAAATACCATTAATAACTCAACAAATGCGATGCTGAATGTGCTCATTCATCTGTGCCAAGAAATTTGAAAGACAGGTAGTTGAACAAACATTTGTAAGAGGTTCATATTCATAACTATTTCAAAGAAAACTTTTCAAACAGAAATTATCAAGCAATATCATTAATATCATTCACAAGTAAGATTATTCTTTAAAATATGTATTTTAAATGTAGCAATGCATCAACCGGCAACTGCCAGGAATTCAAGGCAGATGAAATTCAATCAGATGCATCTTGAATGGAAGCGGAGAATATCAGAAAGATGTTTTTCTGGCTTTCATTGCAAAGGCAGTGTAAAGGTATTCAATTGTATGGATCATGAAAAAGTATGGGTAATATTTTGAAGACTGAATTCCAGAAGACTTCATTGTGTTCCTGTGCAAACTGATTGCAAAGAAGCAATCATTTGAACAGAACAAGGGGATAGTGTGTGATTTAAAATCAGGAAGAGAATGTATCAAGGTTGTATCTTTCCACCATACTTATTTAATCTATATGCGGAACAGAAGTTGGACTATATGAAGGAGGATGCAGCATCAAGATTGGAGGAAGACTCATTAACAATCTATGGCATGCAGATGCTACAACCTTACTTGCCCAAAGTGAAGAGGATTGAAAATGCTTGCTGATAAAGGTGTACAAGAAGGCTACCCAGCACAGAGAAAACAAAGTCTCTCACCAGTGGGATAGTGAGCAACATATGATAGAGAATGCTGAAATGGTCAAGAATATCTACAGTCAATGTTCATGGAAGCAGCAGTCCAGAAAGCAAGCATAGGGCAAAGCAGCTGCAAAAGACTTCTTCAAGCTGTTAAAAAGTAAAAATATCATTTTGAGGACTAAGATGCACCTTACCCACGCCATGGTGTCTTCAATCACCTCATATTGTATGTGAAAGTTGGACAGCGAATAAGCAAGATTGAAAAAGCATTAATACCTTTGTGCTATAATAATATTGGTGAAGAATATTGAATATATCATATCTCACATACCTTGAACCTCCTATCATAAGGGACAGTACCTGGTGAGAGACATCAGGCTTGGTAAAGTAGAGGATCAGAAAAAAGAAGACCCTCAATGGGATGGGTTGACAGTGATTTCAGCAATGGGCTCAAACAACAATGATTGTGATGCTGCCACAGAACCGGGCAATACTGCCTTCTGTTGGATGTTGAGTCCTGTAAGTCAGAGCCAATTCAACAGCATCACCAACAACTGAAAACATTTTAGTAGAGTTTTCTACTCATTACTCAAGCACCTGCACAAAGCTTCTCCCTGTCATAAAGACTAGGACGGGATACAAAGCATTTAGTAGTGTCCCTCCGCAAACAGCAACCAGGATTGTTGTAGGGTGCTATCAAGTCAGTTACTTCATCAGTTTCTGGAGCCTTGTTTTTCATCAATGGGTTCAGTACAGCCCGGACTTCCTTTAGTGCCATTGATTCTTTAATCATTATGAAGTTTTATTTTGTCCTCGAAATTTTCTGTTCAAGTCTCTTAATCATTTCTTCCATTCACTTTAGCTACTTTACATTCAAGAGCAAGTTTTTGAGTCTCTTCTGACATCCACTTTGGTCTTTTCTTTCTTTCCTGTTTCTTAAATGAATTTTTGCCTTGTCAGTGGCGTGCTCGATATCATCCCATAGCCTGTCTGGTTGGTTGTCATTAGTTTTCAATGCATCACATCTGTCTTTTGAGATGTTCTTGAGATTCAGGTGAAGTGCTCTTTCATAGACTTTTTAAAATATTCTTCAATTTCAGTCTACATTTACATGCAAGCAATTGATAATCTGTTTCACAGTCTTTCAGACTGAGAAATGCTGAACACATTAGTCTCTTTTGTTTTTCTAACTCCTGGCCTTTGTATGTTTCATTATAATATTTTGTCATCTCAAGAGATCCATTGAAAGCTGCTAAGTTCTTTAACCCAATCATTTATTCCTTTCGCTTTATCTTCTTGAAATTCTAGAGCTGCTTTAGATTCTCTTCTGGTATCCATTTCGGTCTCTCATTCATTCCCTTCCTTCTTTCATTCCTTAGAGTCTTCTCTTCATATATGATGTCCTTGATGTAATTTTGTAACTCTTTTGGTCTTTGTCATTAATATTCAATCTGTCAATCTTTTTTAGATTATCTCTAAATTCAGGGGGTATATTCTCAAGGTCACACTTTGGCTTTTGTGGACCTGCTTTAATTAATTTAGTGCAATTTGAGCTTACATAGGAGAAATTGATGGTCTTCTGCAGATAATCTCTTGTCTTATTCTGACTAATGATATTGAGCTTCTCCATAATCTTTTCCCATATACATAGTCAATTTAATTCCTGTGTATTTCATAGGGCAAGGTCCAGATGTATCGTGAATAAGTACAATGAATAAGTTTCTGGTATTGTAAAATTCTCTCTTGTGATTTCTGGCATTATCTCTGTCACCAAGGCCAAATTTTCTAGCGACTGATCCTTCTTGGTTCCATCTTCCAAATTTTAATCCCCAATAATGATCAATGCATATTGATTGGATATATAATCTGTATTATATTGCAAAATGTGGTGAAATATTCAATTTCTTTACATCTGACATTTATGGTTACTTCATAAAGTTACATGATAGTCATATTAACCAATCTTCTTTGTGTGTGTATATTATCCTATCTCTTGTAGTGCTATGTTTCAGGATATATCTTGAGATGCTCTTTAAAAAAATGAATACAGCTCATTTCTCTTAATTTGTCACTTCTGTCACAGTTGACCATATGATTATTCTACTTAGAGTGACTAATACCTAGCATATTGGTCTTCATACACCCATTTCATTTTGAAAACTTCTAGTTTTCCTTGTTATACTGTATACATACCACAATCTGATAATTAATGGATGTTTACAGCTATTTCTTCTTCTTGTCACATGAACAAGTGAGGGTCACAAGAACTTTTTGTATTACCTTTTTAATTGCTCTTTAATAGAGTCTTATTACCTGTATGAGTTGTTTTTCAGTACTTTGTACATAAAGCAGGTAACTTTAATAAACTTTAATACAGACATTTTAAGTGAGGTTACCTAAAGGGAAACTCTGAGACAGGGATTCGGTTTGATGTGATTTATTGAGGGAGGATTCTCAGAAAGTCCTTGTAAGGAGTGAGTGAAAGAGAAGAAGGAAAGAAAGAGAAGGAAGAAAGTGTTGTTGGTCTGATTGTAGGAGAATGAACTCAAGTATAAATCTCATTGCAGAGTTGGCCCCACTTTGAGGCTCTAGGTATCTTTGTATCAGTCAGTAACTGAGTGATTGCTCCAGGTGGTATTCTTACTGGGAGAAGATAGCAGTGTGAGGATGTTCAGGATGGTGGTAATTGTTGTTGTGATACTGTAACCTCTGAAGTTTTCCTAGTGAATTGGCTGTGGCCAATCAAGAACAAGTCTCAAGAATGTTAGAGATGTATTCCATTAAGTTCACCTCCGGCAGAAACGGAGGAAATGAGCCCACTGACTGGTTATAAGGAATCTGGAAGCATCACCAAGAATGTCTATAACATTGAATGTGTTTCTTTCTTTGTTTATAAAATGTCCAGAAAAAAGAAAGTCTATTTATAATGAAATATGACAAATCTGAGAGTCATAACTGCACATAAAACCATCCTTTCTTGTTTTGTTTTTGTACATTTGATCAGTAGAAATATGAACTACCAGGAGCCCTGGCAGTACTGTCAGGTAAGCGTTGAAATGCTAAGCAAGTCAGCAGTTCAAACCCACCAGCTTATTTATAGGAGAACAATGAGGCTATCTGTGCCCATAAAGATTTACAGCATCAAAAGCTCTTAGTAAGATCACGGAATTGGAATCAACTCAATGTTAGTAGGTGGCAATTTGTACTGCATTCCATTTTTCAGGGTGTAATTTGCTGATGGTTTCCATTCTCAGATGTACTGTTCCTATAATAACTATCATACAAGGCCATATTTGAGATCCTTCAGCTACCTGATTGCCAAGAAATAGAGATAGACACATTCCCTACTCTGCCACCAACTGTTCTTCCCACGACACTTTACTTCTACGTTGGACTAAGGAATTCATTACAATGGCCACACAGAACTCACAAACAATACTCATGATTATTGGGGTTTGTTAGGGAAGTTAATCGGTTACCACAAATCAAGAGAAGTAAACAGTAAGGATATAGGCACTGGTCTGCAGCAATATCTCTTCTTAGTCAGCAACCAAGTCTCTCTTAGTCCTTAGCATTTCAGCCACATAGTCCTTTGGAAGTAGCAGTCAAGAAATAAAAGGACATATTTCATTGGGCAATTATGTTGCACAAGAATTCTTTAAAATATATGCAATGTTTGAAAATTCCACCTCACAGTCACATCAAAGCTGGTTAATGAGTAAGAAAGACAACAGAAGTGTTGATGCCTTGAATTTTGTTGTTGATGATGAATAGCCAACTGCTAGAAGAATAAACAAATTCATCTTGGAGTATTGCAGCTAGAATGCTCCTTACAAGCAAGAATGGTGAGACTTTGTCTCGTGTTTTAGAAGTGCTATCAGGATGGATCAGTCCCTGTAGAAAGACATCATGCTTAGTTAAGTGGAGTGTCAGCAAATGGACTGACAAGTGGCTGCAACAATAGATTCAAACATAGAAGCTGTGAGGATCACCCGGGACTGGGAAGTGCTTCATTCTGTTGTAAATAGGGTTGCTATGAGTTGGAACCGCCTCAATACAACTGCCTAACAGCAATAGCAATAGCAACAGCAGCAACAACAACATGACTATAATTTGCTAACTGATGAGAGTTAGTGATCACATCTTAAGATATCATTTAGGCTGCCTGGTCTATGTGTTCTGCTGACAATAAGTCTAAGGGTTAGAAGAAGCTGGTGTACATTGGACAAATCAAGCTTACTGCATTGAGGAAACTTTTATCAGATTTGATTTGTCTAGGATAGTGCTTCTCAAACTTTAGCTTGCATAAATATCATTTAGAAAAATGTGTTAAAGCACAGAACTTAGTCCCCTCCCACCTTTATTTCTAGTTCAATAGGTGGGGTTAAATGATTTTTATTGCTAACATATTCCTAGGTGGTGCTGTCTGTGGCCCTTCACTGGGAACAACTTCTAGGCATCTACTAGCTCTTAGTAGGCTACTAAGGGCAGTGGGGGAAGCTCTGGTGGCATAGGGGTTCAGTAGTTCCCTGTGCCTTCTACTCGCACAGGGACAGTTCTACCTGCCCTACAGGCTCCCCGGGAGTTGGCATCCACTCAATGGCACTGAGTTTGGTTTGGGGAGTTTAAGGGCAGTTGGGGCCGGCTTTTCTTCTTAGTTCTTTTTACAGACACTCACATGCCTAAATAAAGAAAACCCAAGATCATTTAATGTGTCCATTTCCCTGTTTCATTGTATCTGCTTATTTCTGTATCTTTACAGCTTCCAGGTATATCCAGCACATTACAGGGACAAACTCAAAAACTATGAGTTGTTTTCTTGAGGATAAAACATCAAACTAGATATGCATTTTCCCAGAAAATCAGAATATAAACCATATAAGTAATTAAAAAAATTTCTGGTAGGCACATGAAAGAAATCAAGAGAAGCAGAGAGAATTCTCTTTAAGAATGTATTTCATGTCAGTTGATAATCTGGAATTTTGACATTTCAATATTTAATCAATATAAAATTATTAATGAAATATTTTCATTCTTTCTTTTGGTACTAGGGTTTTTACATGTGTGGTGTGGTATATTTCATTTTGGACCAGCAGCTTTTCAAAGGCCACAGATGATAGTGTTTACCATAAGGACGGTGCAGACGTCTGTGCATTTTTGTCAGAATCTCTTAGCTTGTTATCTGGCTAATTCAGTAAAATGTGCAATTTGTCTTTCTGATTTCTCTCTTTTGTTGCATTCTCCAACTTTTGTTTAGTTGGTGGGAATCTGCTCCTCTAAGACTTCACAATATGAATAACAATGAAGAGCCCTACAAAGTCTGCTGATGGCGGGTATCGGTCTATCTGCATAATATAAAGGAAAGACAATTTCTTTTTAAAAGAAACTACTATTTTGATAAAGAAATAAGTTGGGAGCTCCCTGTCACCAAGAGTAAGACACTTCCCAAGGATAGTAAATGTTGGATCACTCTAGTTCTACAGTGAGAATAGGATCCCTTATACTTTATTTTAGCCATGCTATTGGTATGGATGTGGGTGTTGGGAGATTCAAGTCTGAAGACTCCCCTCACATGGAAGCAGGCCAATAGGAAGCCGTAGAAGATTGGTTTCAATTAGTTTGAGGTTAGTAAGAGGTTTAAACTCATTCCTGCCTAAGGGCAGGGTGCTAAAACTCCTGTAATGCAAATGAAAAAATAATGAAAACAATGTACATATATAGGCTTTCCCTGTAAAATGGCTTCATATGGATCGTCTACTTCGCCTTTGACTTGCATCCTGGGGTAGGTTGACCTCCAATTGACAGGTAACTGTGGTCAGCGACATATCCCTGAGCACAGTCTTCTCAATGTTATTTGGTCAGGCGCATGACACGAGCAACTGCCTGGGAAGCAACTGCAGTGTGTGGGTGGTTGGGATGTTAAGAGATGGGAAAAATTAGACAACAAATTATTTTTACAGTTCAATGCTATCAAGTCTTTCCTGATTGGCTAATGAACTTTCTTAAC
Organism: Echinops telfairi; assembly: GCF_000313985.2. Taxonomy (NCBI): domain Eukaryota; kingdom Metazoa; phylum Chordata; class Mammalia; order Afrosoricida; family Tenrecidae; genus Echinops; species Echinops telfairi. The sequence goes on along the minus strand of NW_022107431.1, from coordinate 57,852,166 downwards.
AAACTATAAATTAAAGGAACTTCTCATGATTGACCTCAGGAAACTTGAGACGCACTGGGAATCATGCTGCCACAGAAATTACCACGGGGTGTCTTTTTTCTCTTTTCTGCTTACCAAAGGGACTAAAGTAAACACCGAACGGCTGTAATGTCGGACTCAGCCTGTTCCTAGCAGGGTGTGCTCCCACTTGCTTTCCTCGACCTCTGTTATCTGTGAGGACGCAGAGCTCTGTTTCATTTCTTTAGATGGTGTGAAGTAGAGGCTACTCTTCTTGAACATGATCTTTAGACTCAGAAGGATGAGACAATTTCAAGTTTTCCAAGCCACACACAGGGCCCTCAGATGGCTTTTGAGCACCACGTGACTTGCAGGACACTAGTTATAGAAATTAACTCTCCCCCCCTCCCCACAAGGGAAATGTGTGGCTCTGTTGTCCATGAGATCACAGAGATGGAACCACTCAGTGACACACAGCAACAACATATGGTTGTGGGCATTCAGTGTCTCAAGCCTGGCTGCATATTAGAAACATGTGAGAAGCTGCTTAAAATGAGAAACACACACACACACACACACACACACACACACACACACACACACATCACACACTCACCCGAACCCTAACCCTAACCCAAGGTATGGAGATTCTGACTGGATTTGATCTGGGTTGGGACCCTGGATTTGATCTGGGTTGGGACCTTGTGTATTCTTGTTTCAAGTGACACTAGGGGCAAGCACTGCTGTCAATTTCTTTTTGTTACGTGAAATTTTAAAGCATAAATCATCCTTTGGCATGTATGAAAATTTTCGGTATTCCTAGGAAAATCAAACTTCATTCAAAAATCCAATTTAAAATCTAGGGAGAACAAACTGCTTTCTGATTTGGGAAGCATTGCAAATATCCTTTTGGAAGGCAGAGGAAGCAACAAGGGGTGGATCCTACTGCTACCTTGGAATAACTGCAGAACTGCAAGTTGGGCTAAGAATTGTAGAGGTTGCTAACCGAGTCTTCCTCCACTTTACTTTTCTGTCTCTTTCTCTTTTACCCCCTTTCTCTGTCCATTTCCCATTGTTATAAATTGTTTGTCACGTTACTGTTTTGTAGAATGGAGTTTTATATCCGTGGTTTCTGGCTAAAAGACAGATTAAGTAAAAGAAAAAAAGAGACAGATTAAGTAAAACGAGTTAAATTCTTAACTACCAGATATACTCGAGTATAAGCTGACCTGAATATCAGCTGAAACACCTAATTTTACCACAAAACTGCATTAAAAATGTGCTGAAAAACTCGGCTTATACTCGACTATATTGGTATTCTTTTTTCTTGAAGGGTGTTAATGCCAACTTCCTTAAGCTTGATGTCCTCAATAGTATTTATGCCCACCCTGACAGCACAGTGGGTTAAGTCTTGGGTTGGTAACTTCAAGGTGTGTAATTCAAACACTCTAGCCAGTCCATGGGAGAAAGATGGGGCTGTTGGCTCCTGTGGAGGTTTACAGTCTCAGAAATCCTATGGAGCACTTCTACCCTGTCCGTTAGGGCCATTAAGATTTGAAACCAACTTGACACAGTTGGCATGGTTTTGGGGTCAGTTTTCATCTAACAAATGTGGACAATGTTATTTTATTTGGTTACGCAGATTAGATGGTATACTATGACTAATTACCATATATACTCATGTATAAGCAGAGTTTTTCAGCACATTTTAATGCAGTTTTTGTGGTAAAATTAGGCACCTCAGCTGATATTTGGGTCAGCTTATACTCGAGTATATGTGGTAATACTAAGCAGGGAGTCTGCATTTAGTAAAAAATTAGTAAGTAGGAAGTTTTATTAGTCTTTTAATTGTTGGCTTTCCTACCAAGACTGTAGTTTTAGTCTCAGGCCCCAGCAAACTCATTCCCTCAAAGTGTTTGGTTATATCAAACCAATATAGATTTGTGGATAGACCCCCCACTCTTCCATACCAAGTCCATCAACACAGCACCAGATAGATACTTAAAGGACCTTAGCTTCTCTGAGTTTTTCTCTACACCAGAATTCTCTTTTAAAAACTTGAAACTACGCCTTTATTTGCACAAATCCTTTCTTCTCTCCATGTGTTGCCATTTTCTTACACGGTTCTTAAATTTCTTCTTTAAATTAATTCCCCTTATTTTTAAAAAGTGGAAGCCTGGGTGGAATAGTGATTATGAGTTGGGCTGCCGGCTCCAAGGTCAGCAGTTCGAAATCACAAATCTCTTCAAGGGAAAAAGGCAAGACTTTCTACTCCCGTAAAGAGTTATAGTCATGGAAACTAACAAGGGCAGTTCTACCTTGTCCTATGATGTCGCTGTGAGTGGGCATCAACTCAGTGGCAATGAGTTTGTTTGAGTTTTTATTTTTAAAAAGGCTAACCTTTATCTTATGAAGCACTGAGTAACATTTTACAGAGATGAAAAAATAATGATTAAGGGTAGGGGTGCACAGGACATTAATGTAATTGCTTCCAATAATTGCTGTACCCCCTGAGGTAGTTAGTTTATAGAAAACTGAATTGGCAAATGTGAGGAGGACTCAAAGCACTTGCTGGTGAAGATCAAAGATTGCACTCTTCAATATGGATTACAACTTAATGTGAAAAAAATAGGAATCTCACTAGTGGGCCAATAGCTAACAGCATGATAAATGGAGAAGAGACTGTACTTATCAAGGATTCCATCTTGCTTGGATCACAATCAATGCTCATGAAAGCCATAGTCAAGTGCTCAAATGACGCATTGCATTGGGTATATCCGCTGCCAAGACCTCTGTAAAGTGTTGAAAGCAAGGATGTCATTCTGAGGACTAGGTACTCTTGACTCAAGCCAGGGTATTTCCAATCACCACATATGCATAGGAAAGGTTGACATTGATTAAGGAAGATTGAATAAAAATCAATGTAGTTGAATTATGATGCTGGTGAAGAATATTGAAATTGCCATGGGATTCCAGAAGAACAAATCAATCTGTCTTGGATGAAGTAGAGCCAGAATGTTCCTTGGAAGCAAGGGTGGTGAGACTACACTTCACGTACTTTGGACATGTTATTAGTCCCTGGAAAAGAACATTATGCTTGGTAAAATGGAAGGGCAGTGAAGAGGGATGTGAATGGTGCCCCCTAAATGTTTGCATTACCAGGGATCTATTGATGCTGGCTGAACAGGTGTGGTGGAGTGGGAGTATACCCACAAATATATATCAGTTTGATATAACCAAACACTTCGAGGGAAAGAATTTTGCTGGGCCTGAGACTATAGCCATAGTATCCGGGGATTTCAAGGTTAAGTAGCATAATGGTTCACAAAGACAATGTTCTATATCCCATTTGGGTGAGTAGTGAGTGGGTTATTAAAAAGTCATGAGCAATCATCTATGATACAGCTATTGGTTTTTCCCTGTCTGGAGGAAAGACGTATGAAGAAAATAAAAAATGGAGACAAGTAGTCGAGTGAACTGATGTACCACAGTAATGCCAATATTCATGTCATCGAAGCCAGGAGAACTAAATGGTGCCTGGTTACCACTGCCAGCTGCTTTGAAAGAGATTGCACAAGAAGGTTCTGGCTAGAAAGGGAGTAAAATAAAAACAAGCTTATTGGTTATATAGAGACTGGTGGAACCCCTTTTAGGTCTATAGGGGAAACAACAGGGAGTTAGGTACACCTTAGAATAATCAGCCACTTGAGGTAAAAAGGGTATTGTGCACTCAAGGACAAAATCACGGAAGATAAGGAAAGAAAGAAGAGCTGAAATAGGAAACACAGGGAGGAATTGGGATAAGTGATTCTACACTCTGAGTAGTTAAAAATCAATGACAGGAAGAAAAATGTTTATGAACTCTTGAATTGAATGGAAAACACATATTTTCTGTAGCCGTTCACCCAATTCAAAGTGAAAGTTTAAAGAAAAATGTTTGCAGGGAGCAGTATCTTACTATTTCTCCCAGATTAATCTTCCTGAATTTATCATCAGCCCCTGTTTTCTCAACTCATGCCAATTTACTTTCTTACTAGCAGTGTAATAGAGTTCCAGTTCCTTCACATTCTCTTCAGTTCTAAGTTGGGTCAATTTTTCTAATTTAACTTCTTTTCATAGGTGTGTCAAAAGCCCTGGTGGTGCAGTAGTAAAGCTCTTGGCTGCTAACTTGATCATTGGTTCTAACCGGCGATTCAACGGAATCATTGTGGTTCAAGCCCTATTGCGAATTTGCTTTTCCACCCTAGATGTACTCAAGTAGGACCTGTATTTTAACAAGATCAGTGTTAAAACCTACATTCTATATGCAGTACACATAGGAACCTTGTGTGTGCATAAGAATCACCTGATGAGCTGTGAGAGTCACCTGGGAATCTTGTTAGAGTGTAGACTGAGTCAAGCTATCTGGAGTGGAAATGAAAATTCTCAGAAAGATATGAACCAAATGAACTGGTTAGAAGGTCTGATTCTAACTCAACCGTTGCTTCACAAGAGAAGGACGTCACAATATGTTTCTATAGCACAGCCTTGGAAGCACAACGGGACAGTTCTTCTTTGAGTTGTCACTGTGATTCAAAGGGATCAACTAAGGTCTGCGAATTTGGGTGTTGCTTTGGGTTCTCCTATTATGGGTTTAATTTTTACTTTCCTAATGAGTGATGTAAATGAATTATGTTTTCATGTCCTTATTTGACATCTATAAATATTGAAGTGTCTGCTCAAATTTTTAACCCATATAAAAAATTGCATTGTTTTCTTACTATTGATACAAACACACATACATACACACACCACGTACATCTCCATGTACAATACATATGTATATAGAGTATATTTACCTGAATATACTCTTGAATTTTGATAATGGCTTATGGCCATCTTACAAACTCCTAGAAACGGGCATTCCTTGGGAACAGGTGAGATATCTTTATTATAGAAATTCATCCAGTTTTGATCCAGTGTTGATAAATAGTTCTTTAGGATTTCATGGTCAGGAGCACCAATCCACATGGCTGTTTCTCACATTTGGAGACTCTGCTACAAAAAATCAAATATTTTTTAATGATAAGAACATGGATTAAACTAAATTCTATTTAAAGATTTCTGTGTGCAGAGCATCTGTTATACAATTTGCAACATAAAAATTTTAAGCATTTCTTTTTAAAGAATGAATATTTGGTATTTTCCTTCAAGTGGCCAAATTAGGGAGTATTTGTTTCTGTAATATTAACTGTTTTCATATTTCTATCAGGCTGTCTTTGTAGATTATTTAAGCAATACATATGCAATTTTGAAGGAGCCAATGTGGTTCTATTGGGTAAGCTTTGGATCCACTAGTCCCTCCTCCGAGGAAAGATGAGGCTCTTTTCTCCCAGGGAGATTTACAGCCTCAGAAACATCTGTAAAGTTGCTATGACTCAGATTGACTTGATGGCAGTAGGTCGCTAACTGAAAGGTTGGCAATTTGAAACCACCGGGTACCCTTCGGAAAAAAGATGAGGCTTTCTATTCCCAACAAGAGTTACAGTCTTGGAAACCCATAGGAGCATTTCTACTCTTGTTATGCCGGGTTGCTGTGATTCATCATCTACTCAATAGGAGTGTGTTTGGCTTGGTTTTGGGTGACATTATAGGCTAAGCCTTGAGCTTCTAACTACAAGATCAATGAATTCCTTTCTCTGGAAGAAAAATGAGGCTGTTTGCTTAAAGTCTGTTTCCATAAAGATTTATAGTTTTGGAAATCCTATGGAACAGTTCTACTCTGTTATATATAGTTCTACTCAAACTATGAGACAGAAACAACTTGATAGCAGTGGTTTATTGCTTTGTTTTATTTCTTAACCAGATACAGAATGTGTTAGTTGGTTATATTGCCAAAGGGTAGAATCATGGTTTCTGAAAATAATATTTAGAAATTCAGACCAACTGGCAACACAAACTGAATGATCTTAGAAAACATCATTTTCTTTGAAATGAATGCCATTTGAAAAGTGAATAAAAGCAAAACCCACTGTTGAGCCAGTTCTTTTTGGTACAATGACTATATGTTGTACCACCTTCCATCTTATTTGATGCTTCCCACATCATTCAATATTTTCCCATAGAATCTGTTTTAGTCCGGGTAGATTAGAGAAACACATTCATAGACACCCATATGTGTATAAGAAAGAACTTTGTATACAAGAGCCATTGAATATTGAGAAAACATCCCAACCCAGTCCAGATCAAGTCCATAAGTCAGATATTAACCCATATATCCAATACCAACCTATAAGTTCCTCTTCAGACTCATCAAACACATGCAATGATATGGATTGCAGGAAGATCACAGGCCAGTGGGTGGAAAGTCTTGTGGATCCAGTGGCGGTGTGAACATCTCAGCGCTGGCAGGGGTCTCCATATGGCTCTTCCAGCTCCAGAATTCTAACATAGCTCCGTGTGTCTTGTCAATGGAAATGACTCATAGGGAGTGAGCGTGTATCCCACCTCCTGCGAGCTATTTATCTCCTTAGTGCCTCCAAATGAGATTATGAAACCGCGACCTAATTGACAGGCTGAACTCCACCCCTTCACTCATAAGTCTCAAATTGACAACAGATTATGTAACCGCCACAGAATCTTTCATTATTGCAACTCAGTGCTTGAATTTTTATCTTCTTGAACTTTTAAAATACAGTTATTGGAAAATACCATTAGAATGCTTCTTGTCATCCATTTAGATATAAATAAAGAGGGAAATTTCCAAATTTTAAACTTGCAAACTGACAATACTGTTATAAAGTGGACATTATTGTGAAGGTAGTAAGATCAAATTAGATATAACTTGGCACCCACAAAATCAATGAATACTTCTTATATGTGAAAATTTTAAAAATGAGCATTATGTTACTGACTTGTAATAGAAGTTTATAATGAATGATTATAAGAGTTTTAAAAATTCAAGAAGGGCCTACTATTGAGCAAGCTTTTACCAATGAAATGCAGTTCACTAATCATTCAAGGTGATATCCCTCCCCCAAGCCAGTCTGCTATGACATCAGATAAGAGCATATGGAAATTTTTTTGGAAATGCATTTATAAATGCTTATACTGGCTGGTATTTTATGAAGTCTTTCTGCATGCATATCAGGTTTAAATTATGCATTTGTTTGAGGGACTAGTTGCTTAGTGACTAGCTCTCCCATTACATTAGAAACTATTGCTTGTTTATTTTTAAATGAATGCAAGAAATTTATTAGCATTTATACCTTTGACAGATAAGAAGGTTACAAAGCAAACTGGGGCAGGAAAAGCCTCAGACCATGGTGCAGATATGACAAAAATCTCTACCAACTGGACAAAGAGCTATAGAACTGAGGTTGCCCATTTGAGGAGTCCTGTGACAGGCTGAGCAGAGCCCTGGTGGCAGAGTGGGCTACACACTGAGCTGCTAACCATGAGGGGCTTCACACCTACCAGTGGCTCCATGGGAGAAAGATGAGGCTCTGTCCTTCCAGATTTAAGGAGTTTGGAAAACCAAAAGGACCTATGTGTTGGAATCAACTCAGTGGCAGTGGCTTCAGCTTTTGAGTTTGTCAATAGGCTGCAGGAGCTTTGGTGACACTATAAGTTAAGCACTGAACCGCTAACTGCAAGGTTGCTCGTTCAAACCCACTGTGTGGGAGAAAGTTGAAGCTGTCTGCTTCCATAAAGACTTACATGCTCGAAGCCTAAGAATATGTTAGACATCATCAAGAGGAATAAAAGTGTGATAGAAATTCCAGAACAGGAAGAGACAAAAGTGTTGAAGAATTTTTGAGAGAGAACTGCCCCAAATCATGAAAGATCAGAAGATATTCATTCAAGTAGCTGAACTAACTCCAGACAGGATAATTTCTAAAAGAAAATCACCCAAACATATCATAACCAAACTTTGCAAAACCGAAAAATAAGGAAAGTATCCTAAGCACAGCTTGGGAAGCATGAAAAGTTACCTACAGCCAGAAGTGATAAGATTAACCTCTGGTTTATTAGCTGTCTGTTTATTGACAAGCAAACCATGCTGGCAAGAAGGCAATAGGTTATCATATATAAAACTGAATAAAAAAAAAATCACCAACCACCAGTCATACTTAACAAAATTGTCTCTTAAAAATGATAGCAAAATTAGGTTATTTCAGCTAAATATAAATGAAAGGAATTTTTAAAAGGCAGATCAACTTGACAAGAAAAAATAAAGGGAGATCTTGGGATAGAGAAGCAGCAAAGACAAATAATGATCTGAGATTAACGGACATGATAATGTCACCCAGCAGTCAACCCAGAGACAGAAGTAAGTGAAAGAGACAAACCTGCAGTTTGTAACGAAGACAATTGTAAAGTCAAGAAAGGAATAGTGTGTTTACAGAATTTCCATTGGAGAGGAAGTCAGACACACAGTTCAATTGGCATCAGATAGTCCACAAAGATTATTCTACATCCTACTTTTGTGAGTAGCAAGTGGGGTATTACAAGCTAGCGGTGGCCGCCTAAAGTGCAACTCTTGGTCTCTTGCTGCCCACGGGAAAGAAGAGTGATAAAAATGCAAAGATATACGTAAACAGTTCAAAAAACGATTGGTCCACACAACATCAGTCTCGTGAAAAACTAGACGATGCATGGTTGCTATTACCAACTTCTCTAAAAGGTATCACATTAAGGTGTTTTGGTTAGATTGGGAGGAGATCTGGCAGTGTAGTCGTTATGCAGTTGGGCTGCTCACTGCAAAGCCAGCAGTTTTAAACCACCAGCTGCTCACCAGGAGAAAGATGGGACTTCCTACTCCCATAAAGAGTTACATTCTCCGAAACTTACAGGGGCAGCTCTGTCCTGTCCTGTCAGGTCATTATGAGTTGGCATTGTCTCCAAGGCAGTGAGTAGAATGGATGAAGGAGTGAGTGAGTGAGTGAGTGCGTGCCTGAGTGAGTAAGTGAGAGGGTGAGTAAGAGAGTGGATAGATTGGGAGAAACATGTGGAACAAAATCATAAAAGAGACCAGACTTGCTGGGGGGTAAAGACTGATGGATCTCCAAGATCTTCAGTCACCCTTCATTCAAATATGGAACTGACCTCATCCCTGTGGCCTATAGTGGCAGAATAGCAGCACGATTGAGGTGCACATACTTAAAATAACTGACCATTTGGGATCAGTGGGCAGCACTCACGCAAGGACAGCATTCAGAAGGATTGGAAAAGAAGGCAGAATGGAGACGCAACCACAGGGAGCAGGTGGGGTAGATGACGTTACACTGAGGGAGTTGCAATGGATGAGAAGAACAGAAGTTGTCCGAATCTTTGAATGTAAAACTGATGATCTGCTTGGCAAACCATTGCTTATGTCACAATAGTCACAAAAACAAACAAAAAAAATTTACAGTTTCAGAAACCCTGTCTGGAGTCTCTATACATTAAAATCAGGTTTTGTTTTAATTTCAGCAATGGCACTTATTTTTCTAGCACAGTGTCTGGTAAACAAGAGGACTTCACAAAGTTTGTAAAATGATGGGATTAAAAAATAATGGAAATTTTTCATGAGCACTTTGAAGTCTTCTCATATAACATTCTGGTCAAGAAATACTTGTTAAATCACCATTAAATGAGTGAACAAATTCTTGTACACATGGAACTATCATTTAGGAAAGAAGTAGACAAAACATAAAACCTATAGGCTTCCTAGCATTCCAGGAGAAGGTATCAATGACAGTGACTCATGTGCTCCCCAAATCTTGATGTCCTTCTGATACTTTCCAGAAAGGTTGAAGGAGGGTGACATAAAGCAGCTACCATGTCCATGTATGGACAAAATGAGGAATGTGACTTCAACTCTCTCAGAGAAGAACATAACCTTTCCACTTACCTTGTTAATAGTCATAGCCCAAGGTATTCAATAACCTCTTTAGAGGAGGGGCCATGAGGCTTATCTAATCCTAATCCTCTGTGGGGGCACCTTTCTTCCACTATCCTCCTATCCAGATAAGGTAGGGCCCGAATAACTAGTAGGGACCCTGTTTTCATTCCCTTTCAAGCATAGAAAACAGAGTTCTATGTTTAACATGAAACTCAGTTGGAAAGGATGGCTTCATGTACGGATTTTCAATAGCCATGTGAGTAGAAATACTAAGAACATTTCTGTACATTGAGGGAGTTGATTGGTCACAGGAAGTCAATGGGAATAATCATTCAGCCTTCTGGAAGATGAACATGGGGAGCAAGATGAGGTTATCTGCCTCAGAATGCCTATCTAGGGTCTCCAGGAATCAAAATCAACTCAATGGTTGGGTTAAAGATGAAGGCTAAAAAATATAGAAAACTTTGTGCTGCAGAGAGACCACGATAGTAAGGATCCTGTATACATTTATATTTTAGTGGATATCATTTACTCTTAAAACAATGAACAAAGTGATAAAGCAAACAAAATGAACCATGCACGCTTCTGAAAAGCACTGGGCTTTCCCCCCCAAATATGTATTTGGAAAAAATACATAGGTAGATAAAAGCTTTAATACCAATACAATTCTGGAGGCAGTAAAATCAACTATCTTAATGTGGTGCACATTGCCATTTTCATGGATTATGCTTCTGAAGAAAGGACTGGAAGGCTTGACTGGCCCCCTTATAATACTTTTGTTGTATAGTATCTCCCTATATCCCTTGATCCGGGTTGTCATTTTTACTCTCCTTAGACCCGATTGACGATTTCAATGATTTCTCCACCATAATCCTTGGGTCCTGGTTCTGATCAGTAGACTAGATGCTTGTTTCATTTCCAGATAGTCCCTTGATTGGTTCCTGTTTCCAGCCTCCATACTTTGCATTTTTTCAGAAAGAACAGCATTTGCCATATGCTGCATCAATCCTGCAGATGATCCAAGTCCTTTCATATTTGATTATACTGCTGAAAGAAATGTTAGGGTCATTTTCTCTCTTAAAGAAAAAACACTGCATAGCTTCTCAGGGTGTTCGTCTGTGCCTTAATGCAGCTAAAACCTTTGAATTTGTGATGCCCACATGTGGCGAGCACCATCTGAATGATTAAACCCAAACAAAACCCACTGCTGTGGAATCTGTTCCAACCCAGAGCAGTTCTTACAGGACAGAGTAGAGCGACTCCACAGGGTCCTCAGACAGCCTCCTCTTTCTCCCCCAGGGCAGCTAGTGGCTTTGAACCACCCATGTTTCTGTTAGCAGTCCAACACTTAGCTTACTGGGTCAGCTAGACTGCTTTCTGAGCAAATTTTATGTTCATATGTGTCTTCCTTGGATGAAAGTTCAGTTACCCAAGATCTGTGTATGTTGTTAGGTGCTGTGGCATGGCTGTGCGTCAGAGCTACCCACTGTACAACAGAAGGGGACACGGCCGAGCGCTGCACCGTCCTCCCCATTGTTTAATGTGGGAGCTCACTGGTGCAATCGCCTCCACAGGTATCTTTATGCTTCTGTTTAAAGTTGTGATCTGTTTGGTCTATCTCTATTTTTTTTTTCAAAATAAAAAGTTTCATAAATGCAATCAGTTGATACAATCACTGCCTTTTGGTACTTTCAGTGGAAAATAGGTACTATCAATGGAAATTGATATTGATTTAGAATTTCAGAATAATGACTTTTGGGGCATCTGATTTTACATTTTCATTTTTGAGGAAATGGACATAAAAGACTAGGGATTTGGGGGGAGGTGAGGAGGTGGGGAAAATGGACACTTGTCCAAGTTAATATCGTTATTAACATCAGAGCTCACACTAGGATCAATTCCCCATATACTCAACCCACCATGCACCTCAACAGGCAAACAGGCAATGGTTACATATGTGAATTTCCCCGGCAAGTGAACTACCATTCTATATGAGCAGATGGTGCAGAGGAGAAGGCGCTCAGGTGAGGATGTGAACAGCAGGGCTAGGAGGTAGAAATGTATATTTCTTCTAGTCTTGATTTATGAATAAAGTAGAGTAAAAAAAAAAACCACCTTGTTTGGGCCAGGGTTGACTCCACAGTCATGAGAAAAATATCATGTTTAGCAAATGGAGATTGAAGAAAGGTATCTGGATTTGTGTAAAAGTTACCTAAGTTCACGGTTGTCTTCAAATTAAAGCCCTATTCATGTTCCTGAAACATGTACTAAAGTTCAAGGCATCTTTGGGTGCCAATTTAAAAGGTAGTATAGCGTATACTTGTTGGGCTGCTAACCACAGAGCCAGCAGTTTGAATCCAGCAGCCACTCTCTGGGATAAAGATGAGGCATTCTGTTCCTATAAAGATACATAGCTTCAGAAACACACAGGGGCAGAACTATTCTGTCCACAGAATCTCTGTGAGTCCGAATTGACTCTGGCAGTAAGTCTGGGTTTAAGAAGTGAAATTTACTTAAATTTTTAAATGAAAAGTTGATTATAAAAATCCATACTAAGTACTGTTGCCATGTATAACAGAGGACATAGAGTTAAAGATGTATTTCAGATAAATAGCAAATCCATTTTGAGTGTGCGCATGCATGTTTGTCTCAAATAGTGTATAAATGCTTAGGCCAAAAATGATCACTGTTCATCTGTGCCAAATTAACCAAGTGCCCTGAATTTTACTTGCCAAACCTGATTCATCGATGACTAAGTAATTATATGGAAGATACTCTTTCAAACTCATTTAGTGTCGCACAGCTTGATGGTGCTGTTTGAAAGGAAAGGAAGGCTCTCAACAACAAACAAGTGAGAGTTACAATCTACTGTTGTGTCAACACCAAGAAAGTCCCATGCCTGCTTTTTGTCCCTTTCTTGTTTTGTTTTATTAAACAACAACAACAGCACTCCCAAGCCCTTGCAGTTCTATGCAGCCACTTTGAAGGAGATTGCCCCTCGTCTTTGGAGACAAAAGCTTTGAAAAATTAGGACCATGTTTGAGTCGAAGATATATCCAAGTATGCTTTCCAGCAAAATGCAATGCATTGCTTCAAGCTGATTTCCCCTCTTTTCCTGGGGAGAGAAGGACAGCATCTTAAATAAAGCACACTCCAGTTTGCTCCCTGCTCTAGCTTGGTGCCAGCAGCCACAACACAGGGCTTTCATCTTGGCTTCAAAGTGTGGTACAGGGCGCTGGGGGGAGGGGCGTGGGGGAAAAAGGGAGGGCACAATGAATTCAGAAAGGAACAAACCAACAAACAAAAAAGGCGGGGGCGGGGGAGTAGGGCATGGGATGGGTAGGGCAAAAGCAGAAGTGTCCTATCTTTCAAATATTGGGTCTCCACTCTGCCACATCTTCACACAGTTCTCCATCATTTTCATATATATGTATAATTATTTTTAAAATTTGTTGTTGTTGTTATTACCATTTCCCATGCTGGGAAGATTCTTGTCATCCCTCACATATTTTATCCACAGAAAAGGCTGCCCTGCCCTGTGCTTGGTGATTGAGGCTGTGCCCCTGGTGTGCCACTCTGTCAGTGGTTCCCAAGGCTGTCTAGCCTGGGAAAAGTTGTGTGGACACCTTCCAAAATCAGCATTACATGCCTCATTGTCCTTACTCTCCCTGATTAGAGTGCACACAATGAAAACAACAGCAACAGGCTCATTTTCTAACCCTTCTCCCAACACAAGGCAGTCCTTGGTCTGTTTTTCTTTCTTGGGTCTTCTGAAAAGTTAACTGCTTCAGTGCTGAGGGAGTCCCGGACCTCACAGTGACGGCCCTGCACAGTTCTTTGTGATTGTGGGAGGTCACTCGCCTTCATGGGCTTGCCCTTCTCCCGGAAACCTGGGCAGAGTTAACTAATGAGACGAAAAGTCAAAAGCTGTATGTGGTTGCTTGGCCAGCTATAGGCACGTGCTCCCGGATAACCTTCCCAGACCCGCGGTTTGTTAGGTTCTCTGTTTCTAAGATGCAAAGTGGAGACAGATGTAATGAGGTGGGGGACCTGTTACTTTAACTCTTAAAGCCACAAAAGTCTATCTGCATTAAGCCTGACCTGGTTTTGTTGTCCAGTCTCAATTATCCATAAAGTCTTCTCTATCTTCTATAGGACTTTTGAGTAAAATCTTTGTAAACTTGTGCAAGTATGTGGTGAAATTGTGTAGAGAGTGAGGCAATCTTTAACTTTAAAAGCAACAGGGCAAGTCCACGTCCTGTTCCAATAAATTTGAGAATGAACATTTGTTACAAAATTGAAAGAAAAGACTTCCCGTGTGCAAAGCACGCCTTCTTTGTGTAAAACAATGTAAGATATGACATTGTAATATAACTAAAGAATTTGGTTGTTCTTCCAGAGTGTGTTGTAATTCACCTTTATTTCAAGTGGGAGGGACTTAGGATTGGAGAAGAGTGAAAGCTATTTAAACGACCTCCATTTAAACATTCAAGGGAGTCTCTGAGTGGTACAAATGGTTGTTGGACTACTAAACAAATGATTAATGGTTTGAACCCACCCAGTAGCACTGTAGAAAACCGGCCTGACTTCTAATAAGTCCCAGCCTTGAAAAAGCTTACGAAGCATCTACTTTGCACGTGTGGGGTCTTATGAGTTGGTATTGACTACTAGCCACGGATAACAAAGATTCAAGTGTCTTCCAGGCTGGACCTTTGTTTTCTTTCGTTAGAACAGCTGGCTGTACTATTTATGTTTGTTTGTGTACATGACTGTGCATAGAGATGAACTAGTGTAACCGAGACTGGCTGCGTCATTGACAGAGTGCAGTACAAAATGACAATGCCAGGGTCTTTGCTCAAAAGTTCTTACAGATTTCTCGATGGCAAGAGTTTGGGGGTGTGGGGTGACTTTTAGCTTCAATGTGGAACCCTAAAAACCTTCACAGGTCACACACCTTTGAAGCTGGCTCGTGTGTGATGTTACTACTATAAGTTTAAACTCCATGGATTCATGGCAGAGCTTTTACAACACTGATGAGAGTTCAAGTAAGCAATCCTGTGATTAGGCACCTTCAAATCAGTCTGACTCGGGGGCCATCCGTATAAGAGAAGGAAACACTGCCTCAATCCATGCCAGCCTCACAATCTTTGCTATGTTGAGGGTTTTCCTCTCTTTTCCTGACCCTCTATTTCACCAAATTTGATGTTCGTTCTCCCCAGGGACTGTTCCCTACTCCCGTAATGTTCAGAGTCTCTGAGAGGAAGTCTCGCCTTGCTGCTTAAAGGGAGCATTCTGCCGACATGTCTGCCAACACGGATGGGCTCATTTTTCTTGAAGTCCATGGTATACTGAAGACTCTTCACCAACACCACCATTCAAAGGCACCCGTTCTTCTTCCTTATCCAACAATATTAAGTACCTCTGTGTGTATTTTGCTCCTCTAACAATTTATAATCTTGGAAATCCTATATAAGGTCAGCATGAACCCTAGTAAACTTGATGGCAGTGGGTTTGGGTCTTGACTGGTTTATATGTGCTAGAGTGGTGGCTGAATGGTTAAGTGTTCAATTGTTAACCAAAGGGTTACTGGCTCAAAAGCACTAGCTCCAACACAGGTGACAAGACCTAGAAATCTGCTCCTTTAAACAGTATAGCCCTGGTGATGTAGTGGTTACACATTGGGCTGCAATTCACATGGTCAGCTGTTCAAAACCACTAGCAGCTCCATGGGAGAAAGGCTGGACTTTCTGTTCCTATGTATAGTTACAGTCTCAGAAACCCACAGGGGCTTGCTATGAGGCAGCATGGACTCATAGCAGTGAGTTTGGTTAGGTTTTGTTTTATTTTGGCAAAGATTACAGTCTCGGAAATTCTAGGGGGCACTTTATTCTGTACTTATGGGTGGGTTATGCAGGAGAATTGCCTCAATAGCTCATAATAACAATAACATAAGAGGCAGAATAGGTCCCTGAGTGGTGCAAACCCAGAGCCATTTAGTATAGATTAACCTTACCATTCAGAAGGAGGAATGAAATTAGCACATAGTTACAACAAACTACAAATCCCAACTATGTGGACAGCCATGCCTCCCCCAGAAGAATTCACTTCTGAGGACAGCACTGATAGTACAGCTCAGGGAGAGGGACATGTCTGATCAGAGCCCACAGGATCAAATGAAGGGAGAGGAAGAGAGAGTGGAATATATCCTAGTTCACTGAGCCCTGAGGATGATATCCCCACTCAGAGCAGCCAAAACACAGAGAGGACCACAGGGCCGGCCCCACTATGAGACACAAAATCCCTCACTGAACCAAAGTGCTACAGGGGACAACACTGGAGACATAGCGTGGGAATTGTGCCTGATCTGACTCCACTACACCGAGGCAAAACACTAAGGGTGTGAAACAGAGCAGCAAGGGGAACAGAGCAACAAAGTCCCTAGAGAATACAAAAAATAGACTTTGGGGCCAGGGCGTGGCACCCCATCAGACTCGACCAGGAAACTCTCCTAAAGGTCAACAAACAGACCTTGAACTATTTATAGGCTTTTCTTTCTTTTTTCTTTTTGTCGTTTTTGGGGTTGTTGTTTTGTTTTCTTTTGCTCCTTTGTTTTGCTCTGTCTTATTTTTTGTGCATTTTATTATCTCTGCAGGTCTATCTAGATAAACCAGGCGGGATAAACAATCTGGAGGAGAACACAATAGGACTGATGGTTCTTCGGGGACATTGGAGAGGGTGAGGTGGAGAAAAGGAAGTGTTATTAATAAACCCAGGGACAAGGGAACAACAAGTGATCCAAATTGGTGCCAAGGGGGGTGTTCAAGGCCTGGTAGGGCTTCCTCAAGGGCAATGTAACTGAGAGGAATTACTGAAACCCAAGTAAAAGCTGAACATGATGGTGGGAGAAGAGGAAAGTAAAAGGAAATAGAGGAAAGAAGTAGGAGGCAAAGGGCATTTATAGAGGTCTAAACACAGGCATGTACATATGTAAATATATTTATATATGACAATGGGGAAATAGATCTATGTGCGTATATTTATAGGTTTAGTATTAAGGTAGCAGATGGACATTGGGCCTCTACTCAAGTACTCCCTCATTGCAAGAACATTTTGTTCTATTGAACTGGCATTCCATGATGTTCACCTTCCTGACATGATTGCTGAAGACAAAGCAGGTACATAAGCAAACATGGTGAAGAAATCTGATGGTGCCTGGCTATCAAAAGATATAGCGTGTGGGACCTTAAAGGCTTGAAGATAAACAAGGCAGGTGGCCATCTAGCTCAGAAGCAATAAAGCCCACATGGAAGAAGCACACCAGCCTGTGTGATCACACGGTGTTGATAGGATCAGGTATCAGGCATCAAAGAACAAGAAAATCATATCATTGTGAATGAGGAGGAGTGTGGAGTGGAGACCTAAAACCCATGTGCAGACACCTGGACATCCTCTTACAGGAGTTCACAAGGAAGAGATGAGCCAGTCAGGGTGCAAGGTAGCACCGATGAAACATTGCATCTTTCCTCTAGTTCTTTAATGCTTCCCCCCACCCACCCGCTCACTATTATGATCCCAATTCTACTTTACAAATCTGGCTATACCAAAGCATGTACACTGATACAGATAAAAGATGGAAACAGAGGGAATCCAGGACAGATAAACCCCTCAGGACCAGTGGTGAGAGTGGCGATACCAGGAGCGAAGGGGAAGGTGGGGGACAAAGGGGGAACCAATCCAATGATCTACATATAACCTCCTCCCTGGGGGATGGACAACAGAAAAGTGGGTGAAGGAAGACGTCAGACAGTGTAAGACATGAAATCATTATAATAATTTATAAATTATCAAGGGTTCGTGAGGGAGGGGGCAAAATGAGGAGCTGATACCATAGGCTCAAGTAGAAAATGTTTTGAGAATGATGATGGCAACAAATGTACAAATGTGCTTGACACAATGAATGTATGTATGGATTATGATAAGAGTTGTATGTGCCCCCCAATAAAATGATTTAAAAAACAATCACTAAATTCTATGTAGAAGGACTAGGAATATTGGAAGCAGAGATTATATTTAAAGAAAGGAGTGATCAGTAGCATATTATAGAGACTGAATGGAATCAAGAAAAGATAAAGACATGAAAAACTTCAATTTTTATTTCTGTTCATTCTTTCCCCATATTTCCTTAAGGGTTTGAAATGTATTATATTTAATGGGGTGCCTACATTTTTTAACACATACTATTAAAACAAAATCATACTGTGCCAATATTAGACATTGATAGAAGCTTATTAAACATACAAGGAGGCATTCCCCCCAAAACTGGAATTGCGCTGGGCAGAGTGGAGCTTTTATTATACACATTTTCCTGCTAGGTGAGCATCCAGCAACTTACTCTGAATTAGTGTACCCAGTGGTGTCACCTGGGAAGTTTCTCTCTGGTTACAATGAATTGTTTTGTAGAAGCAGTTTCTCTCAAACCGCATTTTTTTGTGCTAACTGATTTAAGAGAACAGCATGTAGCTGTGAGATTTTGTTTTCTGCTCAGGAAAAATACCGCAGAAACTGTTGTGATGTTGAACACAGCTTACAAGGACAGTACAGTGGGGAAAACTCAAGAGTAAAAATGGTTTTCTCATTTCAAGAGAGGTGAAACGTTGATTGATGACAAACCTCATTCTGGACATCCGTCAGCTTCCTGAGCAGATGAAAATGTCGACTCATGGTGCATTTGGAGTTTGTTCTACTAGGTCAGACTGCCAAGCTTTATATTTACAGGTTCTGAAAAGATTGCCTAGCAGTGTGCTACCAAAAGAAGGCCTGATTTGTGGCAGATGGGGGACTGGTTTTGCCACCATGACAAGGTACCTGCTCACACAGTCATCTCAGGGCTCCAGTTTTGGGCAAAAAACAGCATGCTTCTCTTGCCCCACACACCTGACTTACCTGACCTCGCTCTGTGTGACTTCTTTTTGTTTCTCCAAATGAAGAGAGACATGAAAGGACAGTGATTTGATGACGTAGAAGAGGTGAAGAAAAAAATGAGGGAGTTGCTGTCAACCATCCAAACAGATGAGTTTGAAAAATGTTTCCAAGAATGGAATCACGATTCGACAAAATTTAAATACATATTTTTTTAAAAACAACCTGTTTGGGCGGGCGGGTACCTCTTCATTTGTTTTCCAAATTAGGATAACATTTGACTAGGGAGCCAAAAATGTCCCGAAAGGGAGAACCCACTGCCATCAAGGTGAAGGTCCCATCTTATTGGCGTTACCATGGAAAAGGGAACTGCTGAGAAAATATTGAAAGTACCATGTATGGACTGCCAAAAGAACAAACAAGTCTGTCTTAGCACAAGGACAGCCAGAATGCTCCTTGTCTCATATACTTTGGACATTTCAGGAGAGATCAGTTCCTGGAGAAGGACAACATTCTTGGTAAAGTGGAGGGGCAGCAAAATAGAAGTCCCTGGACAAGATGGATTGACACAGTGGCTGCAGCAATGGTTGAAACAAAAGAACAGTTGTGAGGATGGCGCAGGACCAGGTACTGTATTGTTCTGTTGTGCATAGGGTTGCAGAACCAATCTGATGGCACCCAATAGTAATAGCATTTACAGAAAACAATTTGCCTTAACAAAACCCAGTTTCTCTAAACTGACTGTGCATAATTACTTCTTCAAAAGAGCTCAATGGCTAAGTCAAAGGAATCTACTAGGTTTGTGACTAGGCTATTGCTTGACCTAAAGGTGATTTTAGGAAACCAGGTACAAGACCCCTTACAGGATGAATGGCCAGGGTGAATCACCTCAACTTCATGGACCCCAGAATTCCGAAGTCTAGGATCATTAAAATGGTTTCTCATCACTTAATGATGCTTTCCCACCCCCAAACAAAAATCTAAAGATATTTGGAATATATGCATCCTTCCGAATAAGACAAAAAACTTAATGCAGATATTTTAAAAGAACAATTTTAATTGACAAAATTTCTGGTTGAACTTGAGGTATTGTTGATTTGAAACAGACATCTCTCACTATGAGTTGGATTTTTCTATTTTATGTTTTAAGACTTGATTTCAAATTTTAACACATATAAATATAAGTTAAAATTAAAAAGTGTTCACTATTGAACACTTAAAATCATTGAAATGGTTAACTTAGGTGGTATATATATGTGCATATATATTACAATAAAAAGAGACACAAAGTTAATGATCTACTTATTTTGTTTCATAAGTTTTAAGTATGACATATATAAATTGGAATTCTATTTTATCAGGAGCGCACAAATACTTTTGCGTTATAGCATCCCTATAGGACAGGTTAGAACTAACTGCCCCTGTGGGTTTCTGAGACAGCAATTTTACTGGAGTAGAGAGTTTTATAATCATCCACTGTGGGGCACAAAGATATCCCAAATTCAAATACATTTTATCAAGAGTTTATTCATTTATTTATTAAGAGTCAGCTGCTTACCACAGACCAGCAGTTTGAAGCCATCAGTCACTCTATGGGAAAACGATGAGGCTTTCTGTTCGTGTAAAGAGGCATAGTCTTGGAAAGCTCCGTGGGGAAGCTTTGCTCTTCCCTACAGGGACACTGTGAGCTGAAATGGACTCAGTGCAGTGAGTTTGGTTTGGGTTTCATTGTAAGAATTAAACAGGAGAAAATAGGATCAAGACAAGCCATCCAGATGAGGAAGACCTTCAGCATGAAGATATAATAGTATTCAAAAGGTTCACAGACAATGAAATAGGACATCTATTTATTTAAGTAGGACATCTGAACAAAGAAACAAAACATGTCATAAAATCATGACTGGCTATAGATCAATCCATCCCAGTTTCAGGTAGGAGTATAGAACTGGGCAGAGGACCGTAATTGGAATCCGTACTCCACTACAGATTAGACAGATTTACAGGCTTGCTTGAGGCCCTCCAGCCATCTTCAAGACCCCTACCCATGTGACGCTAGTACCCCAATTTCCCCCAAAGGCACATTCAGGCAAGTTTCTGAGGGCAGTTCCTTGCAGGGCTGACTAAGGAGTCACACTGCCTGAGTATAAAGCAGTTTTACATTACCAGACAATGGTCAGAAAGAACTCAGTGGAGACTGAAGTCATTTGGAAACCCAAACTGGGTTGGGGCCCCCCACTGTAAACAGTAGCCTTCACAAACCTAATATTCTGAATTTAAGTTCTAATACAGCAACCACTAGCTACTATGTTGGAGAAAGTTGTGGCAGTGTTCTTTAATAAACATTATAGCCTCAGGAACCCTTTGGGATATTTCTACTCTTAGTTAGAATTGACTTTATGGCAAAGAGTTTGACTTTTTAAAAAAAAATCACACTGAATATGCTTATTTGGGGCTCCTTATAATTGAAACTCCTCAAACACAGCACATATATTATGAATGTGGAGAATTATTCCACATACTCAGTTACAGCTCTTGTCAAGAAGAGCTTCAATACAGATGTGGAGACAGCTATTTGCTGTCTTTCTCATGTCTGTCCTGAGACCAAACATACACAGGTTTTATGGCCCGGATCAGAGGCTGGTCATGAATTTGCCTTCAGCCCAGCCAGCGAGATGAAAGGCTAATGTCTACCTTTGACTCTTAAGTACTTTTAGGACACGAAATAAACAGAGAAGGACCTTAAGCTTTGTAAGCCTTAGAAATGCAGGGCTTCACTGCTAATACACAAACGTCTTCTCTTGCTTGAAACTGGATTTCCCTCTCCTGCTACTGAAGTAAAAATCTACAAGACTGCTATTTCAAAAGTCAGTCATTGGCTGGTCTCCACAAGCCACCAGGCTTACTTCTGCCTTTTTCCCGTTGGCCACTTTTTCTTTCACATGAGACCAGAGGCACGACACAACTGTAATATAATACAGTTAACCACTTTATGTTAATCAGCATTTGTGAGTTCATAACTCCTCTTTCCGGGAGCCCTCCCTGGTTGTGTGGTGGGTGTTTGGCTGCTAAACAAAAGGCTGGCAGTTGGAACCCCCCCACCCCCGTGGGAGACAAGACCCGGGGATCTGTGCCCATAAAGGTGACACCTAGGAAACCCTCTGGAGCGGTTTTATCCTGGGCTCTCCGGTTTCTAGGAGCCCACATTCACTGGAGGGCACACAACAACAACAACTCAGCTTCCAGAAGGAGATTTTTCTTCCTTTGTCAAGTTGTCATTGCTCTTAGTCTTCCTGCAATTTAAGACATGGTCTCTGTCATGTCAAAAGATTGAACAAACAAGCAAAAGCAAAACAAAAGAAAGACTGAAGGCAAGAAAATCCCCAAATTAAAAAAACACACACTGCAAGAACCAAATTGTGTCACTGTTGACACCCCAACCTTTGGGTCCCTGCCCTGTTCTACTAGCCCATGGAATTAAATTGCATTCTGGGTGCAAGACAAACAGGGATTTTCTTGTCTGTGCAGACAAGGAGCAGCACAGGGTCACCTGACATAAATAATGACAGCTCATTGAATTGGGGGCACTTGGGTCTTTCATCCCTTTAGCTCCTGGGATTCTGACTTTTTCCCACCCCTCCCTGCCCTCTAACCGACTTCTGTCCATTAACGAAGGTTCCGAGGTTAGGTCATACTCTGGATGTTGTCTAGATGCACTTCTTCCTTCTAAAATGGGTCCAGGAAGGATGCTGGATCAGATCATGCGTTCCTTTCTGGGAATTATGGTCTCCGGGGTGAGTTGGAGGACATTGATGAAAGAAAAGCCCCAAATAAAAACCCACATGCCCATGCATGCTCTAGGACCTGCTTCAAGAAGGGTTATTCTTTGCAGAAGGGTCTGTGATGGAATGCTTATGACCTGGATGCAGTTAGGGGAAGAGTCGAGTAACATACCAAACAGGGAGTCATAAGGCTGAAGGATTTCACCATTAATCTAAGACATGAGTTTTCTTACCAACCATAAAAACCCTGCTCTAAGAAATGAGATAGCAAATTATAGAATGATGCATGAACAGAAGTGGACTCAGCTTGTCCAAGAGCAGCTGAATTGGTTCTTCTGAGGCTATAAATGTTTCTTGGATTAAATAAATCTTATTCCTTTGGACTTTAGAGACAGTTAAGGAGAGGTAAAAACATGTTATTTTATAGGCTCTTTTTTTTCTACTCCCAAATTTTCTGAATATAAATCTTCCTTTGAATGAATGTTTACATTTTTATGCTGTTATGTTACTAGTCTTTCTTTCCTGGAAAGAGACCTTCTTGCTGGTGCTTGTGCTATTATCTCAAGTCAACCCTTCTTGAGCAGTCTTGTTATCCATCAGCTGAGCATATTGAATAGTTCCGACCAGAGATTTGTTGCCAAGTCATTAATGGGGCAAACTCAGGATTTGGACCTGGAAGCCTTATGGCTTGACTTTGACTTCGTCACTTGGTAACTTTTGGACAATCCACAATTTTCTTACCCTGTCCACCTCCCAGAACTGAAGTTAAGATTAAATGAGATACAGATGAAAGTATTTTGGAAAATGTACTCCAATTTTAACTGTTGAAATTGTATATTGCTTTTTGAACTTACGTTTTTAAAAAGATCGGCTTTAACATTAGGCATTGTGTTTGAATCTATTTAAAAGATTTCTTAGAAAATAAGAAATGACAAACACATTTAAGCTTTAACAACACCCATGAAATAACCCAGTGGCTGGGGGAATCTGTCAAGCTAGAATTTGTGATTAATTAACCTATACTTGTTGGTAAAATGAATGAGTTGAACAAGTTCTTGTTTAATTTCTTAGTGCTACTGTTTGAAAAACACCACACGTGCATGATTTTAACAAACAGAAATTAATTTTTATCACAGGCTTGAAGTCTGAGTTCAGGGTGCTGGCTATGGAGGCAGGTTTTCTCTGTTGGCTCAGGGAGACGGTCCTTGTTTCTTGTCAGCTTCTGTTTCTTGGTCTCTTGGTGATCATCATGTGGCCCAGGGTCTATATTTCCTCTATCCCCGCTTCCTTCCTTCTGTGTTTCATCCACTCTTTTTATAGCTTGAGGATGAATGGTTTAATATATGAAGTCCTGTTGTACACTCATATAGTCTCATTAATATAATTAAAATAAAATATGAAGTTACTTTGTACACTGATATGACCTCACTAATATAACAGGAAAAAAAAACTTTTCCAAATAGGATTATATACACAGATATTGAGGCTGTACAACACAGATCAGAGGAGGGGCACAATCCAATGTATAACAATTCTCTTCAGATATTTTCTAACTTTAGCATTCTATAAGTCCATAATTTTAATAGTCTTCCACCAGTACTTGTTTCTTGGGGGAACATGCTGATCCTCTTCAATATGTCCTTATATAAGTCCATGGGTATGAAACGCAAAGTCCAGCTGCAGACACAACAGGTCAACAGTGGCTCCTTTTCTGAGCCATCAAATAGATTCATCCCTTTCTCACCATCTTCACTAAAACCCTCACTATTTCTTTTCTGGATTCTCTTCAACTTCCTTGAGCACCTTTCTCACTAACTCATCTTCCAGAAGTACTTGCGTAGTGAACTTTCTAAAAAACAAACTTTTCCATGTCGTATCCTGCATAAAATCTGCATTGGCTCCTCATGTCACACATTTTAGCAAGAACCCTTGGTGGACACAAACTGCTAAATGCTTAGATATTAACAAAAAGTTTGGTCTTTCAAACTCCCCAGAAGTACCTTGGAAGACATTCCTGGATATCTGCTTCTAAAATGTCACAGCCTTGCAAACCCTACGGAGCAGTTCTAGTCTGCACACAACGTCGCTGTATGAGTACAATTGATTCGATGGCAGCCACCTCCAAGTGCACCATTCGGGACACAATTCCTAGCTTGGCACCGTGGGCTCTATAACCAGGGCCTACCCCCTCAATCTTACCTGTGCAGTTTTGCTTTCAATAATTATGAGCTTAACTAACCACTTATCTGTCAGTCTATCATATGGTTGATTTCATGTAGCTATGACGCTGAATTGTATTGAATACCAATTGGAATCTTTCAACATGCTGATGAAGCATTGGAAGCACTCACCTCTGCCAAGAAATTTGGAAGAGAGCTACTGCGTGGCCAACGGATGGAAAGATATCCATATTTGTACCCATTTCAAAGAAAGGTGACCACAAAATATGTTTTTAATTGTAGAACAATTATAGATATTATAGAACAATATCATTAATATCACATCCAAGTAGAATCTTACTAGAGATCACTCAACCATGGTTACAGCAGTATATCAACAGGGGATGGCAGACATTTAAACCAGATTAAGAGGATGTAGAACAAGGGATATCATTGCTGATATCAGATCAATCTTGGCGGAAAGCAGAGAATACTAGCAAAAAGGTTACTTGTGTTTTACTGATGATATAAAAGTATTCAACTTGTAGATTATAACAAACTATGGATATCATTGGGAAGAATGAAATTTCTAGGACATTTCTTTGTGCTCACATTGAACCTGTACGTGGATCAAGAAGCAATCATTGGAACAGAACAAGAGAATGCATAGTTTAAAATCAGGAAAAGTGTGTGTCAGGGTTGTATCCTCTCACCATACTTATTCAATCTGTAAACTGAGCAAATACCTAGAGAAGTTGGACTTTATGAAGAAGATTGCAGCATCAGAATTGGAGGAAGGCTTATTAACAACCTTAAATATGCAAATTACACAATCTTGCTTGCTGAAAGTGAGGAGGACTTGAAGCACTTGCTGATGAAAATCAAAGATTGTAACCTTCAATATGGATTACAACTTAATATAAACAAAACCCAAACCTTCACAACTGAACCAATAGGTAACATGATAAATGGAGGAAAGATAGAAGTTGTCAAGGATTTCACATTGTTTAGATCCACAATCAATGCTCATGGAAGCCAAGGACATATTATATTGGAAAAATCTGCAGCACAATACCTCTTTGAAGTGTTGAAGGGCAAGGATGTCGCTTTGAGGGCTAAGGTGCTCCTGACTCAAGCCATGCTGTTTTTCAATCACCTTACATATATGTGAAAGTTGGACATTGCTTAAGGAAGATGGAGGGGGAACCTTGATGCTGACGAAGAATACTGAAAGTACCATGGACTGCCAAAAGGACAAACATCTAGCTTGGAAGAAGCACAGACAGGAAGTTTCTGAGCGGCGAGGGTGGTAAGTCTTGGTCTCACATACTTTGGACACATCAGTAGAAACCAATTCCTGGAAAAGGACATCATGTTTGGTAAAGCAGAAGGGTAGCAAAAAGAGATGACTCTCAACAAGATGGATTGACACAGTGACTGTAGCAATGGGTTAATACTTGACGATATTGTGAAGATGGTGCTTCTTTCTGTTGTACATGGGTTTCTATGCATCTGAACTAACTTGATGGCAATTGACAACAACGTGATGTTGAAGTTATTCCACTGGTATTTTAAATACCATCAAAATCACTCATGGTGGGCAGATCTCAGCATAGCTTCCAGACTAAGAGACACTGGAAAGAAAAGGGTTGGTGATTTCCTTTCTTCTTTTTCTTCTTCGTCTTCATCTTCTTACAATCATTTTATTGGGGGCTCTTACAACTCTTGTTACAATCCATACATCAATTGTAACCAACATAATCATACATATATTACATCATTCTTTTCTAGATATTTATTTTCTATTGAGTCTGTGGGATTGGCTCCTCTTTTTTCCCCTCCCTCCTCCCCACCCTGAACACTCATGGCCCCTTGATAGATTGTAAGCTGTTAATTATTTTCATATCTCACACTGACCGCTGTCTCCCTTCCCCTGTGGTTTCCCTTGTTCTTCCCCCTGGATGTGGGGGTGTGGTAATGTGCCATTCATTGCGATCAGTGTCCTCCTCCCTCCCCACATCTCCCCCCTTTCCCCCTACCCTTTTGTTAGCTCTATTCCCATTCCTGTTCCTGGGTTCCAGGTATTGTTTTATTTTTTTAATCATTTTATTGGGGGCTCATACAACTCTTATCACAATCCACATATACATCGATTGTGTCAAACACATTTGTACTTTTATTGCCATCATCATTCTCAAAACATTTTCTTTCTACTTGAGACTTTGATATCAGCTCCTCATTTCCCCCCCCTCCCTCTCCACCCCCATCCCTCACAAACCCTTTGATAATTTATAAACTATTAATATTTTGTCATGTCTTACAATGTCCGAAGTCTCCCTTCACCCACTTTTCTGTTGTTCATCCCCCAGGGAGGGGGTTATATGTAGATCCTTGTAATTGGTTCCCCCTTTCTACCCCACCTTCCCTCTACCCTCCCCATATCATCACTCTCACCACTTGTCCTGAAGGGTTCAACTATCCTGGATTCCCTGTGTTTCCAGTTCCTCTCTGTACCAGTGTACATCCTCTGGTCTAGCCAGATTTGTAAGGTAGAATTGGGATCATGATAGTGGGTG
>NW_022107431.1:57811818-57824473 GCF_000313985.2 Echinops telfairi | reverse complement strand
GGCCCAATGTCCATCTGCGACCTTAATACTAAACCTATAAGTATATGCACAGAGATCTATTTCCAAATTTTCATATATTTACATATGTACATACCTGTATTTAGACCTCTAAATGCCCTTTGCCTCCTAGTTCTTTCCTCTTATCCCAATATCATGCTTAGCCTTCATTTGTGTTTCAGTAATTCCTCTTGGTAACATCACCCTTGATCAAGCCCTACCAGGCCTCTTACACCCTCCTTGCCATTGATTTTGGATCACTTGTTGTTTCCTTGTCCCTGAATTTGTTAACACTACTTCCTTCCCCCACCTCCCCCTCTGCCATGTTCCCCCAAAACCATCAGTCCCATTGTTTATACCTCCGGATTATTTATCCAGCCTATCTTATTTAGATAGATCTGGAGAGATAACAATATGCACAAAACCAAGACAGAGCAAAACAAAGCAACAAAACAACAACAACAAAACAATGACCAAAAAAAGAAAGAAAGAAAGAAAAAAAGCCTGTAAATAGTTCAAGATCTGTTTGTTGACCTTTAGGAGTGTTTTCTGATTGAGTCTGATGGAGTGCCATGCCCTGGACCCAAAATCTATTTTTGGTACTCCCTTGAGATCTCCTTGCTCTGCTCCATTTGCTGTTCTGTTGCATGCCCTTAGTGTTTTCCTTGGTGTGGTGGGATCATATCAGGCACAATTCCCACAGTCTCCAGTGTTGTCCCCTGTAGGGTTATGGGTCAGTGAGGGATGTCATGCCTGATAGTGGGGCCAGCCATATGGTCCTCTCTGTGCATTGGCTGCACTGAGCAGGGATATCGTCCTCAAGGGTTGGTGGGCCAGGATGTGCTCCACTCTCTTTTCCTCCGGATTCATTTGCTCCTGCGTGCTCTGATCAAACATGTCCCTCTCCCCAGCCTTTGCTTCAGTGCTGCCCTCTGAAGTAAATTCTTCTGGGGGGAGGAGCGACTGGCCACGTAGTTGGGATTAGTACCCTTTTGATCTCCTCTTCTGTGGTCTTATCCAATGTGTATAGCAGTCTGATAGACTTCTGTTTTTTAATCTTGTATCCTGCCACTCTGCCATTCTCCTCCATTGCTTCCAATACTCCTCTTGTGGAGCTTTTGGGATTTTCCACATATAAAATCATATCATCTGCAAATAACAATAGTTTCACCTCTTCCTTCCCCAGCCAAATACTTCTGATGTCTTTTCTTTGCCTTCTGCTGTTAGCTAAAACCTCCAGTATGATGTTACATACGAATGGGGATAAGGGGCATCCTTGTCTGGTCCCCTTTTTCAGTGGGATTGTGTTAGTCTTTTCTCCATTCACTACCACCTTGGCTGTTGGTTTTTCATATATAGCTTGTATTGTCTTGAAGAATTTTCCTTCCCTTCCTGTCTTCTTGAGTGTCTTAAACAGGAATTGGTGTTGGATGTTGTCTAATGATTTTTCCACATCTTTCAATATAATCATGTGATTCATATAGTTTTCATGTCAATGTGATGAATGATACTAATGGTCTTTCGTATGTTGAACCATCCCTGCATCCCTGGTATGAATCCCACTTGTTCATGGTGAATTACTTGTCTTATATACTTTTGTATTCTATTGGCCAGTGTTTTGTTAAGGAATTTTGCATCAATGTTCACTAAGGATATTGGTCTGTAGTTCTCAATTCTTGTGGGATTCCTGTCCAATTTTGGTATCAGAGTTATAATAGCTTCATAGAAGTAGTTCGGGTGCCTACCGTCTTTCTCTATGTTCTGGAAGAGTTTGTGTAGGATTGATGTGAGTTCTTCCCTGAATGCGTGCTAGAATTCTCCTGTGAAGCCATCTGGTCCAGGGGATTTTTTTGGCTGTTAATCCCTTGATAACCTTGTCTATTTCTTCAATTGATGTGGGTCTCTTGAGATTCTTGACATCCATCGGGGATAGTCTAAGGAGGGATTGCTTTTCCAAGAATGTGTCTATGTCTTCCAAGTTGTTGAGTTCATTGGAGTACAGTCCTTCGTAGTACTGTATAATTATCCTTTTGATTTCATTAAGGTCTGTTGTGATGTCCTTTCTTTCATCCCTCATGCTTGCTATTGAAATCTGTTCCTTCCTTTCTTTGGTTAGATTTGCCAGCCGTCTGTTAATTTTGTTTATCCTTTCAATGAACCAACTTTTAGCAGCATTATTTTTTCCCATAGTTTTCTTATTTTCCCTCTCCTGAATTTCAGCCCGGATTTTTATTATTTCTTTTCTTTTGCTATTAGGATTGTCCTGTTGACTCTGCTCCAATTGTTTTAAATGTTGTGCCCACATATCAAATATGTCTCTCTTCCTTTTTCATGTATTGCTATGAAATCTCCTCTGATAACTGCCTTTTCTGTGTCACATAAGTTTTGGTACCTGGTATTCTCATTCTCATTTGCTTCTAGAAATTTCCTAATTTCATCTCTGATCTGGGCCAGTATGCACTCCTTAACAATAGTTATTCATCCTCCAATTGTTTACTCTTGTTTTCTTCATCTTCCTTTAGTTGATTTCCAGCCTGATGGTACAGCGGTCAGAGAGAGAGGTCTGTATGATATCAATGTGCTTAAATGTATGTAGATTCACCTTATGCTCCAGCATGTAGTCTATCTTTGAATATGTGCCATGGGAGGTTGAAACGAATTTGAATTTTTTTGTATTTTGATGAAAAGCTCTGTAAATATCTATCAGGTCAAATTGTCTAATTGTAGTGTTTAGATCTGTATCCTCCTTGTTGAGTTTCTCTGTGATCTATCTTTCTCTGATGGTGGTGTATTAAAGTCACCTACTATAATTGTTGAAGCTGTAATTTTTATTTTTCCTTTTTTGGAGTGTTAGGTTGATGTATTCAGTGGGTCTATTCTTTGGGGAATATATGTTTTAAATGCTTAGTGGTTCTTTGTCTACCGTTCCCTGGAGCATTATATCTTGTCCTTCCTTATCTCGTTTCATGGTTTTCACTTTGAGGTCAATTTTATCTGAGATTAGAATTGCAACCCCTGCTTTTTTGACTTGCTGTTTGCTAGTTATGCCTTTCTGCAGCTTTTGATTCTCAGCCTATTGTAGTCTTGAGATGTGGCTGCTGTAGGCAGCAGATTGATTGGTTGGGTTTTCTAAGCCAGTCTGCTAGCCTCAGTCTTTTAATGCCTGAGTTCAGTCCATTGATGTCCAGAGTTATTATCTCTATATGTGGGCTCTGTGATGTCATCTGATACATTTTGTGTTGAGTGTTTTCCTTCCCCTGTTTCTTATCAGTGTGTTGTGCATGTGTGTTTGTGTTTCATTCTTGACTTCGTTCCACCCTTAAGTCATTGCTATCGTGGAAGCTGTTTTCTCTTTGTTGCCCTCTGGGTGGGGTTTTTCTATGTTATGGTCTCTCATTTATGCTTGATTAGTGCTGTTCTTCTGCACATACTGGGTTGGTAAGGATCTTTTGTAAGGCTGAGTTTTTTCTAACCTATTCATTGAGTTTTTCCTTGTCTGGGAAGACTCTTACTTCTCCATCTATCTTGATACATAATTTGGTTGGGTAGAGTATTCTTGGGTTTGTGTTATTTTCCTTCAAGTTTTGGAATATGTTACTCCACTCTCTCCTCTTCTTCATGGTGTCCGCTGATTGGTCTGAGCATATTATTATTTGGGAACCTCTATATATGATTTCTCATTTTTCCCTAGCTGCTCTCATGATTTTTCTTTTTCCTCAAATTTGGGTAGTTTAACTATTATGTGCCTCAGTGACTCCTTCTCGGGATTCAGTCTACCTGGTGTTCTTTCAGCATCCTGAATGGTTGGCATGTTTTCACTCATTAAGCTGGGGAAGTTTTCCTCCAAGAATTTTCTCACTATTGTTCCAGGTGACGTCTTTATTGTGTCTTTCTCCGGTATTCCAATTATTCTGATGTTGTTGCTCTTCATAGCATTAGACATAGCTGTTAGGTTTTCTTTAGCTTCTCTGATGATCTTATTAGATTTTTATTCGTGTTTGTTAAACTCTGCTTGGCTGTCCTCTAGACCACTGGTGTGGTTCTCTGCCTCCTTCAGTCGATTGGCGAATCCCATGAGTCTGTTACTGGCTTTTGTTATCTCTTCCCTAAGCTCTTGTATTTCACTTTGGTGTGTGGACTTTATCTCCTCTATCAATTCACCCTTTTTCTGTATTGTTTCCATCATCTGTATGACTCCAAACAGCATTCTGAAGATTTATTTCTGTGGCAGATCAATGTCTGCTTCTTCTATGCACATTGTTAGGTTCAGATATGTTCTGCCATTTCCTTTTGTTTCTCCTTTTTTTTTTCCATTGAAGTCATTGGGGCTTATTGCTGTTTGTGTTAGGTTGTTTTAGAGAAGGCAGGTGCCATTTTCCAGGGAGTCAAAGAGCACTGGTTCTTTCTGGGAGACTTGTAGGATGCTTCTTTGAACTGACTGCAGTTAATTTCCGTATGCAATGGGCCTACCACTTTATCCTCCTGTGGTTCACTCTTTCCCTAGTCAGCCAGTATTCTGCTATTTGGAGGACAAATTTTATGGTCCTCTCAGCGGACACTGGTTGGGTTGTTGTGCACCCATGAGGATGGTGCTCTACTGGGTGATCTCACAAGAAACCATGATGGTGTGGCCCACAGCAGCTTGGAGCACTGCAGAGGGCATGCGAGGTTGCCTCCTGTAGCGGGAATAGCACAGAAGGCTATTCCCAATTCCACACCAAATGGTTGGTGGAATTGCCCTGGTTTGGTAGATAACAGCAAAGGTTGGGCAGAGATTTCCGCAGAAGTGTGGAACTTTGGTGAGTGTTAGCTGAGCTGCGTTAGGCTGTGTGAGGCACTACGACAGGTGGGAGGAAGTTCCCTCAGTCACGTGGGACCACAGAGGATGGATAGGAGCTCCTCAGCCAAGGAGGCAGGATTTCTCCGGAAGAAGGTGGCAGGGATTTCCTCAGCCAGGTGTTAAGCACTGCAAAGAACAGGTAGGTGGAATTTCCCCTGGATGAAGGTGGGTGGATATCCCTTGGTGGAAGGTGGGCGGGCTTCCTCCAGCCTTTGGTTATGCTGCAGAGGGTGGAGTGCTCCCAGCTGGGTGGAAGGCAGGTGTAAATGCCCTACTCTTAGGGGAGTTGTCTGGAGGTGGGCAGTGGCATGTGAGAGAAAAGGGAAGAGAAACAGAAATAAAAGAAAAAAAGAGAAAAACAACCCTAAGTCCACTGAGACTTTGGGGGATAGAAAGAAGAGAGGGAAACAAAAGTCACAATATAGCAGAGCCCCAATCCCTGACCATGGGGCTAGAAGGATTTAATCTCTGCCCCGAGGCTGTGGCAAGATATAGCTGTGTTGAGATAAAGCCCCTGCTCCATCTCCAAATTATGCTGACTCTGGCTTAGACAGTGGCGGGGTTAAGGTCAAACCCTAGCCAGCCTCCACTGTGGTAAGCCCAAAGCCTTTCAGTCCCCTCAAAATCTAGTGGATCTGTGCCTACCTATCTTTATGATGCTCCTCTTGCAACCCAGCAGTGTTGAATTTCCCTCTTAGTAACTCTCCTGTACTGAATTCTGTGGAGTCCCTCTTGTATGTGTTACTCAGTCGCCATCTTCCCGGAAGTCCCATGTGGTAGGTTTCATCTCTTGCCTATACCTATGTACATGCTCCTGTCTAGCCTAGATTGGGCAGAGGAACTGGGGTCATGATAGCCAGGGTGGGTGGGGGGTGCTGGGGAGGTCTCAAGGGATCAGAGGTATATTGGTGTGACCCAGTAGTGCTCTACTGTACCTTGATTGACTCATCCCCTCCCTGCAACCCCTCTGTGGGGCGATGTTCCATTGTCCATAGATGGGCTTTGGGTCTCCACTCCAACCCCCCCACCCATTCTCACCAATGCATTTTTGTTTGTTTGTTTACTGTTTATTGTGAATCTTCTGATGCCTGTTGCCTGATCTTGATGACACCTCATGATCGCACTGGCTGGTGTGCTTCTTCCACGTGGGTTTGTTGCTTCTTTGTTGGATGGATGATTGTTTAACTTCAAGCTTTTAAGACCCCAGGCGCTATATCTTTTATTAGCCGAGCACCATCCTTTGTTGTCACCACATCTGTTTATGGACACATTTTGTTTTGCTGTGGGCCATTGAGTTGGTTCCCACCCATGGTGACCCTAGCACAACAGAATGAAACCCTTCCTGGCCCTGCACCATCTTCACAACTATCCTTATGTATGAGCCCATTGTTGCAGCCACTATTCAACCCATCTCATTAAGGGCCTTCCTCTGTTCTAGTCTCATTCTAGTTTACCAAGCATGATGTCCTAGGATTGGTCACTCCTGAGAACATGTCCAAGTAAGGGTGGCTTTGAAATATGTTATGAGGAATTAAAAAAACTACATAGTAACTGCAACAAGGAAAATAGTACTGGGCCAAATGACATTTTGTCTGTTTTGATTTCCATGAGTCAGCATTAACTGAATGACAACTAACAACAATAGTCATCTGAGTTATTCACGGTTCTCTTACGATAGCCTTCTATTTTACATCTCTATACTTTGATGCACTATATCCCCATGTCTCTCTAAACTTCTCCCTCTGCTCTGCCTAGCTAGTTTCTGTTTAGCTGTAAAGGCCTAGCATATCCTTAGAGAGCCATTCCGAACTACTTTTGTCAGAGCTAACCATTCTTCTCTCAGTATCACACTTAGCTCATATTTATTCCAATTATTGTGATAATCCATGTATTTCTATCTATTTATCTATCTTTCTGTGCTTACAGTTTCAGATGTCTACGTTGACAAAAAGAAAAACAGCTGATAATTGTGTATTTCCATCTGCCTTCCTGAGACTAGATGTTCTCAAGCAGGAGGTGCCATGGCACCTAATATTCCAACCATTTCAAGCCCAAAGTAAGGCTCCACATTCTCTCTGTCCCTTTCTCTGTCCCCCAGCTCCTTCTAGCTCAGGCACTTCTCTCATTGTTTCTGAGGTAAGATACAGATCTCCTTATGAGTTGTTTCAAGGCTGGAGTGGTTTGATGTCTCTGTCTTTGGGCTAGAGTCTTTATTTGCTTAAAAAAATACATTTCTTTATTTTCAAGTACCAATTATATTTTGTGACACTCAACATAATAATGAGTTCTTGACAAGAAAGTGAATCCAGCACTTGGGTTCAAATGTTATTTTATTTTTTTTCCATGGGCTGCTTTTGAATTAATGAAACAGTGAGACGTGCTTTGGCACAGCTGTCTGGCATACCTGGGATAAGTTCTAATGCAAATAGCTGTGTTGCTGTAACTTGCTGTAAAACATGCATTGCACACAGGGCTGTGTGCTGTGGGGCCCCATGGAAGGCCGCCAGGCCCAGAGCTCAAAGCTCCCCAAAAACACTTGGGTTAGGTTTCCATTGCCCTGGCACTCAAGCCACCCCTGTAATTATTCCCTTCAACTGGCAACCTTGCCTCACAGGACATATTCTGACAGGGTTGGACCTCCAGGCGTGCTGCACTTGTTTGCCACCTAAATTCTCACTGCCCCAGGTCACCTGGGAGCTGCCACGGAAATAGCTTAAGCTCATGTTACTGGACTACAAGTTGTAAATTATCAACCACACAAATGAAACCGGTGACCAAATGGGGAGTGAAAACCCCAATTGGGATTATTGGTACTTGGTATGTTCAATTCCATTCTTCTTTTAAATTGGTCCCTGTCTCATCCTGCCTCAGGACTCTGGGAAGTGAAAGATTAGACTCCTATAAAAAGCTAGGCTGAGGCAAGAAAGAAAAAGAAAGACTAAAGCCTTGGACAAGGCAGGAGATAGTGGAGGATAAAGAATGTTTTCGTCTGAAAGAATGAGAGAAACGCCTGAGCTGGAAGGGGCTGGGGGACAGAGAAACTGACAGAAAATGGCGAGCCTTGCTTTGGGCTTGAAATGGTTGGCAGATTCAGTGGCATGGTCCCTCTTGCTTGAGATCATTCCGTCTCTAGAGAGCATAGGGAAATACACAGTCATCAATTCTTTTTTTTTTTTTTTTTGGCAACACAACTCTACTTCTATAGTAGCACTTGCTTCTTCTTTTTCTATAATAAACCCAAACACATTGACATCGAGTCAACTCAGGTTCGTGGCCACCCTATAGGACAAGGTAGAACCATCCCTGTGGGTTTCTGAGTCAGTAACTTTTTTTGTTTCATTTTTCTCCTTAGGAGTGGCTGCTGGGTTCGTACTGCCAACAGTGTCACCACTATGCAACCAAGACTCCCATTTTTTCTACAATAGATCTAATAGTGTTAACTGGAAATTGATAACCAGCACTACTTGTATTGGTGTTTATCATGATTCTATAAGTAGATTGAAGGTCCCTGAGAGGACCCCTGTCTCCGCTGCCATTGCCATAGCTACCAGAGCTCACAGATTTGATCTTACACAATCGCATTTCAGATGGTAGAACCTTTAGCATAATGTCTCAAGGGTGAGCTATCATAGTCCAGGGGAATGGATCTTTTACAAGGCAATGCACAATAGTAATTATTTGGAGGAGAATCTTAATTTGGTAGGTGAAAGAGCACTTAGGATATGTCATTGATTATTTTAAAATAGTCTCCAAAGACCTTTCCTCTAGGAAAGAAAGTAATGGCATTTTTAGAGCAGGAGTCAGGAGGATAAATATCTCTCCTCTGCTGTTTGTTACCACACTGGTCCCATGTTTTGGATGTCCCCTTTCTATCAACTCTAAAATGATATTCTTGGTAGGTGCCATCTAGTCTCATAGTGACCCAACATATCTAAGAATGAAACACTTCCCAATCCTGTGCTAATCTCGCAATTGTTCTTACATTTGCACCCATTGTTGCGGCCGCTGCGTCAATACATCTTGTTGTGGTCTTCCTTTTTATTGCTGGCTCTCTACTTTACCAAGCATGATTTCCTTTTCTATGTTTGTACTCCCCTGACAAGTCCAAAGTATGTGAGTCCAAGTCTCACCATCCTTGCTTCTCAGGAGAATACTGGCTGCTCTTCTCCCAAGACAGACCTGTTCATTATTTGGGCAGTCTACAATATTATCAATATTCTTTGTGAACAACCTAACTCAACTTATTGATTCTTCTTCTGTCTTCCTTATTCAATGTCCAACTTTCACGTACAGATGAGGCAATTGAAAGTGCTATTGCTTGGGTCAGGTACACCTCAGTGCTTCAAAGTAGCATCCTTGCTTTTAAGTATGTTAAGAGGTCTTGCGCTGCAGATTTACCCAACACCAGGCGTCTTTTGATCTAAGCGCTGCTTCCATGAGCATTGATTGTGGATCCAAGTAAATTAAATCCCTGACAAGTTCAACCTTTTCTCCATTTATCATGATGCAACCCATTTGCCCAGTTGTGAGGATGTGAGTCTTCTTTACACTGAGGTGTAATCCATACGGAAAGCTGAAGTTCTTGATCTTCAAGTCATCGCCTTCACAAGCAAGGCTGTGTCATCTGCACATCTCAGATATGCTAACATGTCGGACAATGTAATATAAGGAAGGCTTATGTTGCCAAATTCTTCCTATAATTGATCTTCTGCGATTATTTGCTCATCTAAAATGACATGTAGTACAAATTTTTACCACTCTTTGAAAAGGGCACAAGAACAGTGAGGAAACTGAAAATATAGTCTTATCAAATGCAAAATTAAAAAAAAAAATTTAAACGTAAAAGCTAAAGTAATCCATTGGCTTTATCCTATTATTGTAATGAATGTAAAATTATATTGTAATTTTCACAAGTAATTTGTAATCTGTTAGAAATGCCTTGTTTAGCTTTTAAAAAGTCATAAAGGATAAATTAGGGAGAGATGTTACCATAGAGTTCAAGTTTTACTTTACTCTTATAGGCAGCAACTTTAGCAAGTAAATGGATGTTAAAAAGTCTAATTATAAAAGGTTAAAGATGTCAGTCTTATAGAAAGTTAAAGAAATCAGCATACTTGAGAGTTCATTTCTAAAAGTTTTCTGTAAGGAAATGTAAGAATCCTGGAAGAAATATCTTAACATAGGTCTCGGGTCATTTGTCAAGGAATACTTCTCTGGGGTACAACTTGGCCACTCTTGTGTATGGGGTCGCTGATGATGTTAGCTCAGTGAACAGAGCTAACAAGATATAACAAACTTATGGTGCCTACGACTTATTTCCTTCCTGTTGCAAAATGTCAGTGCCATCTGACTGCCTTTCACATACAGCAAATTGTGTTGGCACGCCATCATATTAGGAAGCCAGCCTATCACCAAGGCCTACAAGTCCATCTCATGAAATGTCAAAAATATTGTAAATATTAGTGATGGGCCAACTCTTGAAGTGTTGGAGGTTTAGTCTGGGAAAAGCTCCAAGGTTTTGTGAGCTTGTATAAACACTTTTGATCTTGAAAAATTGGTCTGCAAATCTTGCACGAACAGGTTATCTCCTGAGATTTACAGTGTTGTTTTGGTTTCTTGTACCTATTTTTTTAAGGGAAATTTTACTATTTATTTATTCCATTTTATGTTTAGTATATTAACCAAAAAGTGCACAAAGATATATATTTTTCACATAAAAAGGAAACAAGTTTTTATTTTCCAGAAAATTCATTTTATCTCTGAAAATTTGGCAAGAAGGTATTGGTAACTTTTATTAAGATTGTTTTTACTAAGATTAAGTCATTGTTTCCAGTGAATTCTGAGGAATGCATTATACTTTGGAGGAATGAAAATACCCTTTAAAATTTCATGATAGATAACACAGTATGAACTGATTATAAAGTTAAAACAGTATATTATTAATACTTTTATATTGCAGTTAACTCACACTTATTGGAGCATGTGTATAGACCTTTAGTAACATTTAAATTCAATATGTATATATAGAGAGTATACCTTATCTAGCACCCTTACCACTCACATCACATTCTTCAAAGCCTATTTATATGTTAGCCACGAAAATGTATTTTGTTCAAGAAGCCTCCACCACAGTTTAGTTTTGAATCTAGTAAAGTCTAGGAGAGTAGAGGAATCATACTTTTTAAAAAAAAGAAGTAAACATGTATGAATAGTATTCCATAATAGTAACTTTTGGAACTGCAGTCCAAGGACACTTTTTTTTTTCTGTTTTTGACCTTAAGACTTTTTGTATCTTTTTCAAGGCAAAAGTTCAATTGGGTTTTTCAAGTGGAGGAGCATCCTGAGGATTGTTGAATCAGATCCAGGGTGTATTGCATAATGGAGGATACATCATAATTGGGGTAAGAAGGTGGCGTGATCCTGCCATCTATTTGAAAGTGGGCTTTGAGAAAGCTACTAAATTCTAAAAGAAGTAGGTTGGAATTATTGGATTTTAATGAATTTTCCCTTCTTTCTTTTGTTTAGCTTTCTACTCTAAGTTTCTCTCAAAGGCTAGGCCTTATTTTCTTTATTCCTTGTACACCTGGCAGAGTGCCTTATTCTTAGTAGACTTTTGGTACTTAGAAATTAATTTGAACATAGCCTTTTATTTTTCATACCTGAGACTAGCCTAGGAATTCCTTAATTCAGCCAGATGTTTATTAGCTGTGTTACCTTGATTGTCACTTTTATTCCCTATGAAATAAGAACTATTTATTTAAAAATTAAAATTATTTTCTTAATTTTTAAGTCTTCTTGCTTATAACATTTATGCACTTGGTAATTAGATTTCAAGTTATTAACCACATTGTTAATATTCTTGGCAGTTATGAATATTAATAACAATGTTATTAATATTTCTATTGTTCTTTAAATGAGACTTTGCACAAGTCCAACCAGTAAACATATTAGAAAAGTAAATTGCTCTGGTGGGATGGCTGAGATAACATATTCATAAGCAATCTCCACCCTTCTCATTCCACCTGACCCTAGAGCATTTTTCTTGTCGTGTCTTCAGGTGGGGTCAAAGATGAGGCTGTCTCCTAATGACGTCAAGTCTTAGAAACCCCTGGGGAGCAGCTCTACCCAGTTCTACAGGGTTAATATGAGTTGGAATCAATTTGGTAGTGGTTTGTTTGATTTTTTTTAAAGTCATTTTATTGGGGGCTCATACAACTCATCACAATCCATACATACATCAATGTATAAAGCACATTTGTACATTTGTTACCCTCATTATTCTTTTTTTTAAAAATTATTTTATTGAGGGCTCGTACAATTCTTATCATAGTCCATCCATCCATCCATTGAGTCAAGCACATATGTACACCTGTTGCCCTAATCAATCTCAAAATACTTGCCCTCTACTTTAGCCCTCGATGTCGTTTGCTCATTTCCCCCCTCTCTCCCCCTTCCCCCTCCCTCCTGAACCCTTTATAATTCATAAATTATTATAATTTTGTCATATGTTACACTGTCCGAAATCTTCCTCCGCCCACATCTCTGTTGTCCATTCCCCAGGGAGGAGGCTACACCTAGATTCTTATAATTGGTTCCCCCATTCTACTCCGCATTCCCTTCACCCTCCAGGCCTCGCCCCTCGCACTGCTGGTCCTGAAGAAGTAATCTATCCTGGATTCCCTGTATTTCAAGTTGCTATCTGTACCAATGTACATCCTCTAGTCTAGCCAGATTTGCAAGACAGAATTGGGATCATGATATTGGGCAGGAGGAAGCATTAAAGAACTAGAGGAAAGTTATATGTTTCATCGTTGCTAC
>NW_022107431.1:57760189-57811102 GCF_000313985.2 Echinops telfairi | reverse complement strand
TCCGGGGTCTTAAAGGCTTGAAGGCATACAAGTGGCCATCTAGCTGAGAAGCATCAAAGCCCATATGGAAGAAGCACACCAGCTTGACTGACCACGAGGTGTAGAAGGATCAGTTATCAGCCATCAAAGAACTTAAAATCATATTAGTGGGTGCCCGCTTTACTGACACAGTCACTGAAGACAAACGTGTGCATAAGCAAATGTGGTGAAGAGAGCTAACAGTGCCCGGCTATCAAAAGATACAGCGTCTAGGGTCTTAAAGGCTTGAAGATAAACAAGCGGCCATCCAGCTGAGAAGCATCAAAGCCCACATGGAAGAAGCACACCAGCCTGTCTGACCACGAGGTGCAGAAGGGACCAGGTGGTAGTGGTTTTGAGGGTTGTTTGGTTCCTCAATGTCTCTGGGTAACAGCTAGAAATCAGATTATAGTTTAAGCAATACCAATATCAATCAGTTCTGAAGTTTTTTTGTTTTAGTACAAACATCTTAGAATTTTCTGGAGACATGTAACATTCTTATTGCCAAGACTAACAAACTTTGAATGAGATAAGATGTAGTGAAACCCTTCCCCACTTGTAGTGAAATCCTTCCCTACTTCCTTATATATATTCTTTTTGTGTGAAACAATTGGTCTGAAACAAAATGCAACAGAAAGCAAACATAGACAGAAACTAAACATGACAGATCCACTTTGAGCTTTTGAAATATATTTGAATATTAAAATTTTTGTTTAGTTACGTATAAATTATTAAAGTTCCATTAAGAAGCCTCTATTTTAAAATAATAATCATAATGAAATCTCTATTTATCCTTGGAATTATCTTTATGGTTCAGGATGAAAAAATTCTTGTATTTTATGGGGGTTTAATGGTCCTTCTTACAATTCATCTAACCCAACACAGAAATAAGTAAATAATCTACACAGACTGGTAAAACTAAAAAAAGGAATCAATATATTATTTATCAATGCATGAATTGATGGCTAAAGATTTAGCTTAGTATTTCCATTCATAGTTGGTGAAACGTCAATGTGAGTTTTTCACCAGAGACGTTAGGGTTTTTTTCTTCCTGATGGTTGTGTATTTTCAACAAACCGCAGTAGACTCTGTGTCTGGATCCGTTGCTTCGAAGGAAGCTCTTGGAGAGACAAGGAGGAGTTTTGCTGGCTTTGCAGTGGAGAGCGCCCCCTGCCCCCGTAGCCCCCCTCTCCCCCGTGAAGATGAGTGTAACTAGCTAGAACTCTATACCTATCTACTGCAGGTGTCCCATCTTGTGTTACATAGTCTCTACCTTTGTCCCTCTACCATGGAGTGGATTCTGACTCATATCGACCCTCTAGGACAGGGTAGCACTGCCTTGGAACAACTGTGGCTTTCCAAGACGGTAACTCTTTATGGGAGTAGGAAGATCTGTGATTTCCAGCTGCTCACCTTGTGCTGAGGAGTCCACTTGCCGAAGGAAAAAAAACCGATGGATGTTGGAAGAAAGAGCCAGAATGCTCCTGACAGGTGGAACTGCGTCGCACATAACGCTGGGCATGTTATCAGGAGTGACAAGACCCTGGAAAGGCCATCGTGCTTGGTAAAGTAGAGGGGCCGTGAAAACGTGGAAGGCCCTCAGTGGGTTGACAATGGAAGCAGCAATGGGCTCAGACATAAGAACAACTGTGAGGCTCAGGGGGTCCTTCTGTGGTACATAAGCTAGCTGTGAGTCAGAACTGATGTGTCGGCACCACCCCTCTTGTACATTTGCACATTCCAATCTGGGGGCATCTGAAGCAATATCTGCAGATTGTGGTCTGGGGTAAAGAGGTGCTGTGGAAGCAGTGTGGTGATTTGTGGAAATCATGATACAGGGACTGTGAGTAGAAAGGAAGAGTGCTGGCACATTGGAAGAATCCACATTTCCGACTCAGTAAATTGTGCCCATTTCTGGGTTTCAGAAGAGAAACAGAGAACATGGAGGCTCTTCAAAAGTGCTTAAAAGGATGGGAAAATTTTTTTAAGGATTAGTAGTCCTCGGAAGAAAGGATTAAGGAAGTGGCATGAATTTAAAGGAAAGTGAAAGAAAAAGCCCTTTGAAGTGTGCATTTTAAAGGCTTCATGTCAATTTCTTGCTCAGTTTATTTTATGGAGAATTTCCTTTCAGCAGAGGGTCACTAATATTTATATTATTTTCACAACCAAAATGTGACTGGCCAAACACGACAAATCTAAGTCAGTTCCAGAGGTGCCAACTGTATTTTTGCCTTGACAATTTGTGTAAAACACTCCGTGCAACCTTCCGATGTGAGGTACCATCACACAAGTCGGACTCCGAGTGACTTTCGAGGACCAAGTAGAACTGCTGTCATCTTTACGGAATCCAGCAGTCACATCAGGACCTCTCCTTCCTGTGAGAGGGTGGTTTGCTCAAATTGGCTGACTTTTCAGTCAGTAGCAGGTTACTGAACCACTGTGCAACAAGAGCTCCTTGCCACCTTCTCATTGTTAAACTTCAAGTACTAACTGAACAGTCAGCAGTTCGAAACCAGCAGCCACTTTGCAGAAGAAAAGATCGACAGTCTCTGTTCTGTCCTAAAGGGTTGCTGGGAATTGGAACTGATTCGATGGCAGTGAGAGTGAGATGTGTTCCAGGGTCGGGTCTCAAACCCCCAACCAATTCTGACTCATGTCAACTATACAGGACAGATTAGAACTGTACCTTTGGGTTTCTGAGGCTGTAAATCTTTACAGGAATACAAAGACTTTTTTCTTTTTCTATCTTCCCCCACCCCGCCCCTCCTTTAAAGCAGACGGTAGGTTCAAACTGCTGACCTTGCATTTATCAGCCAATATATTCTTCTAATGTTCTACCCAGATACTAGATCAAATTAACGTGTCTATAGTTCGTATCCATCTACAATCAGCAAAAGGATCGTTCATAAAAATTTAAAAACCATTTTAACCCATAAAAGATGTTAGAAAGAACCCACCTCTTTGAATTATTAGGAAGTACACACCCAATAGAATTGAAACTGGTCTTCCATGGATTTCTGATGGGGTGGAAGATGCTCTATATGGGTAAAGAGCTTGTGTGATTATTGATTCCTGTCCGTTAGCTTTGAGCCAGATGCTTACACTTCTCAGAGCCTTGTGACATTAGGGTCACAATAGCTACTGTAGGACCTGAACTTGGTGCTCATGCTGCACATGGGCATGGCAGTTGTTTGAACAGAACAAGGGGGCACTGCAGGCTTAAAACCAAGTAAGCTACCTGCCAGGGTTGTGTGCTCTTACTTACCCATGCTGAGCAAACAATTCAGGAAGCTGGATTATATGAAGAAGAATGTGGCACAGGGACTGGAGGAAGGCTTATGAACAGTCCACGATATGCAGGTGAAAAACCTTGCTTGCTGAAATTGAGGAGGACTTGAAACATGATGAAAATCAAAGATTGCCGACTTCAATACATATTACAAAAATAGCTCTCTGAGGTCCTAGTAGACCCATGCAGCCTGTGGCACTATCTGCATGGTCACTCCTTGGTCCAGGGACGCTTTGCCAAGTGCTTCGAGATCTTGCATGAAGACATGAAGGAGGTGGTCGACGGTGTGATGCTGCTGAGCCGCCGCAGTCGAAGATGTCCATGCAGATACCTACTCGCAGCAGGCTGGTTGACCAGCATGTCGTTGACTTCCAGGA
Organism: Echinops telfairi; assembly: GCF_000313985.2. Classification (NCBI taxonomy): domain Eukaryota; kingdom Metazoa; phylum Chordata; class Mammalia; order Afrosoricida; family Tenrecidae; genus Echinops; species Echinops telfairi. Next base: position 57,807,418 of record NW_022107431.1, on the reverse strand, counting down.
CTTTTTCCAGGAAAACAGCTGGGTGCCATGGTGCTGGAATTCAGCTGTGGGAAGTCGCTCCTGGAGCAAAGTGCTGGCCGAGCCTGCGGTTCCCTGCTCCCTGCGGCTGCCCTTCACCAGGAGGGACCTCAGCGGAGCAGCCTGCTTCTGAACAAAGCTCCAGAGGCGAAAAGAGGGGGTTTGGACTGATCATCAAAGTCAAATATGATGGGGAGCCAAAGGAGACACCGTGTGGGAATCCTGATGACATCACTCCCGAGGTGCTGAGCAAGAAAGCCCTTTTGAGGTGAATGGGCGGACTATTGGGTGCATCATGTACCCCGTTAGTGGGCAAACCACCCTTTTCAGACGTCATGCCTACAAGAGACCGAGCTCTGTCTCAGGAAGAATGGGTGCAGTATTCTCAAGTGCATCGACCCCCTGGTTGCTTCCTTGACCCAGAAAATGCTTCAGGAGGTTCCCACCCCTCGCCCGACTTTCAGCGAGCTGCTTGATGACACGTTCTTTCCTTCTGGCCATGCCCCTCCCCTGCCTGACTCCCTGTCACATGGATCGCCATTCCACCTGGGTTCTCCCATGCTCCCAACAGCCTGGACCCTGGCAACCAGAAGTCCCCCCCAGTTCTCAACAAAGGCCTGGAGAACCCCAGGTTCTTCTTTTCCCCAGGGGACATACAGGGAGATGGGACAGACAATTAACTGTCACCTCAGTGACACGCTGCAGCAGCCACCAAGCATCAGTGCTGTCAGGCTCTTCAGACAAAGCCGGCCTCAAGTATGGCTGTGTGACCACAATGTGGGGATGCTCTCCAGTGACTCCACCTGTCTCCCCCTCTACCACGACCGGGGAGCCTACAGTACACTCGGCACATGACAGACTCCCCCCTCACCGCTCATTCCCATCCCAGTTCCTCCATGAAGAAGAGCACATGTCTGTGGTATTCTGGGAATCATTCAAGCGAACACTTGTTGGTGCCAATATCACACCAAGAAAGGTTATGCACTGGTCTGCCTACCCTGGAGACCTGGTTCTATCCCCAAGGCAGCAGCATCCTGTACCTCAACAATGGCTGGCACAGATCAACTTCTTCCAGGACCATGCCAATCCTATCCTGTGCCCACTGATGGCAGCCATCACCAACATCAGCCAGAAGCTATACTTCTGCATGTATTGCCTGAGCCTTCTCCAGCAGCATGGCTGCTTCAAGGAGCTGCTCAGCCACCTCCACTGTGCCTGCACCACGGTAGACCTCTGTTGAGCTCACCCTCCAGTCAACAAAGGCCTCACCGACCTCACTGCCTCCTCCTTGTCCTCCCTCCCTGTGGACTGGTGCCCTGCTCCACTCCAACCAGCACATGGGGCCTACTCTGGTTCACCTCTAGGTGGTGTTTTTCTTAACAGACTTCACAACCCTGGGGGTCAGAGAAAGGGCTGCACTATCCTTGCAGGTGGGGCTTGTTATGTAGATCATTTTTTATATGTTAAAGTGTGGATCTCATAACCCTATCTCTCTCATCTCACCTATGAATTATTCAGATAATTTATACTGAATTTTGGACTATCGTATCCTCTGCTTTATACACATTAAACCTCTGTGAACCTTCTTGTAAAAAACAAAAACAGAAACTCAAATCCTCTCAACTGAACCAATAGGTACCATCATTATAAATGGAGGAAAGACTGAAGTTGTCAGGAATTTCATTTGGCTCCACAATTAATACTCACGGAAGCAGTTAAGAGGTCAACCGACATGTTTCATTGGGCAAATCTGCTGCAGAAGCGCTCTTGAAAGTGTTGAAGAGCAAGGATGTCACTTTGAGGACTAAGGTGCACCTGACTCGGACCATTCATTTTCAGTGGCCTTGTCTGAGTGTGAAAGTTTAACATTAAGGAAAACTGAAGGAGACTTGATGCATTTGCACAATGGTGCTGGCAGAGAATACCAAAAGTACCACAATTGTCAAAAGACAAACGGGAAGGAGAGCCAAGGCACTTCCTGGAGGTGAGGATGACAGGGCTTGGTCACATGCACTTTGGACACGTTGTTAGGAGCCTCGGTCCCTGGAAAAGGATGTTGGGCTTGGTTAAATAGAAAGGCGGTGAAAAAGAGGAAGACCTTTGGCGAGAGAGATTGACATAGTGGCTTCAACAATGACTCAAAATATAAACCATGGGAAGATGTCACAGGACCGGTCGGTGTTTGGTTCTGTTGTGCATAAGGTCACTATGAGTGGTGACTCACTCAATGGCACTTAATTACATAACAAACTTATTTGACTTGTTGACCCCTTTTCAGAAAAATTAATTACTTATCGTCCCTCTAGCTATTAAAAAGTTTTGTCCATAATCCAGGATAAAGTGTAGGTATCTGCTTTTACAGCCCCCTGGATTGTTCTAATGCCTGCCAATTAATGATATCATCCATTTTGGGTAGCTGATATATATCCATGAGATCATTTTTGGCAAATGAGATAAAAACAGGTTCATAGGATTGTTGTAAAAATGAAATGAGATCCTTCACATAAGATATTTAAGTACTTCTTCATGCACAATATAGTTATACTAATACTTACCTGGCAGGGGAGATACCATGATCACGAAGGTGGTTTTCCCAGGGCGAGGCTCACCCATTGCACTCTGGGTGTGCTGACCCCTGAGATTTCCCCAAATGTGGGAAACTTGACTGTATAATTTGTGGCAATGGGGGACTGTGTTCATGCTGTTCCCTAAAAAAATATAGTTATAATAAGTGAACCCTCCAAATACAGAAAATAAAATACATTGCCATTGAGCTGATGCTGATGCAGTACAAACTTATATAATGTTCCTAAGGCTGTAAACCTTTATGGGAACAACCAGACTCACCTTTCTCCCTTGGAGTGGCTGGTCATTTTGAACCACAGGTCTTGCCGTTAGCAGGGCTAAGAGTTACGTGTTATTATGATCATTATGTGAGAATCATATTATGATCAATAAATGATCACTAGTATGATAATTTACAGAGTGCCCAGCACATGATGAACACCTACACTTTGCTTTATAAACATTAAACCTCTGTGAACCTTCCTGAAACTAATAGGACAGACTAAAAAGAAGTGGTAGTATTCTTCATTATAAAAATGTGAATATTAAGAAGAAACACATTAAACATTTGTAAAATCTGGAAGAGAATGTTTAGGATAATTGATTCCTTAACTTCCTAAAATGGAGTTGTACGTCTTGAGTTGTACAATAGAAAGTTGCAATGATTAGATAAAGGAAAGTGTCATGGACCAAATCAAAGTCCCCCAAACGCATTTTGTAAGCCCTAATCTCGATGGCTGTGGTTATAATCTCACCTGGCAAGGGGATAAGTGCCAGGAGTGCCTTACACCAATTCTTTTCAACTACAAAGGGATTAAACAAGCAGTCTAGAGGCGCAGAGAATTATGGGAAGGCACAAGCTAAACCACATGAGGATTCTCCAGGAGCAGAAGCTCAGAAAGAGTAAGGACTTCCTTCAGTGTCAACAGAGAGAGAAAGGCTACCCCCAGAGTCTAATAAAAAGGACCATGTCCCAGTGTCACCACCAATAGCAGATAACCGAAAGCCCTCTCCATCAATCATCTGCATTTTCCTTGGCCCCCCAGGCTTGTCTAGGTCATATTATGACTCCTTTATTAGTGTCTAAGGTCACCAGGAGCCAGGCAAGTGCATCCTATATCAGGAAGTGGAGTGAGTCTCAGGAGTAAGATACTTGGCTTTAGTCGGCCTAGTGGCTGTGACTCGGAAGTCCAGGGAAGTGAGCTAAGCTCAGCCAGACTCCAGGCGCCCTGCTGCCTCCCAGCAGATAGAAAGAAGTAGAATAATAGACGCTTTCCTGCCATTCTCAACACTCAGTTGGATTCCGGTCAGACCTTCCAGTGGGGTTTCGGGAGGCTGTTTTCTATTCAGCCCCCATGTCGCAGGCTGTAATTCATGGTGGGAAGGGGTTCTGGTGAAAGACTGGCCCCAAGTTCAGGCTAGCTGGTGCCAGTGGAGCCCTTGTGCAGGAAGGCAGATTAAGGGGCATGTGTACCCATTTGGTGGGTGAGTGCAAAATTTAGTGCCTGTATTGGACTCCCAGAGAAATTACTGCCTGGCAGATTTAGACCTGGCAACCACGAATAAACATGAATACTTTTCTTTCCACACGCTCCCTCGCATCGTGACTAATCACATCTGTTTAACTTCAGTGTAGATGGAAAGAAAGGTAGCAATGGCCGTCTCCTCCACCCACCGGGGAGCTCGTGTCCTGGCAAGATAAGCACTCAGTTTGTGTGCCTTGAGCTAAGATCATTCTTTTCACAATATAATTTCTATTGGATGCCTGAGTTATTCAGATGACCTCACTGCAATATGAATCAGCAGCTTGAAGAACGTTTCCTTTCTGGCATCCTGGTAAAGTGGAATTGTTGAGGGGAGAGAGAATAACCGGCAAGAGTCAATAATTCCGACAAGGAAAGTTTCCCCTTTCTTCAAACTGGTCAAAGCAAATATGACAAGCCCATGTCAGCAGTGATGGCTGATTCCCTTCTCACTGCTAAAGGGTTGTTTATTTATTGTCAGGCATAGAAGCACAAGCAAAATCTTCAACATATAAAGGGTTGGGATGCAACGCTGCACTGTGATATATGAAATACTGGAGGAGTGTATATAAATGCTTATACATTTGGCCTTTGATGTTGTAAAGAAATGATTTTAAGCTTGGGAGACCATTTTTTTTAGGGCAAGTGAGGTGTTATAACAAAGGGACAGGCAGTATTTTATTTCCAATCTGCTCTGTCCACACCTTCTCCATCTCCCTCCAAACACATGTAGCAGGGAATTCATATGCCACTCTTCTCAGTAAAGCCTTGTCCTCAGGATGTCTCAGGGACTACCCAAGGGTCTGACACAATGTAGGTGGTCAGTAAATATTTATAGAAGGAGTGAATGAGTGCAGAAGCAAACTAAAGTCATGAGCATATTTCACTAAATATTTAAAAGAATAAGATAAATGGAATGATCTATCATTCTCAGAGATGTCAATAATTGACATTTTAAAGATTGTGTGATTCTTTTATTGTGATGTATCTCTCTCTCTCTATATATATATATATAATGAATATATATAAATTATATATATATATAATGAATATATATATAAATTATATATTTATAAAATGAATCATTTGCCAATTCCATAATTTCCTCCTGTACAATTCTGATTGTGCTCATTATGTTTCACAGTCATCATCATGATCCTTTACCAAATTATATCATTACTATTTCATTAACAGTAATTCAGATTGCTTTTGAAATGCTAGACTTAGACTCCTCATATTATGCAAGATATTGAAGCCTTCTGCGGCCATTCTCTGAGGGTCCTAAAGACACACCCAAGACTGGGAAGATGGCACAAAGTTAGCTTGTGGTAGAGTTTAGAGCAGCCTGAGTAGCTGAGGGGTTCTGTTCTTGATGCAGCAGGACTTTACTGAGTTAAAGTCTAGTTTTGAAGTAATCCTAAGGGGAATCCATGCATGATGAGAAAGCTTTGTTCTGGGCCATTTATGTTTATGTGTGTGTGGTTATTTGTCATGTGCATAAAGTGTCGGATGAAAAATGTTCCAGAACGCAGCCCACAGTGCCTAGGGACATCCCTGTGAGCACTGACGTCAATCAAGGGGACAGATCAGGATGGGTGGCCTTGCCTCCTTAGCGGTCAGAGCCCTGCTGTACACGCACAGCCCCCAGCGATCTGCCAATCCATGCCTAGTGCTTCACGGCCCTCCAAAATCTTGACTGTGGAGGCCTGAGAGCTTTGACATTTGGCCAAGTGCAGAGGTTTGCTCAGACAAATGAAATATGACTTCTGGTTAAGGCTTGGGTTGTGTGAGCTGGGGTTACATGAGGTGGCAGTAGAGTGAATCTTCATAAAAAGACCCCAGAAACCTCGCAAGGCATTTTGGACATCCAACATCAATTACGAAGTACCACTTTGATGAGTTTGAATCATAACCAGATGGATTAAATTCCCCTTGAAATATACACAGGATTAGAAATTAAGAGAAGTAGTACTAGACACAATGCGTTTATGGCTCATGAAACAAACAAAAAATTCACTAGTGATAGTTGACAATTAAGCAACAGTTCAGTTACGCCCTAGATCCGACATTCTAATATGGCTACACGAATTTTTAGTTGGTAGGAGAGCTTTATGTGTGTGAGATATAAAAATGTCTCTACTGAAAATGGACTAAAGAAAAATAAAATCCTTTCAACATGCACTTTATTTACGTCCCTTGTTAAATAAGTTTCCGTGAAATTCCATAGAAAATGTCTATCAAGTTAAAAACGGGGAAGACCGAACCGTTGCCTGTGAGTATACATATAGACTTGCCAAGCCACTTAATCAGAGACACTTGCTCCTGTTTGACAGTTCTTAATGGGTACTTATCATGGGAGCACACACTGCCAAAGGAATCCGTGTATGCATGTGGGGTGTCCTGACCCTGATGTGTTGATCTGCCCTGTGAAGAGTTGCTTTTCTTAGTGATTACTCACTGACACGTGACACTACCCCAGGCTGCCTGTCTCTCTGTGACAGCCACCGGGGTTGAGCTGCAGGCCCTTTGAATGCACAGCTCTGGCTTCTTAGTCCTGTCGGACTGCCAGGGACAGGCTGGTGACTAAACTGATTCCTGGTGCTCTTGGTGGTGCCCCTGCAACTGGATTGCCTCTGTTTATTTACTCAAGATGCCAGGAGGCGCCCTCGAGAAGGTCTGGCGAAAGATACTTTGGCTGCCCAGCAGTTTGTAGAAAGGTAGCAATGTTTTCATGAAACAAGAACATCCTCATTTTGGCCTTCACAAGCCCAAGTGTCACTCGTTCTTTGCCCTCTGGTACCAAGGGTGGGTGAGGCTGTGGGTTCTCATCTTGGCTTCCCAATTTATTAGTGAGAGGATATACAGAAAGCAGCTGGTATGTCACCTGTTCCAGGAATGGTGGCCAATATTATTGCACTGAGGACCCACAGATGCAATGCTCATCTTCCATATAAAACAAACCAAAACACCCACACTGCCATTGGGTCAACCTCGACTCATGGCAACCCTAAGTAGGATTTCCAAGGCTGTAAATCATGACAGGAGCAGAGATCCTCATCTTTCTCCCACGAAGCCACCGATGGGTTTGAACTCCCTGCCACGTGGTTAGCAGTCCAATGCATATAATGCAAGCACCGCCAGGGGTGTTTCTGATTGGTGGACCAATGGTCAATTCCCTACAATGCGCCTCAGCCACCACCAATCTGTTGGTAGAGGCTTACATGTTCCTATGCTGCGTAACAGGTTTCAGTAGCGCTTCCATGCTAAGATAGACTAGGAAGCATGGCCAGGCAAGGTACTTCCAGAAGTCAGTCAGTGAAAACCCTGTGGCTCACAATAGTCACATCTGCCAATGATCATGGAGATGGAGCAGCAATGAACAGCTTTCAGTTCTATTGCACATGGGGCCATTATGAACTGGAATCAGCTCTAAGATACTGAGTGCATGAGGCCATTATCAGGCAGGACCAATTCTATCACCACTAACAATACCCCCAATTCCACTGCCCTCAAGCCAATGATAACACACAGAGCCCCTATGTCACATTTACAAGGTTGTAAATCGTTACAAGAGCAGATGGCCTCACCTTTTTCTCGAGGAGTGGCTGGTGGATTTGAACTGCTGACCTTGCCATTAGCAGCTCCATTAGCACCACCAGGGCTCTGTAAGCAACAACAATAGATGTTATCATGTGGAATGATCTTTTCCTTTTGGTTTTCAAATACAGTTGGCACATCACTGAGACAAACTGGGTACATGCTAAGGCTCCTTGTGAGCTCAGAACTTGCATCATTTAGTTTCAAAATCCCATCAATCTTTTTGTGACTACCCAAGAACATGTTTATTTTCCCAGCACTGTTACATGTCAGACTGTGAAGTCAGATGGAATCCATTGGGTTATTAAAAGGGAAAGTAAGTACTTTTAGGTTACAAGTTTCTAGATTTAAGTTGTAGGGATTCTTGTTTTTTATTAATATGATGCATAAAGTTTTGGTTTACACAGGAGAGATATGTTTTAACAGCGTTTCATGACATTTCTCATGAAAAGACTCTCACACCGGGCATAGTTTTGCTGAAAAGAGATGACCCTCAAAAATATTTATAAAGAAGGGTGGAGCCGGACATTCTTAAGAAACAATGTTGAAAGTAAAATTAAATTGCTGTTTTCAGTATGTTTCTGACATGCTTATGTGTCAAGAAGCAAATCCAACTCCGAAATAAGGAATTAATAAAGTTTCAATGCTAGACATTTGCGGAAAAAGGAATTAACATTGTGCTACAGGTTTTACATTTATTATCTTAAACCCTCATAATCCTATTCGGTAAGTATTGCCTTTAGGCTACAGCTGTGAGTGCTAAAGTGCTAGGACAGTGCTTCCCAACCTTCCTAATGCTGCGACCCTTTCATGTGGTGGTGACCCCCCAACAATAAAATTCTTTTAATTGCTATATCATAACTGTGATTTTGCTACTGTTATGAGTTGGGTGACCCCTGTGAAAGGGTCGTTCGACCCCCAAAGGGGTCGTAACCCACAGGTTGAGAATTGCTGCTCTAGGAGGTAAGATTTTGTGTCCAGAGTCACGGAGGGAATAAGGTGTGGAAATAGCATTGGAGCCAGGGCCTCTGCTGCAATAAAGCATCATCATCAGGCTTGGTAGATTTGCTGACAGCACAGTCCAATAATGAAATGTGGACACTGGCATTGCTAAGCACATCAGTGATGTTATTAGCCCCCCCACCCATTGTCAGTTTGTTGTACTATGTGGTTTGTGTGCTGCTATGATGACGGAAGTTATGCTCCCCGTGGTTCAAGTACCCACAATATCCCTCATCATGACCAGATTGCAGTGGCATTTCCAAGGATAGAGGAGGATGAACAGAGTGAGGGTCTCCTTCTCAAAATAAGCCATGACAACTCTGTGGGTCACGATGAGATAGGTCACAATAGAATGTGATGCTGGAAATGCGCCCCTTGCTAAGAAGGCATTCAAAATACACAGCAGCCACAACAATGGATTTGAGAATACGAACAGTCATGGAGACGGGACAACCTGGGCACTGTTTTGTTCTGTTGTACATAAGGTCATCGTGAGCCAGAGCTGCCTTGATGTCAACTAACAGCAACAATCATACCTACCCATTGCCATCGTAGCAATTCTAGTTCATAGTGATCCATAGGTCAGACTGGAATTGCTCCGTAAGACTTCAAGGTTGCCAATATGTATAGAAGCAGACAGAACAGCTTAGTGGATTCTATCTGTTAATCGTCTGGTTAGCAGCAGAGCTCTTTAACAACTTAGTACCAGGGTTCCTAACAACTATGCCCCCCCCCCCCCCCCATCCTAGCCAGTGGATTCCAACTCATACTGATCCTACACAGGATTTCTGAGGCTGTAGATCCTTATGGGAGCAGATAGCCTGAGCCGTCTCCTAGCGAACAGCGGGTGGTTGTCAACAGCTGGCAGCCCACTAGGGTGCCTTCACGACAACAATAATACTCCATTGATATGACCTGTTTGGATAAGTTTGGGAGAAAGATGAGATGGTTTGCTCCTGGGATGATTTCTAGTCACAGAAATGCTCTTCAGGATCACTGATAGTCAGAATCCACTTGGTGACAATGGGATTATTATAAATTAAGGCTTTTCTCTGATAAAAATCCAAGTTGGTGGTTCTCACCCACTGCTCCCCTCGCCCCCTTTCCACATCCTTAACTAACCTAGGTTATTTTCGGGTTCTTGGTTTAACTGGTTTGCAATAAATGGGTGAGGGGACCTTGTATGAAAAGAAGTGTTCTAGAAAGATGTTATGGTTTTATTTGTTGTCCGTGTGGTTTTCATTTGTGTCTATATGCGCTCCTATTTTTGTTTTGTCTTGCACCCCCAATTCCTTCTGGCCAAGTTCTTTGGTCTGTTCGAGTTTTATACATAGATGCTAGTCGAGTGTCTAAACAAAATTGGGATCCGATGTTGTAACGTGGAGTATCAGAACGGTAGTCTAAGGCCACCCTCCTAAGCTGAAGACCAGATCTCTCTCCTTAGAGACATTCAATAGAGGTCTTATAATTGTATAATTACACCCAAAGTAAGGCATTTACAATGGTGGTGATGTCACAAAGTCCATTTTGTTGAGCAGAAGTTTCTTCAAACAAATGCCCCACCCCGCCCCTGCCATCCTCTCCTTGTAGACTGCACATTTCTCAGTTTAGGTTACAGTAAAGACTACTGCTGGGCATGGACATACTAAATTGTTCTCCCAAAATCTGTTCAAATTTTCTTTTACAGCAGGGGGTTGTAGCTAAGATGTGACTGACCAGTGTGGACTTCAGTCCCCTCTTGAGAGGCTAGGTGTGCTCATGTCAACGGACGAGGAGTCGAAGTGACTGTGTACAATTCTCACTCCTACCTTCAGAGGAGCTCTCTGACCCTGAACACGGACTCTTTTCCCTTTCGCCAGGTAGTGAAAGTGAATACTAAAACACTCTGGGATACTTCTTGTGGAAGATGGCAGACTAGCCATCAGTCGAGGTTCCTGACTGACGTTATGGATCAGAGCTGCACACTGGTCGGAAATGCTGACCCTGGAGTTGTTTGCATGAGAGAGAAATGATGTTCTTTATTCTTCGAGTCCCCTTATTGTTGGGTCTCTGCTTAAAGGGACTAGTTCAGTACCACACTGATTCTGTTCCACTTCTGCCATCGATGCATTGATTAATCTCTCTTTGATGCAGCCACAGGAAGTTATCCATTCTATTGGTGCCACCGTGCCAAATAGAAGAATAGAGAAAAAGCTCACTCCTTTGTCCTAGGTACAAGGCACAGTCAGGGGGACCACCGGGGTTCCCCAGGGGGCCATTCCCTGGGCATGCTAGTGCAGACCTAATTTCCAGGCTCCGTTAAAATTAGATCGGTCTGCTGAAAGCCAGAATAGTTCCACGTTTTTCTTTCTCCATTGTATTTGTATCCATCCTCCCCTACCCAAAAAACCACCCCCCAAACATAACTCCCTACCCCACAGGGCTGCTGGCCTGAGCTTCCCGACACTTCTTACAGGTTTTACTGTGATAAGTTGCGTATTTAGTTCAACTCTTAAGCCTTTTGTGATTCTGCTACTCTTAGTATAATTGGGGACTATTTTGGTATGGAAAAATATTCATTTTGGGGAAAAGCCCCCGTTTCTCTAATCAGCGTCCTGGATCTGGCAACTCCTGGAGATTTTCCCATAGACCCGCAGCTGTGAACCCTGGCAGGCTGTCATTATCTCTGATACCCTCTGTGCACAGGAAATCCTCTGGGAGCCTGGCAGGGAATGTTCGGGATAAGAGATCATATCCATTAGGACAAGTGGTCAGTTTCCTTTAACTAAGATGTTTGTCTAACATTTAGTGGTTTCCTTCTAAAGAGTGCGCTTTCTTAACTGACTGATAAGATGGATGCGTAGAATCACTCTTTGCAGGCCCTTGGCTACTTTTCAGAGGCAGCTATAATTTTCCAATAGGTGACTTTAGCTTTTCCAGACTCGACAAAGTGCAAATCCCAATGCTGACAGTCTGTAAAAGGATGGGGAGCACGTACTATTACTGAAATATATTGCCATCTTTATTCCAGGGTGGAGATCTCTCAGACTCAACACACTCTCAATGCCAGATCACTGCTCTCCAGCATCCTCTCCGTACAATCCCCTCTCTCAGGTGATGCAACTCCATCGGTACCATGGTGGAGGCAAAAGGACCAGATGCCATCCTCCTTGATTCCCTTTCTTTCCCACTTAGTAACCAACTTGTTAGGCAATTCTGCCAGTTCTTTCAGAGTTCATTCAGAATATAACCAGCACGCATCCCCTCCGCTGGTAGCACACGGAGCTGCCAACAACACTTGCTTGAATAAAATGGTCTCCCATCTCCTTTCTCCAGTTTCAGCTCCACCACTCCTCCCTCTCACCTGTTTTCCTTAGTCTATTCTCTGTCAACGTGACCTTTTTAAAATGGACGTCACATCAAGTAACTGCTCTCTTCAGAAATCTTCAAATGGCTCTCGAGCTTGCTCTGTAGAAAAGGTCAAGTCCATACACAGACCTATAAAGCCCTCTCGCTTCTCTGATCTCCTCATCTACACGTTTCCTCTTATTCATTTCCTGTCCCAGCGCCTTCCTTGCTGCTCCTAGATTACGACAGACACACTTTGGCCATAAGCATTTGTTCTACTTCTTCCTTAATGTTCACTCCTAGATATGTGCTTCGAGAATTGAACACTTGGCTCAACTGCCAACTGCCTCTTCACTCTTCCGATTCAATTTTATAGCGCTTACTGGCAATGGGTTTGGCTTTTTTTTTTTTTTTACAACCTTTTAGCACACGAGCTAATTTACTTATTTTTTGTGTGCTTATTGTTTCCGCCCCTCATCAATGCAATGCCAGGGCTGTGAGGGCTGTATCAGGGGCAGGGAATTATTCACTGTGGCTCTTCTAGCCTGTCTCTAACTCCCACTGAGTGACCTTTGCCTGTATGTATTTGGTAAGAAGGTGGGGGGCAAAATACTGATAGATTCACCTATGAGTAATTATGAATAGGCGTCTCTGGAATGCCATCCTGCTGCATATACAATGAGCCCTTAGAGAAGAAGAAGAAGGAGAAATCTCATTATCAATAAGAGCCAGGAGTGGAGTGCATCCTCGGGACCTTGGATCCCTATGCAATAAACCTATGGCAGCTATAACACGAGAGCAGCAGCAGCCGAACCAGGAGCGAGAGCATGGAGCAGTGTGACGGACTCCCAACCCACGGAGCAAGTAGCTGAGTTCTTTGTGCAGAAGGCTGGCTTGCATGTGGGGTGCCTCTGGATAATGAAGCTGGGTTTGCTGACCCAGGGAGCTTGAGCTGAAGGCCTGTGGGGTGAGGCTTCCCTCGGAGTGGTTTGCCCTCTTGGTCATTTATTCAAAGACCTGAAAGAACTTTGTAACATGTCCTGATAAACAACTCTACCCTGAGCATTTCTCACTGGCAGTCCATCTAATTAACTCCCTTAAGAAACCCCTTCATCATGAATTGGGTCTATGGGCTCTGTGCAGCCAGCACAATGGATATTAGAGCCTAGAGGTAAGACAGCACAGCAGTAATCACAGGTGGACCTCAGGGTCCTAGAACAAGGGGTGGCACATAGCAGGTACTTTATACATATTTTCAGGAAGAATAAATATGTTTACAGGAAGAACTGGTAGAATAAAGGGGAAGGCTGATCATGTTATGAACATGAATGGAAAGGAGGTGATCATGTCCAGAGATGGAAGCTGGGAAAGTCACTTGCTTTCTTAACAGGCAGGAAGTAGCAGCTGCAAAACGCAGGATCCTGAGGATCAGACTTTCTGGCAAGTGGACCCAAAAGGATAGTCAGGGTCCTCGGGAGGGAAGCCACAGAAAGCTTCCTATGTTACATTTCTGCATGATCAACTCAGGGGCTGAGAATGGTCCGTTTTTGGAGTTAGGACTTGTCCTTGTTTTTAATTAGAATCTGAGTGACTGAGAAAAGCTGTAGGGATCGAGTTCCCTGCCTCCTGCACAAATATTTCCTGGTCTGGTTTCAGGTGTCGCTTTCCTTAGGTGGGTCTGCCATGGAGGGATTAATGCGTTTGTAATTCCGGGTGCGGGCTGTCACCGTGGTGCAGATGACGCGCGCACGTACTGTAGGATCTGGGGTCTCCACTCAGGGCCTCATTCACACGCACCCTGAGGCTGACATGGTGAACTTAGTCAGTGGTACCAAATGCCTGAACCGGCGTAGCACGAATGTCTGCTCTCTGCCCACATCTGATCCCAGGACAGCCTTGCTTCTGGCAGAACTATAGTGTGCTGTGGCAGAGGCTGGGCCGCAGGGAGGAGAGCATGAACGTGCCTACCCACGGGGAGAGTCTACAAGAAAACCAGATGCATGGCGAAGGCTGGAGGAGAGCGAGTCGATGGGCACCACAGACGGGTTCACACTGAAAGGGGAGGGACTAGGCCGAGAGGTGGCGGAAGACTCCGGGCTGCCCATTGGCTTTTTGGTACCTGATTCCCCGGCATGTCCAGGTATTGCTTTCTTTGATGCTGTGAAGAACCTGCTATTAATTTCTTATCTGTGAAATATGGGAAAAGCGACTTCATCGTTCAAATTTGAAATCAATATCAACAGGGGAAGAAAATTCACTTTCAACATTTGTACGCCCTTATGGCTGGAAAAGTGTAAGGATGAAAGGCTCTCAGCTGTCCGAGACGTTTCGCAGTGGACCTTCTGGCCTAAACGGAAAGGTATTCTGTCATCCGTCCAAATCCAGGCACGCCCCGCTACCTTTCTCCAGCTGGTTCCAGACGCCGAGGCGTTTATGTAAAGCAAAGGGTCTTTGCTTCGTGGCCTCAAGAATATATTCACAACTGGGCGGCCAGTCATTGTGAGAGAGCATTGTTGTATGACCAAAGTCAAAATTGTTTTGTTTTGTTCAGAAAGAAAGGAATCCGATGAAAGAGACGTTTCAGATCTTGGGTCCAGTATAGCGCCAAGCAGCCTGTTGAAAGGGCTCTGCGTTGTTTGGACAGCCTCCTGTAGGGTAATTGCCATAGCAGCTCATATAAAGAAACAGTGGAAAGGTGCAAAAGTCATTAACAGGGGAGAAATAGGAAGCAATCAGCAACACTTTAAACAAATTATGACCATGAAATTATATTCACAGCTTGAGATATGTGTCCTGGATCTGTTAAAGCTATATACACCTCACTGCAGTGCTTCCCTGTGATGGAGGAAAGTTTTCCTTTTGGGGTTATTTATTAAGTGTTAGACCACGGTAGACTGCGGGGTGAGAGGGGCGGAAGGCTGCCCACGTCTTCCGGGGCTTCGGTTAAAGACTTATTCCCTGCATTGAAGCCTTGAGAGCAGAGAATTTGTTCAAAGTACTACCTTTTGATTTTGGATGAAATAGAAACATATTGGTCTGACTGGGTTGCATTCAGAAGTTGATTTGAGGAGAAAAGTCCGAAACTTTTTCCTCTATTACCAGAGGAATATGAGTGTGGGCGGTAGCTGCCCGGAACTCTCTTGGCACTGTAGTCCTGCCTCCCACCATCCGCTCAGCCATAGGCATCCTGTAAAAGACTCCTTTTCCTCTTCCAGGACTCTTGTTCCTCCCCAGATCCACTCCTCCGTGCTGAATAGTTCTGTGCCCTGGCCTTCCTGTCAGTCCCACCAGCCTCTTTGGCATCTCCTTTGGGTTTAACTTTTCAAAATGTTCTCCATTCCCCATGACTCAGACTTTGGTTGCTTTATGCATCTCCACCTACCACACTGGAAAGCTCTAGGTCTTGGTTGGACCAGGACCAAGTTTTCCCCAACCGCACACCCATCCCCACTACCACTACCATCACCTTGGACCGTGGAACTGAGAAGTAAATCGTAGCGCTCCTTTCTTCATTGGTACTTCCATATTGTGGTGTTGGTGGAAGATAGTGAAGATACCAGTGGTTTGCCAGAAAAACAAACAAACCAGTCTTTGAAACAAAGAGACCACAATGCTTCTGTAAAGTCAAGATGGTGAGCCTTTGACTTGCCTGTATTCAACCTGTCATCAAGAATGGCCAATCTCCAGAAGAAGGTCTCCCGGTAAAGTTGAGGGTGGGCGGAAATCAAGCAGAGCCCTCAATGAGACGGATGCACACAGTAACCACAGCAATGGCCTCAAATGTAACAATTATCCTGAAGCTGGTAGAGGGCTGGGCATATATCAAGTCGCCCTGAGTTCGAGCTGACTGATGACACCTAAGAATCACAACGCCTCTTTAAGAAGCGCTGGTTCTCTGTAGCCTAGTGGTCTCTTTCTGAGTTCCTTGCTGCACTGGAGCCTAACAGACGGTGCTGTTCCTCACAAAACAAGGCCTTGGGGCTTTGGTGGGGGTCTCTAACAGCTACCTTAATTCCTCGCCTCAGGTAGCTTTGGGAGTGAATAGCTTCTCTGATAATCAGTTCCAAAATTTTAAAAAATAGTAACTGTCACACTTTTTTCCCCCTTCTGGTATTAATCACTGGAGAAATGTGTGAGAAAATGACACTTCAATGAATGATTGATAATTAGCTAAATCTTGGATACTTTTTCTGTGACGTGGGGGTAGGATGATGGGTTCAGACTCTGGAATAAAGAAATAACTTAAAAAATAAAACGTACTGTTGGTGGTGGTGGGCTGTCTACAGAAGAACATATACCAATTCAACAGTTTCCACACGTGTGCTCAGTGACACTGATGACACCCTTGGAGTTGTGCATCCCTTCTTCACCCTCCCTTTTGGAACGGTCCCTCCTCACTGACATGCATCCATTAGCCCTAGACTTTCTACCTGGTCTTCTTGGTTGCTATTGTCAACTCAATGCCATGTAGATAGATGGAGCTTAAAAGAGTACTGTTTTTAAGGCAAACATGAATCCTAAATTATTGTTTGGTTTTAAGACAAATTTAGGGGATTTTTTGTTTGTTCGAAGTTTAGAAATTGTATCAGAGCAATAATTTGGGGGATTTATCTGAACTGTAGCAGAATTTGAAATTCTGATCTGTATCATCTTCTAATTGATTAGGATTTGTCTATAGCATTTGATCAACATATTTGTGAATATCCAGCTCTTTGGGTGTCAATTAAAAGAAGATAATTGTTCATGTAGGCCACACCCCAGAAAAATAACCTTCTTTCACTTTGGTCAGGACTGTGACCTGAGCAAAGGAGGTGATCTTCTTACGATAGCTTGGTTGCTCGTGGTCATTCTCATTACAGAGTTGATTACATTGTGTTAGGTCACATCATGAGGGATAACTAAGTCTCCGCCGCCAAGTTGACACAAACATAACTATTCTTGGCCGGCTCTGCTTTGCTGCTTGCGTAGGCTATTCTTTGCTGTTTCCAGTCCTGAGGGCAGAGCCCTTTGAAGTTCTCACCAAGACCAGGTGCAAATCATTCATCTTACTGTTAACAGTAAACCATGCTGACAAGAGAGTAAAGTCACCATGAAACTTGCCTTGGACTCATGATTCCAAGGCAACGCTATTAACTAGGTCATTGTCTGCCTTGACTTGGAATGAGTGCTATGCAGATACATCTCTTACTTCAGCAAAGCAGCTCAGTCTAATTTCAGCACCCAACGACAGAATACCAAATACAAATAGAGTCTGACCAACTTAAGATAGGATACGATGATGCCTTTCATGTTCTGAACATTATTATCCATCATGCCTTTAAAATATATTCTCCCCTGCCAGTTCAGACTGAGGGTGAGCCAATCTTATTGAAGAAAGAAGTCCAACCAAAGAGCTATTTTCCAAGCTGGTGAGGTTGGAAATTGGTCTTGTTTAGCAATACAGAGCGATTTAAGTGGTTCCCATAGAGACAGACTTGTGTACATTCAAAGCTTGGTCCCATCTCTTCTTGCTTGTGACTGGCTGGGCACTAATATGTCACGATGTTTCTGTCAGCTTCATCTCCTAAGCTCATCCATAGCTTTTTCTGGTTAAGAATACTCCCACCCCCATCCCTCCACCCGCCACTCCCTAAATTGAGACCCTGATGTCTATCTGAGAGCCAGACTGTATGGCCACAGTGCTCTTAGCTGCCCTTGTGGGGCTGTCCATCTGTCCTTACCCAGCCTATTTCCAGGTTCCTCCTTCTTATCACCAGCTTTTCTGACGAGACACCAGAATACCGAATGCTTGAACGAACTTGGATAAAAATACAAATAGGACTAATCCTTCGGAATGAAAGTTTAAAACAGCCTTATAAACTTCTGGGAAGACATTCTTAGAAATTTAGAACTTGAATGATCCCTAGAAATTGTCTAGCCTGGAGGTTTATTGTTATTATTTTTTAAAGTTTTTCTTCTATTTAATACCTGAAACTTTTCTTCTCCAACATGGAATATCACATGGAAGCTCATAGGAAATTAATCAGAACAGATCAGCTTAGGGGAGCAGTAAGAGTGGGTCTCTTCAGAGTAGGGTGTGCGATTGGGAACATTTGGGCCACAGGAAAGGTCCTCAAGCTTCTCCCCAGGGGTCCTTTGAGGGACCACTAGGGAACCCCTGGAACACAGTTTGAGAACTGATGATCTACCACAATGTTTTTATTTTAAAGGGGTGGGGGCATTTGAAGACCACAGATATTATAGATGCCTCCTAGGCTAACAGCTGTTCCTTATTGCTCATTGCAATTCTGGGCTGATATTCCTAGGATGTAGAAAAACAGAAGCACCAATTTCCAGATGCCTAAAATTATATGAATGATTTACTTCCACTATTAACCTCAAATTAATATAGTATATTCAAGAGACTTGTACACACACAGTGTTTTATATCCATATAAAACACTCTCTGGATGCAAAGCAGTGGGTGAGTGCTACAGAAGAGGCAAGAGACCAGGTCACAGCTGCAGCCTTCTGAGACTCACGGACTTTGGGAACATGCACAGCTAGCATGTTCGTGGTTTCAGACTCATTCGTCACTGCCATGAAACGGGTTCCCGCCCATAGCAACCTTCTGGGATAGAGTAGAACCATCTCTGTGGGTTTCTGAGACTGTAACTCTTCATAGGAGTAAAAAGCCTCATTTTCCTCCCATGGGGTATCTGGGGGTTTTGAACTGTTGACTTTGCTGTTAGCAGCCTAACATATAACCCCTTTTGCTACAAAGGCTTGCTTTGGTTTAAGACTCTGAATGACTATATTTTGGGAGGAAGAAGAAAAAAATAAAAAAGGAAATACACAGGTAAAAATCACAAATAAGATAGTTGAGATTGACCCTGTGAGTTTAGAGGAGTAGGCATTCCAGGTATGGTGGCAGAGCAGAGCTCAGGCGTCCGTCTGAATGAACAAGAGGGCTGCCCAGGGACTATCATATGCTCTACTCGAAAAATCAAGTTAGGCAGCAGGCAGACACCACTAGCAATCCATGAACGGAGGCTAGTACCACAGCAACAAGATTAAAATATCCCGTTTCCATAAGAAAAATTGTTAAGTTTTTTCTAAAATATAGCTAGAAGATGGTTACTTTACTGAATCATACTGTTGCTGTCACTCACCACCTCTAACTGGCTAATGTTAGACATTGGTAACCAGCCTTTCCCTCCAACTAGAGATAGATCACAAACTCTTCATTCCCATTGGAACTGACCACAAAATCTCATTGTAAAAATGAAGCCCAGAATGGTCTTCTATAAAGGAAAAGCCATTTCCTTATCAGTTGATGTGTAGTTGTGATTGATAAATAGCTGTGGACAATCTTACTTGTTTTCCTGACCATCTATAGAAATTCACTTCCAAAAGCTAGCAAGTCCTAATTTTACCAACAAAATACTACCTATTTTTTAGAGGCTAGGCTAGCAATCAATTCCAATTTCTGTTCCCTCACCCCCAAGGTTGTTCTTGTTTTCTTTGTAATGTTATCAAATAGTTGTTTTTACTACTCAGGAACAGTAGTATAAAATTTTAGAGACTAGTAAGTTTAGTCAGAGCAGCTGCATTGCAATATTTATAGCAGCAAGGTGCTGTGATAATTTTCTGGGGTGTAAAGAGGAGGTCAACTAGATGTTTTTCAGAACACCTCACATGTATTATTCAGATGCTCCATGTTTTCATCTCTAGGGAGGTCTTGGAAAGCAGATGGAAATGAGAAATAGATTTAGCTTCAAGGAGTCTGAACTATGCAAATTAGGATAAGAGAAATGTGATTTCAGAACCTGACACACAGGAGAGAGCCGGCATGGTCTATTTGTATCTGGTTGGAAGACTTCAGGAGAGGTTAAGGGTGGTTTTGCAGGGGAGTTCATACTTGAATTGTGATTTGAAACGTGACTGTGCTTTCATCAGGAAAAGGGAAGGATGGTCTTTTTGGGAGAGGATCTGGTGTGAACAACGTCAGGCAGAGACAAGGTGCCTGCCATAATCAGGAAATGCCAACAAGTGCAGGTGGCCACAAGGACATATGGAGGTGGACGAGAAGGACACACATTAGAAACATAGGTTGAACCAGTAGAGACTCATGGTTTATCAGGCAAGTTCTAATTTATTGGGCTTCCAAATTTATTTATCTGTTCATTGACTTTTACAAAAGCAACATACGCTAATTATAAACACTGTGATTGCCTTTGGGCTTAATTCTTTTGTAAGATAATGGTGGCCAAAAACCTACAGGTTGAAATTCCCTGTCCTAGGTCAATACAGCACCTGATTTTACCTGGTTGAACTCAGAAATATGTTCATCTTACACCTGACATGGAGGTTTTTTTTAATGTCTTCTCCAAATGTAATAGACTACAGATGAATTCCAAGTAGCATTTGATATAAAGGGATTTCCACACGTCTGGATATTTGGAGCTAAGATTGTTTAGATAGGCTTTATCAGAGAGCCGTATTACATCATCTTAAACAGCTAAGTACAAAATAAATGCTCTCTAGTACTACAAAAACAATTCCAGTTCAGTTGGGAAAAGATATTTTGTTGAGATTATTTGAACATAAATGTTGTACTGAATTGTTTTTTTTTTAACATTTGAAAGCATTTTACTGAATAATTGTATTAAACATAAGAGGTCATCTTGCTATTATTTGGCCATGCAGCCATAAATAAAATAATAATCCACTTAAAAATAAAGAAGGGATTCTACACCCTCCATAAGTTATTTAAAAAATTGCCACACAAATGCAGGATTCTCTTTCATTTCATCAAACTTTGATATATTATGGATTAAACCATGTCCTCTTTTTTAAAGATCTTAGCAGAGAATATATTGACCTGTTTATCCTCTATAATAAGAATGCTTGCCACTGTCTTCCCTATGCTAGAAAACACCAAGTCCTATCAATCAATTGTTTAATTGTGACTTTAACTTTTGATCTTCTCTAACTGAAGGTGACACATAAACTGATATCCTTTTTACAAGTGAAGAAACTGAGTCACAGCAGCAAATTAACCTACACAAGCCAAACCTGCAAATCTATCTGCGGAGAAGAACAAGAGCTATGTCTTTGGTCTCATTGATCATAGTGCCTAACATATTAGCAGCTGCTGAGAATTATAGATTGTGAATTATCGAATAACTATACCAGATGACCACTTTCTCTGTGAAGTAAATTATAGAACGAATTTGTAGATAATACATCTATTAGTTTGTGAAACTGGGGGCTTGTGTGTTGCTATGATACTGGAAGCTGTGGAGTGGTCTTTCAAATACCATCAAGGTTACCCATTGCAGACAGATTTCAGTGGGGCTTACAGACTAAGATAAACTAGGACCTGAATGGTTTGAAAATTAGTCACTGAAAACCTTATGGATCACAATAGAACATTGTCTGTGCTGCTTGATTTGGACATGGCTTTAGAAAATAGAGGGCCAGTAAAGAAGATCCTTGTTGAGATGCATTGACACAATAGCAGCAACAATGGACTTGGGCGCTCCAGTGACTGCGAAGACAATACAGACATGAGTAACATTTCACTCTGTTGTGCTTTAGGACACCACGAGTTAGAAATGACCCCAAAACATCTATCTATCTATCTATCTATCATCTATCTATCTATCTATCTATCTATCTATCTATCTAATCTATCATCTATCGTCTTCTATCAAAAGAGCAATAATATAAACAGACTGTCTAATACTCAGTCAATGGCACAGTATTTTAAAACTATTGTAGGATCAAAGTATTACAGTGTTTGCTCCCAAGATGTTATCTGTGAAAATATTATATTTGTGGGTGATTCCTCGTTCCACCCCCCCCAAGATTCTAAAATAATTCCCTTGAACCATTATGATGGGTGAGATATTCTCAGTCATTGCCATTGAGTTGTTCCAATGCCTAGAAACCCCATAGGACAGAAGAGAACTAACTGCTCTTGTGGGTTTTGGAGACTATAACTCTTTCTGAGAGTAGAAAGCCTCATCTTTCTCCCAAGGGAGCTGGTGGTTTCAAAATGTTGACCTTGTGGCTAGCAACCCAACCAGGGTGGGTGGCTGGGTGGGTTGGTTAGTATCAATGTGTCAATTGGGCTATGCTATGATTCTCAATGGTTTGGAAGACACTAAGTAATTACTTCCTATTTTGTGAACTGTTGTGAGCAGCCAGTCAGTTGAAAGGGGGATTTCTTTGGGGGTATAACCTACCTCACATATAGCTGGAGGTTTTTCTAGACCATGAAGTTGGGGTGACCTCCAAACCTTGTGACATAAACCTCCAGAATTCTCTTGTACCTGACCTGCAGATTTGGGATCTGCCAGACCCCATAACCCTGTGGGCCATTAGAGGCCTCCAGTATGCCAACTGACCTGAAAATTTTGGGTTCATCAACCCCTGTACCCTGCAGAAGTGATTAACCTATTGCCTTATCCATGAATTTGGGAATCGCTAGCACCTACAAGTATGTTAGCCGTTTCTGTATAATCGCATGAGTAATTTCTTTGGAGTACATTTCTCTCTAAAAATACTTATCTGAGGAGATTTTTAAAAGTCCATGGAGGAATGGAATTAGAAGATACTGGACACTCCCCACAAATGTTGTAAAGTCTACTGATACATACTTCCAAGGTTTTGCTCCTGTAGAGAAACCAGACTAAGAATATGGACATCCTTTTTTTTCTTTAATGTAAAAACCTTTAAAAGAGGATACTGAAAAGTCAGTTTTTAAAAAATTCTATTATGCTCGATATTTTCTTAGACTCTAGTCAACAGAAACATTAAATGTATTCAAATAGAAAAAATACAAAGGACTAGCCAGTATCTCTTAAAGAGCACAAGAAAACTGCCTGATGTCAATCTTCTCTCCTAAAGCAGCTCTCCTAATGACCCACTCCCATTAGATTTTGCACATTATAACATGTTTCTACTTTTTAAAAAGAATAATACAGTAGTTCAATGGTAGCCCCCTACAAGGAAAGTCCCATGAGCCTGTGGGCACTGTGAAAGTGACTTTACTCAGAAAAGGGCTATTGCAATTGCAATTAAATTCAGGATAGAAAGGTGAGGTTATCCTGTGTTACCCAGGTGAGGCCTAAGTTCAATGACAAGTCCTTTGAGAAGACAGACAGATCCTCCATTAGAGCCTTGGGAAGGTGTACAGCCCCGTGAGTCTCTTGATTTTGTATTTCTGGCCAACAAAGCTATAAGAGAATAAATGTTGACTGTTTTAAGCCTCAAGGTTTGTGGTCAATTACAGGAAAACAATACAAATAAACACCTGATATTTGTAATCAGAGATCCTAATAGAGAATTGGAACCCGAGAGCAGGGGGCTAGAGGGAGAAAGTGCTGGTGGAGCACAGGCCCTCCGCATGCTCTGATCTTCAAGCTATCGGGTATCGTTCAGGTGAACTCTGTCTTTGGTATGTGTCACAGGCAGTGTTGTTTGCAGAGGAAAGACAATGGTGACGCACTAGAGAACCCCTCACCATTCATGGGAGCCTCTCTGTAAGCTATTAAGTAACATCCAAGTCAAAGTGGTGAAATTTGAAGGCTTTCTGGTCTAACTCCAGTTCTCCGAACAAGCAGACTGTGAAGCTCATTCTACCCAGCAGTGTTTCTGACTCCTCGACTGAGCCCTGATGCCTAAGGAAGAGCCTCTCTAGAACTTGTATGGATCCCACAGCCACAAGTTAAGAGCTGTTAGGGCCGGAGGAATTTTACATACCTAGACCTATAGGAAGGAACCCTGGTGGCACAACGGACTCAGCATTGGACTGCTCACAGAAAGTCTGGTGCTTTGAACCCACCAGCCACGTCACCAGAGTCTGTTTCCATGAAGATCTACAGCCTTGGAAACCCAAGGTAGCGGCTCTAGCCTATAAAGTCATTGTGAATCCAAGTGGAGTGCTCTTGTTTCTGTGATAACTGAGAAACAGACTCCTTTCCATTATGGAGCTGGTGGAGACTGAGCTGAGGGTGGAGTGAGGGCAAGGAAGGGGTAGACGAAGGAGCCGCAGAGAGGAGGAGAAGGACCTGGGAAAGAAGCCCAGGCTGGTATCTGGGAAAAGGCGAAGCAATACCTCTTTTGTTGTCAGAAAAGCCCTGGGCACAAAGGGGGGGTTTGCATTTCACTTCAGGTCAGTTCAGGGCATTGTGAAAGGCAGTTTGCAGACAGCTAGCTTAACCGACTGACTGAGGTAATTAAATCACTGCATTAGGTCGCTGACCATGAAAGCAGAAAAATACTAGCGCACAAAAAGAAAACAAAAACCTTACATTTGTATCTAATTATATAATTAAAATGTTTACTGTTCCATGTAATCATTATGTGCCTTATAGTTGATGATGATGGAGTTTCTTTAATTGGTTAAAAGTTTTACCCATTCTTCTTGTGGGACAGAATTTGGTTGGATTTAGTCCTTTTTTGTTGAGGCGTGTAAGGCTGCCATGCCATCTGACTTTGTTTTAGCCTGGCTGGGGTTTTGGCAACTTTGGAGGGGATTTTCAGTTTTCTTTCCTCTCTTCAATGCCGTCTTTGATTGTCGATAGTCAATTACCTGACAAGGAATGATCTCGTGTCCTCCATTTGCCTCCCTAAGGTACATTTTGCTTCTCAGACTCAATGCACAGTGGCGGTCATCGTGGAACATCCCTCCTATTCCTGAAAAGGTGTAGGAGTGTGTCTTGAAGGGAAAAGACCACGTGGAGCTGGACATAGAGGTTACTGGACATAAATCATGCTGTGGATTTGTGTGTGTGTGTGTGGGGGGTACTGATATTCCTTTGTTGAAGCAGAAAAGTCTGTCGCAGCAGAGAAAACACAGGCCACAGCCGCAGTGCGTCTACCGTCTCCACAGCATTATCCCAGCAAGATGGGCTTCAATGGGTGGTTGGAACCTAGCGGTGGGGAATACAGGGAGAGAGGGTCACTTAGGATGGAGCTTGCAAAGTGGGGAAACAGTTGGGGGTTTTGTTCTAAAGCACATCTTTCATTAGTCTTGCTCCTACAGCAAGTGACCTCTTCAGGAAAGGACTCTTCATGGCTTTCAAGAAAACAAACGATTTTTTCCTCCTCCAATGTGCTAATGCAGTTTCTTCATTGTTGTTCAAACTTATTTATGCTCAATTGTTATTATAAAGGTTTGTATCTCAAGCTCACCCAATGATTCTGCTGAGGAAAAGGAGATATTTGCTTCTGTTAAGATGATAGCTAAGGGAACACTATGAGGTAGTTCTGCACTGTAATGCATGGCTTTCCACAACAACATTATGCTTGTGAGGAAAGACGAGAGTGATATTTTTCTAGCAGGGTCATTTTGCTCTCCTGTCAATATCTGGGTGTTATAACTGAGGTTACTTTTGGCATCTGGTCATTAGAGACCAAAGATGCTGCTAAACATCCTATATTGCACAGAACAAATAATCATCCAGCCAAAATGTTAATAGTCTTGAGGTTTAGAAGTCCTGAATTAGACACATCTATTTAGCCCTTGATTTCTCTCTCAGGTAATCGATGTGATTGAAGGAATACTCATTTATCTTTTGTTATAGAACTATGTGGTCAAGAAGTATAAGAAAGTAACATGACTCCCACTTAATAAGTGCAGAAAAATCCCCAAAAGGGAAGTCCTGAGCTCCCTGGTAGCCTAAAAAACAACTTCAAAATGAAGTATACCAAAGTTCCTTAAAGGTGAAGTTTGTGGGAATGGAGTGAGCAAGAGGAAGAGGCAGTACAGTTATCCGTGTGAAGATGAACAACTCCTACTGTTAGCGACTCTACTTCACAACTGACCAGTGTCCAAGCCTCTTCTGTGCACCCCACCCCAGAGCAAATGAACTAGGGGATGCTCACGACTGCCATCAAAGAGTGCATCCTGCCAAGCCCTTGCGTCAACCCACAGATACACCTCTTGCCCCTCTGGACTCCAGGAGCCCTGCATGGAGAGGGGCTTGGGAGAGCAGCTTGGGAGAGACACCCTCCCTAGCCAGTACAGCCCACCACTCCAGGCAACCCTTCCAGTCCTTTCTTCTTTCTTTGTCTCCTTCTGGTGTCTCCAGTCCCCTATGAGGCTGCACCGCCCCCAGCATGTGGGCACATCCAGCCACACCACGCCCCACCTTCCTATCTCCCCCATGCCTGTCCCTGAAGGCATAACCCTAACAACACAGCTCCACACCCAGACCATGCTCCCTCCATTTTTCCTTCTTTTCTCTGCCTCTTTTTGCTCTTTCCTCCTTCCTTTTCTTTACTCTTCCTCTTATCGTACTCCCTTGTTCTTCTTTAATTCTACCTTTTCTTCCAAACAAATGTATGCACACAAATCCTTTTCTTCTTGTTGGATTGTTAGCTTACACATGTTTCCTCCACCACCGCTGTCTCTTTCTGTTCTCTCCTTTTCCTCATGAACTATATTTCCACAAAGGGGGAACCGCTTACAAGGATCTACATGTGACCTCCTCCCTGGGGGACGGACAACCGAAAAGTGGGTGAAGGGAGATATTGGACAGGGCAAGAAATGGCGAAATAATAATTCATAAATTATCAAGGGTTCATGCCGGAGGGGGGAGTGGGGAGGGAGGGGAAAAACGGAGTTGATGCCAGGGGCTTAAGTGGAGAGCAAATGTTTTGAGAATGATGAGGGCAATGAATGTACAAATGTGCTTTACACAATTGATGTATGTATGGGTTGTGATAAGAGTTGTATAAGCCCCTAATAAAATGATTTAAAAAATATATTTCCACATATTAATTCTTATTACCCCCTTTAAAATTCTCCTTAATAAAGTATCCCATAATTTTATCAAACATGTTGGTCCATTTAGATGACCTATTATTATTATTACATATTATTATTATTATCTCTCTTCACTCCTCACCACCATCTTTCCCACTTACTCTTATCTACTGTTTTTCTACATTCCCCCCCTATGTGGTATCTGGCTCCTGTTAGCCCTCCTGTTCCTCTAACAACCCCTAAACGACCCACCCACCCACTCACACTCAAAGCTGCACCACGATGTTATGGAAACAATCATCAACCGCTGTATACCCCCCAAAAGCAACTGAAAATCACTCAAACCCAATGGAGTCCTCTGAAAAAGATACCCTGGCATTTCTAGAAATAGAATTCAGAAGAATGGTGTTTAGGTGCTTTCAAGAGACACAGGGCATGCTAATGAAAGCGGTGAAAGGAATGGAGCCTCTAGAGCTCTTACACGAAAAGGAGTACCACAAGTCCAGCAATACAGTGACAGAGTTAGAAAGCATGTTAGAGAGCTCAAACAGAGAGAAAATGTACAAGAAATTATAGGACAAAATTTCCTCAGCACTATAAAGGAGGAGAACATAATTATTCCAGAAGCTCAAATTACTTCAAACACTTTATATCCCCCCAAACATACAGTTTGACTTTATTAAATTTCAAGGAAAAAAAGAAAATACTGAGAGCAGCTAGGGAAAAAAGAACAGTTACCTACGGAGGAAAGCCAATAAGAATAAACTTGGACTTTTCAACAGAAACCAGGCAAGCAAGAAGTCAGTGGAGTGACATACGTATACACTTCTAAAACAATAACAACAAATTTCAGCCAATAATCCAGCAAAATTATCCCTGAAATATGAAGGAGAAAAAAATAGGTATTTCTAGACAAGGAAAAATTAAGGACTTTGTAAAAATAAGACCACCTTTACAAACAATATTAATGGGATCACTGTGGACAGAATCAACAACCACAGCAGACAAACATGAAAGACACCATCCACATACCAATACAATAAAAACAGCACTCAAAACAACACAGGAGTGGAGGAGAAACAGACGACAATAAAACCACACAGCAACATGCAAAAGGACAGCAATAAACCTGTATATATTGTTATCAATGGAATAAATGCACAAATCAGGGGACGGAGAGTAGCAGACTGAATTAGCAAACAATACTCATCTACATGCTACCTACAGGAGACACATCCTAACCTCAAAGATAAAAATAGACTAAAAGTCAAGGGTGAAGCATAATTTACCATCAATGACAATGACAATCTCTGATAAAATGGACCTCAAGGCTAATAACATGAGAGACGAGAATGGACACTACCTCATGATTAAAGGACTCATAGAACAAGAGGACACAACAATATTCAACATGTATGCCCATTTAATGAAAAACTCTCAAAATAGACCATTCAAACTCTCACCAAGTTGAAGAGAGAAATCGCTTGGCAATAATAGTAGGAGACTTCAACACATGACTCTGAAGGAAAGCAAATCATCAGGAAAGAAACACAATAAAGAAGTAGAGGAGCTAAATACCACAATCCACCAGCTCAACCTCCTAGACACATGCAGAGCACTCTACCCAACAGCGACCCAGTGTGCACTTTTCTCTGGAGCACACGATGTGTACTCTAGAACAGACTACATGTTAGGCCGCAAAGAAAGCCTTAACCAGTATTTTTTTAAATTGAGATCCTATAATCTATTTTCTCAGAGCACAACACTTTTAAATTTGAAATCAAAAATAAAAAGAACAAAAAGATAAAGCTAAACACATGGAGACTGAAGAGCATGCCACTTTAAAATGACTAGGTAATAGATCAAATAAAGGACAAAATTAAGAAATTCCTCGAAAGAAATGAAAATGATAATACAGCAAACTAAAACCTCGGGACACAGCAACAGCAATTACTAGAGGACGATGTATACCAACCCATTCATATAAGAAAAGAGAGGACAAACACAAAGTCAGCACTTCAACAAAACATCTCCGACAACTAAGACAAGACTAACAGCACTAACCCTCAACCAACAAGAGAAAACAAATCACAAAGATTAGAGTAGAAATTAACAAGCTGAGAAACCAAAGGATAAAACAATGGGAAAAAATCAACAAGAAGTTGGCTCTTTGAAAGGTTTAACAAAATTGACACCGTTAATGAGGGAAACAAAAGAGATGATGTAAATATCGAGATTTAGAGATGAAAGGACAAAATCAACAGATATAAAGGTAACAAAAAGAATGATAACACACTACTATGAAAGACTATGCTCCAACAAATTTGATAACATAGAAAAAATGGACAAATGTCTATCAAAACACCACCTGATCAAATGAACACAGATTGATGTCGAGAATCTCCACAGCACCATAACAAAAGAAGAAGTAAAGAAGGTCATGAAAAACTCCCAGTCAGGAAAAGCCAGCAGCAGGTGCATTCACAGGGCTTCGACCAGGTATTCAGAAAAGAGCCATCACCAATTCTACACAGACTATTATATAGAAAGGAATTAAAAAACCCTCCTGAATTCATTTTATGAGGAGTACATTACCATGATACTAAAATCAAAGACCCCACAAGGAAAGAAAATTATAGGCCAACATTCCTCATGAACAGAACCACAAAAATTCTCAACATAATTCTGACCATTAGAACCCAATGACATATTAAAAAAAAAAACATAAACAATCAAAACTATAGTAACATGGGACACTGGAAGAAGTAATATATGGAAAGGGTCTTAGAGATTCTTCTAGTGTCGTCCATATGTTTCATTTCTTAAGTATGTTAATTTCATCATAATTCATCAAGCAACACCAAGCCCTTTGTTAGCTAATATACGTTTCAAGATAAACTTGTTTTATTTCTTCATTTGATGAAAACTTTGTCTTTAACATACTTAAGTATTTTGATGGAGTGGAGGGAACTCAAATATTATGACACTAATTCCTACAAAAAAGAAATAAACCATTCAAATGTTTTTATAGTAAAAAAAAAAATTTGCCACGATCTTGTGAGATTTATACCAGAGATGCAAGAGTGCTTCAACATCAGAAAAATCAATCAATTTAATCCACCATATAGACAAGACAAAGAATCAGAACCACATGATCCTATCAATAGATGAAGAAAAAGCATTTGACAACATCCAACACCCATTTGGGATAAAAACACTCAACAAAATAAAAATAAAAGGAAATTACTGAACATAATAAAGTCCATTTAAGAAGAACCAATGGTTAGCCTTATACTCAATGGGGAAAAACTGAAAATATTTCCCTTGATAACAGGAACCACACAAGTTTCACCCATCACTCTTATTCAATATCTTATGACCGTCTTAGCCAGCACCATTAGACAACAAAAAGAAGTCAAGGGAATACAATTATGCAAAGAAGTAAAATGCTCACTATTTACAAACAATATGATTTCATATGTCGAAATACTCAAAGACACTACAAGAAACAATAGTGTAAAGTACTTTACCTGCAATTTGGTAAAGTAGCAGGATACCTGATTCACAAGTAAATCAATTGGATTCTTGTATATCAGAGAAGAGAGCTCTGAAAAATACATAAGAAAATAATACCATTTACAATAGCCACATAAAAGATGAAATACTTAGGAATAAACCTAACCAAAGAAACAAAGGACCTGTACAAAGAAAACTACAGATCACTACTACAAGAAACCAAAGGAGAAACCCAAAGAGGCTTGTAATAAAACAAGCAGCCATCTAGCAGGGAATCAACAAAGCCCACATGGAAGAAGCACACCAGCCTGTGTGATCATGAGGTGTCAACAGGAAGAGGGATCAGAAGTTCAAAAACAAGCAATCAAATTGACGTGAAGATGCATGGACAAAGTGGAGACCCAAACCCACCTGTAAGATAACTGAACAGTCTCTCACAGAAGGGCCACACAGAAGGGATGGTGTATCCAGGGTGCAGTACAGCACTGATGAAACACATAACTATCCTCTAGTTCTTTAATATTTCCTCCCCTTACTATTATGATCTTAGTTTTATCTCATTAATCTGTGGCAAAGAAACTAGCTTTAGTTTCTTGTGGTAAAAAAACTAGCCCAGCTACCAGAAAGAATGCATCTGGGGTCTTAACTACTTGTCTAAGTGAGGTATCCACTAAGACCAAGTGGAAGAAGCACACCAGCCTATGTGATCTGAGGATTGTAAATTAAAAAATCCATAGCCAAAGGAGAGAATGATATCAGAGCTAAAATTATAGACACTTGGTTTGCAGAACCCTATGGATGACAGTGAAAGCTTAGGATCCACACATGGATGAAATCCCCTGTGAATCTCCCCTCGCCATAACTGAGGGATGTGAATAGCCTTGTTATCAGACAGAGCATTGTAAAGTCGATTATGGCTGATATCATTAGGTTAAAATGTAATATCTTTCAATTGATCTCCCTTTTTACCCATTTTAAAATTGTTTCAGTTTTGTTAAAAAAGTAAAGAGCAAACAAATACAGCTGAAGCCTCCAGTGAATCCCAACTGACCATAAGAGGGGGTGCATTCCCCAAAAATCAGAATGTTTTTTCAAAGCCATATATTTAATTTTTTTACAAAACAACCTTATCTTGGATACATTTTTCAAGCTCATTTCTTTGGATGGCTGACAGCATCTCCCTCATTTTTGTCTTCACCTCTTCTATGTTGTCAAATTGCTGTCCTTTCATTTCCTGAAACCAAAAGAAGTTGCATGAGCGAGGTCAGATGAGTAAGGTGTGTGGGGTAAGACATGCATGCTGTTATTTTGCCAAAAACTGGCATACTGAGATGGCTGCCTGAGCAGGTGCAATGCTATGGTGGCAAAACAAGTTCCCCCGTCTGCCTCTTTTTTTGTGTCTCACACTGTTATATAATCTTGTCAGAACATCTAAATAGAAAGCTTGATTCACAGTCTAACCTGGTGAAACAAACTCCAAATACACTATGAGTTGACATTTTCATCCACATGGGAAGTTGATGGACATCCAGATGAGGTTTATCATAAATGGACGCTTCACCATTTTTAAAATGAGAAAGCCACTCATACACATGAGTTTTTCCCATAGTGCTGTCCTAGTAAGCTGTGTTCAACATCACAACAGTTTCTGCGGCATTTTCCTGAACAGGAAACAAAATTTCACACTGCATGCTGTTCTCTTAAAAATCAGCTACCACAAAGCAACGGGGCTCAAGTGAAACTGCTTTTATGAACAAGTTCACTGTGACCAGAGAGAACCTTTCCAGGCGATGCCACTAGGTATACTAACTCAGAGCAAGTTGCTGGATGCTCCTGGGGGGAAAAATGCATACTATGAAAGCTCTGGCCGGAGGAGCTTTTTTTCCATTTTTTGGGGGTGTGCACCCTTGTAGAACAAGAATGTGAATAACTATGCTCTCATTTGATCCCCCTTTTGATTGATTTTAAATTTGGTCCAGTTAATATTTTCTGCTTTAATTTCAATTGAGGTTTTCATCTGTTTTACTTTGTTATTGTGTCTATTTCTGCATATAAAATCCACAATAGATAAATCTATATTTTGGGGTGACTGTACATCTCTTCTTAATATGATTGAACGGTTGAATTATATGCTGTGTGAATTATACGCTAATAAAACTGTTAAAAACAAACAAGCAAAAGACAAGGTGATCTCTTTTCAACATGAAGGTAAAGTAAGTTGATCCAGACTAGATTCATATGTGATTCTTAATATAGGAATATAATTATTTTTTAATGGAAGCAACATGCTTTTAATGCTTAAAATATCATTATAAAACTATATCTCTTGGGTCAATATAAAGTAGATTGATAAATTAATAGTATTTTTGAAATTATTTAGTTGACACTTGTGATTTGTTAGGTGATTCACATAAAGATTAGTGAGGCATTGTAACATGACAGCAGAACCATGAGAACCAGAATTAGGAAGTCAATGTGGTGGTCAGATCCCCTTTCTACCATGCTACACTATTAGAATGTTGGAATCTTCTAGTAATATATATAGTTGTTGCTGTTGTTGTTTTTCTTATTTTGAGAATTTATCTTGGGAAATTCAATTCATGAATAAAAAAACCCTTTAAATTAAAAAAAAGTGGCTATATCTACAGTAGGCAAAAATGTGAAAGCTTCATGACTATGCTGCTCTCTATCCACATACATATTGCTGAGTGTGATTAGTCTGTCAGTTAGCCAGTCAACATATATTATTGATGGCGCTTTAATTGTCGTCAGCTTCATTAGGTAGGGCATGGAAAAATTTCGTGTACAATATGAACTATATTTCCCTCAAAGGAAAATTCACACACAGTGAACACAGAGAGCCTGATGTTTGTGAAGAATGTCAAGCTATTCAATTCATTGATACCTAAGGATGACTATTTCCATTTTTTCTCAGCCTGATTAACTGAATAATTTCATCTGCCCAGTGTCTTCATTGAAAAATCTTACCTAGTTATGAACTCAAGGGACAGTCCCAAGCATCAGGCTCTGTGTTCATTTCCTGTGGGTGATGTAACAAAGGACTACAAACTGGGTGACTTAAAACAATAGAAATTTACTCTTTCACAGTCTGGAAGCTAGAAGTCCAAACTCAAGTTGTCAGCAAGGTTGCACTCTGTAGGTTCAAGAGGGAATTCCATTCTTTGTTTCTTCTGTCTTCTGGTGGCTCCAATTTCTACCTCTGCCTTCACATCTCCTTTGCTCCTGCGCCTCCATATGTTCCCTCTTCTGTTTCTTGTAAGGACACTCAGCCGTGGATTTGGAGTCCAGCCACAAAAATCTGAATGATCTCATCTTGAGATCTTTAACTTAAAAACATCTGCAAGGACATTTTTTCAAAGACAAGTGGTGTTCACAATAGTGTGGCCATATCTTTTTTGGGGGTGGAGGGAGTGCAGTGCAGTGACCTTTCTACAAACATTACAGTCAGGTGTATAATCTTGTTCTACGGAGCTGCCCCGGAGTTGCCTGAGACCTGGGACTTCTCGTGTTAACGTCTGAAAGCCCTGGGAAACCAGTCAAGGTGGTTGGTCACCCTGAAGAGAACTAAGAACCTGAGCGACTAAAGCACTTACCTAGAACTTTGCAGTTATCGCTGCCCAGGCTGTGGGGCACAATTTCAAAGCAGGAGGAAGCAAATGCCTTGGAGAAAAGGTGGATTAACCCCTAGTTACTCAAGGTCTCCTCCTTCTGACCCCTGGATTGACAGCTGTATGTCAGTGAGTCAGCAGCTTAGACTGGAAGGGGAGCCCTTTACAGAGAGGCTCTGCCTGTCACGGCCATTGTGCAGACTGAATTTCTGCTCCTCTGTGTCAACCCCGAAGTTTTCTCAGCAGTTTGTGTTTCTGAAAGCTGCAGGGCACGGAAAGCTGGCTCGTTACATTTTAGCCACTGGCCGTGATACTTGGACCCAGTGTTTCTTACATACCCGACAATGAGTTACTTCGTGGTAGAATGCCTTTTCTTTTTCCTTGCCCTCCCGCTCCCTTATTAAATAGCCTCATCTGTACGAGCGTGAAGAGAAGCAGTGAGGAAAGCGGGGCTTTGATCTCGACAGTGGCAGTCTGTCTCTCTCTCTCTCTGCCCATGGTCACTTGGACCAGAGGTCACTGAGTGAGCTGACCTCGGCCTGGACCACATGTCTGCAGCGGCCCTCTTTGAAGAGTTCCTCACAGCCAAGGACAATGAAAGGGGAGTCTGGCCTGCTTTCTCTCTGCATAGGTCTGCGTACAGCAGCCTTCTATCTCTTGCTAATGTCTTCTGTCTTCAGAGCTCAAGATAATCCTGCCTTCAAACCAACTTTATGAGCTTCCGGCACTGCACATATCCACCTCCAAGCTGAGACTTCAGGGAGATGGGCTGTGTCTGGTTGCGTTTTTAACCTCATGTTATTCTCCCTGGTAAAAGATGAAAGATTCTTTGTGAGAAAACAGCTGCCTTGGATCAGGTTAAAAAGCCATTGCTGTTGGGTTTATTCCAACTCAGACGGACCCTATAGGACAGAGTTGGGAGGGTTTTCAAGGGGTGTATCTTTCCAGAAGGGCATTGTCACATCTTCGGCCTTCGGAATGGATGGTGGATTGGAACTGGTGACCTTAGGTTTGAGAGAATTAACCCCTGTGCCACCACGACTCCTTTGGGATCAGGCTAAAAGCAATAAATTAAAGACACAGAAGCAACATCAATGAAACGATGAAATCAGGACCTGATCGCCATGATCAAATGTAAGGACATCTACTTATCATGGTCAGACTTATTTCCTCTTTTGCTTACATTAAGTTAGCACTTTTTTTTCAAGATGACGTTTTAAATATCTTAATTTGGTCATTTAAAAAGTCTTTTGATTATTGTTGCATGTGATATATATATATATCTCAGACCAATCCTATAAAAAATGCTCATGAAAGATGGAAGGGAAAGAATTTCAGAAAGTAACTTAAACTTTTATACAGAAAGAAATATTGCAAAGGGAAATTCATGGACAGGAATGAGGGCTAGTGATAATGAATTTATGCTGGATAATTCTGAATATTTTTTTCTCCATGGTTTCTGTTAAGTACATACAAAGCCAGAATAATAGTATGCTCTTGGGATCCCTGCTGGTGTAGTGATTATGCTTTGGGCGCTAACTGCAAGGCCAGCAGTTTGAAATCACCAGCCACTTTGTGGGAGAATGATGAGGCTCTGTACTTCTGAAAAGAATTGTAGTCTCAGAAACAAACAGGGGCAGGTCTATTCTGTTCCATAGGGTTGCTCTGAGTTACAATGGACCCAATGGCATGAGTTTTTTTTGGGGGGGGAGGGGTTGAGTGGGGGGTGAGTTTATAGGACACATGAGGAGCCCTGGTGGTGTAGTGATTATGCATTAGGCTGAAATCCGCAAGGCCAATAGTTCAAAACCACCCATGGAGAAAAATGGATCTTTCTACTCCTGTAAACAGTGACAGTCTCCCAGTGGCAGTTCTGCCCTGTCCTCTAAGGTCACTGTGAGTCTGCATCAACTGGATGGAAGTGAAAGGGAACAAGAAATATAGAGATGTAACTAGTGTTAACCTGAACAAAAGGGGGAAGGAATCATGTAGATACAGAATTTATCTAATGTTACTGAAGTTAAGTTGTTATCTAAGTACCCTAAAGTGATGTAAATAAAACCTTTAAAAGTGACATTTATCGTAATCACAAAGAAATAGATTTTTAAAGCAGACACAAAAGGAAAAGAGAAAGGAACAGTGTTAGACTGCGTTCTCTAGAGAAGAAAATCTGTGGGATATTATAAATGTGTATGTATATGTGTGTATATATATGAATGAAATGGCTCATATTTTAGAAATCGGTATATATATATGTATATATATATATATATGAATGAAATGGCTCATATTGTAGAAATGAGTATGCATGTGTGTGTGTGTATGAATGAAATGGCTCATATTGTAGAAATGGATATGCATGTGTGTGTGTGTATGAATGAAATGGCTCATATTGTAGAAATGGATATGCATGTGTGTGTGTGTATGTGTGTGTATGAATGAAATGGCTCATGTTGTAGAAATGTGTGTGTGTGTGTGTATGAATGAAATGGCTGATGTTGTAGAAATGGGTAAATCCAGTTTAGTTTCAGTCCTTGGTGCCTGATGTTAAGCTGGAGTCTTCTCCTTTCTCGTGTAGCTATGAGGATGGGGGTGGGATGGGGAGAAGGGGAGCAGCTGATGAACCAGAAAGCAGGAAGGTGAACAAGGCATCAGAAACACTAAACAGGAGGATCCCAGGCTGGTGAATGCCGAGGTACATAAATCCAAAGTCAACAGTTCAGTCTTTTGGCTACAGATTCCACAAAATCCAAGGTTGGCAGGTTAGGTGGCAGGCTACTGATGGCTCCCATGGTCACCAGGAAATATGACTGGCCATTGACTCAATGCCAAAGAAGCAGAGGTCAATGAGCCAGGTGCAGCATCCAGACAGACCCAGCAAGAAGCAAGCAAGCTCTCCACAGAATCTACTTATGTAGGAAGAAGGTCATCTCCCTGAGGAAGTTTTTCAGTGCTGTGACCTGAATAAGGGGGTCATATTCCACTATAATCTTCCGACACTTGATTGGCTGCTTACAACAGATCTCCAAATGAAGTTCATTACACTGTGGTAGGTCACATCATGGAGAATTACTAGACTTTAATTGTATCACTGCAGCTAGGCCTTAATTGTATCACTCTAGCCAGCTGAGAGCTAGCTGAGACACACAGAGCTCAAGGCACAAAACATTAGTAGACATATCAGAATTGGGTTGCTATAGTTTACTATTTACTTTAATCACAGAGCATGGCAGACATCCTAAGGAATCTCCTAGATACCAGACATAATACGTCTTTATCTCTAATATGTAATATTAATCCAGTGTTCTCTTGAGAATCAGGATCAGCCATAGCCCTAAACACAGTAACACCTTCTTTGCCTGCTGATCCAGAGGCACGAGGAGCCCCCAATGGTTAAGGGGTATTCCTCACTCCCAATTCAGGGGAATCAATGCTGTGCCTCCAGCGATTATTTCTTCCTGAAACTAACACCTCCAGACCCCCAAACCATAGTCCAACAGAGATAGGCAGCGAAATGTTGTGAGCAGGTCACTAGGCATGATAATGAATTCTGCCACTCCCATTTCGACCTCTTGGTTCCTGAACTCATGAATCCTTGCTGTTGGAGAAACAGGACCACAGATTGGTTACTGGTTTAGAGTACATAGAGCCTCTTGGAGAATAAGTACAGGCTGTTGGAAAACATTTCCCTAACCATGAGAAGTACTGGCATCTTACTGGCTCCCTAATTTTGTCTTTAGAAGACCAGTCCATCATTCCATCAAGCCAGCAGGTACTTCGGGGTGATAGCGAATATAGTGATAAAACCAGTGGATTCCGTGAGCATGGGCCCATTGGCATACGTTATTTGTTGTGAAGTGGATCCTTTGATTGGAGGCAGTGCTGCGTGGGACGCCAACCTTGCTGTAAGTCCATGAACGGTAGTTTTGGCAAAAGCATCACAGACACAGAAGGCAAGTATGATCCAGAGTAAGCATCTATTCCAGTAAGAACGAAATGCTGCCCTTTCCATGATGGACGTGGTCCAATGTGGTCAGCCTGCCACTAGCAGTGGTAGCAGCCCAGTCAGCCTCGGGGAATGGAATTCCAGGCTTCTGAGACCATGCACAACCTCCATTCCTTCAACCATGGTCATTTTGTCTATCCAACTCATTGGGAAATGACAGGGGTGGCTGGGGAAAAGAGGATGACAGGTTTCCCGTATCTGCTTGATTGTTAAACTCCTATCAGCTTGATTATTAAAATCCTTATTTGAAGTTTTAACCTTGGGTAAGAATTCATGTAAGACACAAATATCTTCACTTTTTAGGCCCATTCGAAGCCACAGACCTCTTCCCCGAACTGCCTGTCATCAATTCCGGATCTTGTTTCTTCCAAGTTCCTTACCATCCAACAAATCCATTGGCACAGGCCATGAATCAATCTATAGTTGCACATTTGACCATTTCTCTTTCCAAGAAAAGTGAGTGACCTTGGCTGCCACTTGAGGTTTTGTCAATTGGGGAGATTTCCCTTCCCCACTGTCCTTCAAGAAGTTCCCAGAAAGGAGCGGCAGTGCTGCTGTTGTCGTTTTGAGTGTTACCTGCACATCATGCAGATCCATCTGTAAACTAAGTACAGATTTTCTCTTCTTCAGTCAACTGGTCCTAATGAACTCCTCATGTGGCCATACGTACAGACTGTACCATGAAATAAAGATGGTACTGGGACAGGGGTGGAAACCAGAGTCATTTAGGCTACTTATTCATGTAACTTACCTTCGGGTCCTGTTCATCTCTAAACCTTCCTTTTAAAGACGGAATACTGCTGGACACACCCAACTTTATGAATCTGTGGGTCAGATAATGCCGGGTTCATGATAAGCAGCACAGGCCTCACAGTGACTTACTGGCCCATGGTGAGGTGTTCAATGTCCACTATGACCCAGTAACAGACCAAAAACTGTTTTTCAAAGAGGGTGTAGTTGTCTGCTGAGGACAGCAGAGCTGTGCTCCCACAGTCTACGGGTCTGTGCTATGACTTGCCAACAGGGGCTTGCCAAAGACCCCAGACTGCATCTTTATCTGTCAAGACCACTTCAAACACCCTTGAATCAGCTGCACCATTTGGTCCAGGTGGCAGAGAAGCTTGCACAGTAGCTTGAAGCTGCTGCAGAGCCTTATTTTGTTCTTAAATCGACTCAAAGAGAACCGCGTTTCCAGTCACTTCCTAAATAAGCCAGACTAGTGCCCCAGGGAGGGATAAGTTGCCTCCAAAATCCAAAGAGGCCCAGCAGGTGTGGTATCTCCTTTTGAGTGGTGGGAGGGGTCTGGTGCAATAACTTATCTTTCACATTAGGAATCGCTGCACCTACTCCACAACACTGGACCCTTTGAAAGGTCACTGGGGTGGTGGTGGTTGCTGTCAGATGCCATCAAGTCAGGCAGACAGAGAGCAAGCCTCTGTACAACAGCATGAGATGCTCCCAGGTCCCAGGCCACCTGCACAGCCAGTGCTATGCTTCAGTCCGTTGTGGCAGCCACTGGGCACTCCTTCTCATTGAGCTTCCTCTTCTCTTTCATGGACTTCCTACGTTACCAAGCATACTGTCCTTCTCCAGGGATCTGCCCCTCCTCATACAACGGTCAACATACATGGCATGAAGTCTTACAATCCTTGCTTCCATGATGCATTGTGGCGCCACAACTGAGAGAGATTTGCCCATTCTCTGGCAGTCCAGGGTTAAGATGTAGTCAATTACTTAATAAAGTTCTTCTGGCCATAATTACTTATGTACTATATTACAAATCCTACTTTCTATGCTTGTGGTCATAACCCCACTTTGGAGAGAGTTCTCTGTGATGCTAATGGCCCAAAAAATAAGGTGGGATGTGTTCTGAGTTGCCACCTTACTAGAGGATGTGACTGAAGTCAGTGCCCTTTATTGTCCTTGAGCGTATGGTCTGCTAAAAGACAGAAGCCACATCCCCATATAATCATGCTATTTCAGATGCTGGCAGAGAGAGAATTCCTGGGACCTTCAAGAAAGAAGAGCCTCCAGCGGAACTCCTACATGATTCCTTTCAGAAGGGACAGAGTCCAGGACCAGGGGAACCAGAGGCTGCAGCATGGAGACCAAGGGCCCGAGCAAAGGAGAACAGGCTTCTCTGCTACATGGTTGCTTGTTTAACTGCAAGCCTTTAAGGCGCTATATCTTTTGATACCTGAAAGCCATCAGCTTTCTTCACCACATTTACTTATGCACCCATTTTGTCTTCAGTGATTGTGCTGGGAGGGTGAGCCTCATAAGTTGCCAGGTTGTTAGAACAAAGTGTTCTTGCATTGAGGGAGGGCTTGAACAAAGACCCAAAGTCCGTCCACTTCCTCAGTATATTGCCATATAAATATATGTACCTAGGCCATTACCTCTATTTTTATGAATTAATATATTTGCATAAATGCACACCCATGTTTATACCTGTATCCATAGCTTTGATTCCTAGACCTTTCCTCTGGTTCCTTTTACCTTCCTCCTGCCCCACCATCATGCTTGCCTTTCTTCCTCTTAGTAATTCCTCTCAGCTAGATTGCTGTTCCTCCAACACCCCCAGGATCCCTATGCTCTCCTTGTGGCTGTTAATTCCTCCTCCTCCCCCCAGGTCCCTCTGGAGCCATCATTCCCATTGCCTTCTTCTCGGGCTTGCTTCCCATGCTTATCTTACGGGAAAACAACAATAACAGAGACAAACCAAAAAGAAAACAAGACTGAATAAAAAGAGAAAAAAACAAACAAAAACTGGCCCCCCAAACCTCCAAAGCATATATAGTTCCAGGTCTATCCAATGACCTTTATGACTATCTCCCCACTGGTCTTAGAGGGTTGGGGAACTGCCCCTTTTATCCTAATGTCTATATTTGAGGTTCATCAGAGGTTTTATGGCTTGGCTTTGCTCCCATTGCTGGTCTGTTATGTTCCTTTCTTGGTTCACCCCACTGTGGGGTGGGGGTGGGGGTCAGACCAGACACACTCCCCATCATGTTTCTCCAGTATTGTCCTCTGTCACCGTATGCTCCATCGAGGGGACATCATGGCTCAAGCAGTTGTCAGCCCTACAGTCCTCTCTGTGTCTTTGCAGTTCCGTGCAGGGACATCATCCTCAAGGCTCGCTGTGCCAGTATGGGATCTAGTTCCTCACTCTCTCTTTTTCCTTCTTGGTTTGCTTCTGTACGGATATGGCAGGCCGGCCCCTCTCCAACCTGCGGGGTTAGTGTTGTCCTCGATAGCACATATTTCTAGGGATTTCGGGTCAGGTTGGCTCTGTTTGGGGCTGGCCCTGTGGACCTCTCTGTTCATGAGTTGCTCCATGTGGTTACATTGCCCTCAAGGCTTGGTTCACCATGGTAGGGTCTGCCCTCAGACTCACTTTCTGTGGAGACAAAAATGATACTCTCCATCCCCGGGTGGATTAGTGCCCTACTCCCCTAGCGCCATCATCTACCCACCCTTTATTTTCTCCCTTTTCTCCCTCCCCCCCACTTTCCCCTTCTTTGTGTTGGAATGACATGTGCACCCTTGGGTTTGGTCTGTCCCCTGCCCAATTGCTTGTACCTTAGCCTGTAAAGCGTGAGATAAGTGGCTTTTCTTCTATACCTACTGTGCTGATTAGGCTTACCTCAGTGGGCTCATGTTGTACTTCTCCTTTTGTGATTGACTAACTTCGCTTAGCATAATTTCCTCCATCTGTTCCCGCGAGACGATGTGCTTCATGCAATCATCAGTGCTTTTTAGCGACGCATAGTACTGCATTGTGTGTACGTA
Organism: Echinops telfairi; assembly: GCF_000313985.2. Taxonomy (NCBI): domain Eukaryota; kingdom Metazoa; phylum Chordata; class Mammalia; order Afrosoricida; family Tenrecidae; genus Echinops; species Echinops telfairi. The sequence goes on along the minus strand of NW_022107431.1, from coordinate 57,765,682 downwards.
ATGACAGTGATTGTTTTTTAAAAAATTCTATTGAGATATGATCTATAGTTAAAGTTCTAGTCTTGATTTTCATCAGTAAGTGCTTCAAGTTTTCTTTCCATTTAGCAAAGAAGAACATTCTATCTGCATGTTACAGATTGTTAATTAGTCTTCCTCCAATCAGGATTGTGTTAGGCAGGGTTCTCTAGAGAAGCAAAATCAGGACACACACACACACACACACACACACACACAGCAACAGGAATATAACAGCAAAGTAGTCCTCACAGCAGTACAGAGAGCTCAGTTCAACTCACTTTCATGGTACAGTTAACATACTGAAGGTCCTTCCAATGGACGGGGCCACGAGCCCAAGGCCAAGGAAGCAGACAGCAGGAAGATGAAGTGGTGAGGTGTAGCAGAGGCCTGTCACGCAGCCTAAGGAAGCAGGTCGTGGTGGAGCTTCATGGTGCAGCGATGAGAAGTGGTTGGCTGGAGATGTGGCATCTAGAATGGTGGTTCTATGACCGGAGTCAATCACAGGCAGCAGAGGTGGCAAGGTGGGGCAGTGCTGCGGCATGGAACAGCATAGCACCGAAACACCATCCACCAGACTGGGCCCAGGGGAGCAGAGCACTGCAAAGGCCCATGGTAGCACCGCACATGTGATGAGGTAGGGCAGGTAGATCAGGCAGCGTGCTGGTCTGACCACCAGGGAGAGAGAGAGTGGCCTGCCTCCAGAGAGCCATTTAGCTTGGTGGCACCTCCAAAGGAGGTCATCAAGCTGCAACCTGATTGACAGGCTCAACTCCACCTATATCTGCTTACAGGTGCCATGTTGGCACAAAAGCCCTAACTGTCACTCTTGTGCTATGTGTTTTTTTAATGTAGTTCAATTTTTTAGGTAATTTACTCCGTATACAATTGAGTAAGTATGATTAAAGGATACAGACTTGATGCATACCCAACAACTCATATATCCCCTTTAATGTATGCAAATTTCCCCTTTGTGGCATAATGGTTACGTGTTAGGTTGCGATATAATAGATGCACAGTTTGAAACCACCAGCCTCCTTGGAACAAAGATGGACTCTTTACTCCTATCCACAGTTTGGTCTAGGAAACTCACAAGGCAGTTCTACCCTGCCCTACAGGGTCACTGTGAGTCTGCAGGGAGAAGGTCCATACAGCTAAGAATCCATGTTTGTCTTAATTCCCTACAGATGAACTGTAGGCAGTGTCTGGGAGTCATAATAGTGGTCCAGTGTATTTCACAAATGAACGGCGGGGGCACTCTGGATTCCTTGCCAGGTGGTACTGCTGGAGTCTGCATCTCTTAGTGGCCATCAGTTGGCCCCTACTTCATGGCAGCATCATGCACCACAAAAGGAAGCACTGCCTGCTTCAGCTATCCTGTGATTACTTGTGAATCAGACCATTGGGATTCATATGGTTTTCAGAAGTAGGTTGCCAGGCCTTTCTTCCTAGTCTACCCTTAGTTTGCAAGCTTTGTTGAAATCTGTTCAATATCATAGCAACATACAAGTTGTCTATCCCCCAGGGAGGAGGTCACACACAGTTCCATGTAATCGGTTCCCTCTTTCCTACCCATTCTCCCTTTACCCTCCCTGTTTTGCCACTCACACCACTGGTCCTATAGGGCTCATCCGTGAGAATCTATTTCTTTCTGAAGTCCTGAAATACAAAGATGATGCTCATCTAAGTGGTGGCAGTTAGTGGTTTCACAAAGCAGTGAAGAGGAACAGCTTGTGCCTTCAAGTTCTTTTCCAACCCACACGTCAAAGAACTAATGGGGAAGAAGAAGCTGCCTGTACAGGACCAGCAGTGCTGGCGTTCCCACTGCCTGCTGCTTTGCTTATTTATGGTTTTGCCTCCCCTGTCAAAGTTCCCTGGAAAGACCCCCCTGACCACCCTCTCCTTTTGTAATTGAGTGGCCAGAGACATAAGGAACACAGCGCAGGCTTGTTTTTTTTTAAATTAATCAATTTATTGGGGCTCATACAATTCATCACAATACATAGATCAATTGTGTAAAGCACACCTATACATTTGTTGCCCTCATCATTCCCAAAATTCTCTTGCCTCTTGGGTTCCCGGAATCTGCTCATTTTCTAAGAGAAAGAAGTGGTAGTTAGAACATGAATAGGAGATTCCAAGCGATGAGCTCCCACTGGAGTCCAGGACCTCATAGGGCCTGGTGTCCATTCTTTATTACAGAGGTACTTAGGGCAGGAGCTAGGAAATAGGTTATCTTTAAGAAGTATTTATTAGTAGGACCGAACCTTACACTAGGGGGTCTTCAAACATCATCACACTTAATTCTACAACAGTGCTTTTGAGAAATGTGGGACTTGGAGCTCAGAAAAGTTAGGTACTTTGTCTTAAGTCACAGAGCTAGAAAAGTGTAGGAAAATCCAGCTTTGCTCTGTTTTTAGTTAACACCAAAGTTCACACTGATCATGCGACAATAGTTCTGAAAACCACCTTAGGTCGAGGACATTAGGGTAACCTACGCTGATGATCCGATAGTGTTATGTATGGGCAAGGGCAAACAGACGATCTCTGGGTTCTGAGAACTCACTTCCAAGATGAGGAATCCTAAAAAATTCAGTTCCAGCAACACTGATCTTGTACTTCCCAGAGCATGCGAAGGCCCTCCTGTCTCTGGGACTTGGCATTAGCAGTTTTTCTCTGCTTGAAATACACTGAGCAGCTTGCTTCTGCATCCTTTTAAAGTCTGGATTCAGATGGCACCTCGTCAATGAGGCTGTTCCTGACCATACTGTTGAAAGTTTCAATCTTCCACTCTCCAGTCTTCCTTTCGGCTACGTGAAAAAGGACACGACACTTGCTACCGTAGAAGGCCAGGGAAAAAGAGAAAGACCTCAATCAGATGGATTGACACGGTGGCAGCAACAGTGGGCTCAGACATAACAGTAATTGGGAACGAGACCGGTCCCTGTTTTGTTCTATTGTACACAGGGCTACTATGAGTTTGAACTGACTCAAGGGACTGTATTACAACTGAAATCCTGAGCACTATGTGAAAGGTGACACTTGCAAATAAAAGCCCCCAATCCATTTTTCAGTTTCCACGTGTATTAAGCCATCATTGATTCTTTCTGACCATTAACATTCCGTGTGAATAGCCTTGTTCTTAGGCAGAGTGCATTAGAAAGTGGACCATTGCCACTCCCTAGCCAGGCCAGGGAGGTGTGGCCTAGCCCTTAGGGACTTCTCTGGGTGTGTCCTTGATGGAAATTGGGGTGGTGGGGTCACATAGTCATGAATCATACCCTGACTGGCTTGGTTGCAAGGCCCTGAACCAATCTTGTCAGCTTTTCTGATTAGCATAATGTATGTTTCCTAATCATGGCCCCATTCTCACTTCTATAGTTCCACCCGAGACTGGTGCACTGATTGTCTGTCAGGCAGGTTTTTGTGACAGTTTCTCCTATTTAAGCATCCAGTTCCCTGTAAATCCTTGGGGGCCATCATGGCCTTGTGCTGGAGGCCTCTCTTGTCTAGATGGGTTATCTTGGTCTCATTTTTGTCCTCTTTAAAACTTAATAAATGTTCTCCATAAGTTATATTTCAGATTTGAGTTCTCTTTTGTCCGGAGAATAGTACCTGACAGCAACAACCACTTCTTCTTCTGCAGATGTTTCCACGTAGTCCTTAGTACTTTCTACTACCCTACTTCTCAAATTCTCAATGCTGTCATCAAAGGTTTGTATCATTATTTTATAGATGACCAAGAAAGAAACGATAACACCAAATAAAATATGACTCAAGTTCCATTTAAAAAATGCATACTAATATATATACATGAAGTTGTGAAAAAGTATGCCTTTAAAACTAACTGGAGATATACCCCATTTACTCATTTATTTTGGGTGATCCCTTTTATGTTTTTATTTTTGTTTTGCTAATGAAATGTAATCTCCACCTGGGCAAGAATTCTTGTCTGTTTGTTCCCAAGGACTGGTGCTGAGCATGTCCTGTATGCATATTTAGTGAATAGGCATAAGCTACGGCCTATGCAAAAATAACAAACACAGTGACAATAGATAGACATTTAAAAATAGGCATTGCATAATGAGGGCCAGTTCAGTAGCTGCACCCCGAGGCTGTGAATTATGATGACCTCAAAGGAAAGGAGCAGAGCATTCCTGCTTAGGCTCGTATTTTAATTACAAACACATTGTGTAGCTGAACCTGATATGTGTTCGTAACTTGCAACAAGACCCACCCCCATTCTTCCCTTCACAGAACCAAATGCTTGAAAAGGAAAGAGGATTTAGGAGTAGATTAAGGATTTCTTTTCCTTCTATTATTTACAGTATTTAGTACAAACTTTGTTTGGCGGGGGGTGGGGGTGGGGGAGGAAGGCTCATGTGCCCACACTTGACCTCCTGCTTCCCTCCTTCACCCTGGACCTCTGTAACACCTCCCTGACAAGGGCATCTAATCAGCACTAGCATGTGGACAACATTTGGTTCAGATTCCCTTATCAGCATTACCTTTGCTTCTCTGCTGTTTGTTTCACCTCCGCCTTAAAGGAGGCCAGGAATGATGCTCAAAGGTCAGTGACACGTCCACCACCTTCTTCAAACACTCCATGTAGAAGATCTTCAGAGATGTGATTGTGGGATTCTGGACCTGGGAAATAACTGTCATCAAGACCTTCATGTCTGTTAAAAGAATTCATTCCAATGATGTTGCTCAGCCACGGGGTACACAGTATTTTACAGTCAGACAAGAGTTTTTAAATATATATATATATATATACTTATGATCTTCTTATGAATTTAAAGAAATTCAGCTGAATTCAATTTATTTCCATCTGGTAATTATAAATCTGTTTGTTTGAATAATTTGAGAACCCCAGTTTGTTTCCCCTTGATGGCATATATTAAAAGAGCTGTCAGCTCAATTTTTGAAATGCTCTGTTCACCTTTGAAAACTATGTGTGAATAAGATTGCTATTATTGTTTAATGTGTTTCATTATATAGGAGTAATATGAACTTATTTCTAGTATTTATTTTTGTGCACTCCACCATCATTACCTCATTAGTATTCAGAGTAACAGCTCCCACTGAACGGAAACATTAAACATGGTTTTAATCAACACCTATAAACTGAAAATATTGCCTTTTACAAATGGGACTACTTCCAGACTTGCATATTATATTACAAAAACATATCTTTAAATATGCTAAATTATTTGGTACATGGGAAAGCTTTTTTCAAAATGAAATTTTTATCTTTCTTTGGTCATTGAAGATTTCATGACTCATTTGAAAAAGTATCACTCCACTGAAAGTCAAAGCTGTTTCCTGAAGTTCCAGGTAAATCAGTTAGCTGATTCACTGTGATCCATGGCCATTAATAAGAAAGAAGTGTTAGGTGGAGACCCAAAGCCCATCTGTAGGCAACTGGACATCCCTTACAGAAGGGTCGCGGGGAGGAGACGAGCCAGTCAGGGTGCA
>NW_022107431.1:57741570-57759925 GCF_000313985.2 Echinops telfairi | reverse complement strand
CATTGGACAGTGTAAGACATGACAAAATAATAATAATTTATAAATTATCAAGGGTTCGTGAGGGAGGGGAGCGGAGAGGGAAGGGAAAAATGAGCTGATACCAAGGGCTCAAGTAGAAAGCAAATGTTTTGAGAAGGATGATGGCAACAAATGTACAAATGTGCTTGACATGATGGATGGATGGATGGATTGTGATAAGAGCTGTATGAGCCCCTAATAAAATGTTTTTTTTTTTAAAGAAATAAGTATTAGGAAAACTTCATATTTTGCAGTAGCCCAACTTTTAAAACAAGGTGAGAAAATGAAACAGAGTTAATACATAAGTAATGCATTTAGTTCACCCAATTCTTAGAGAAACCTTTCAAATGAATCCTTAATTTTTTTATAGTTGACTTCAAAGTTTACTTCTTAACATCAATATGAACTCCATGGCTCTTTATTTTCTCCAACTTATTTTCTAGCCTATAACCAAACAGAATCTCAGACATGTAAAAAAATGTGAACCAGTTTGAAACACAAAATTTTGTGTCTTCACATATTGACCCAAAATCTAAATGGGAAGATTTCTTTATTTATTAAAATGCTTTTTTAAGAAAATTCTATTTTAATTTTAAATTTATCTCCAATTTTAATTACTTTTATATGTGTTTTTAATGATTGTCAAATATTCTTAGTCATTTACCTAGTGTAAATTCTTGTAAAGATAAAATTGGGAACAAATCCTAAAAATTAGAGAGGTGTCACATCTACAGAAATGATTTCAAACATAAATTTTAATGAGAAAAAATTCATCAAAGGCACTATGAATAAAATAAATGTGAATCATGGAAGCTTACACCCACACGTATACACACACATGTTAGCTCTGATGGCATAGTGGCCTATGTGTGAGGCAGTTCAAACTCAACAGGTGCTCTGTAGGAGAAACATGAGGTTTTCTGCTTCTGAAAAGATTTACAGCTTCAGAACTCCACGGTGGCAATTCTACTCTGCCCTGTAGAATCACTGTGAGTCAGAATTGACACATGGCAGTAAGTTTGGCAAATATCTTTCAAGAAGTTCATAGAAAACTTCTGCTATCTTTTAATTCCACTTTTCCCACGAACATTTTGAAGCCCCACTGTGTATACATGTTGTAAAAGAAACCCTATGAAAAACAGAACACAACACTTCCTGTTTCTGCCCCATCCATAATAATCATTGTCAGACTTGAGCCCATTACTGTAGGGTCTTTCTTTTTTTTTACTGACCCTCTACTTTTGTCCTTGGCAATTATATAAATGTATTTCTCTGCAGCAAATATTCACAGTATACTTTTTGGAACATGTAAAATAAATTTTCTTCATTTCATATTAAAATTAATAACCATTATTTACAACAAAGCAACATCTATTTCTTATTTTATTGAGGTGATAGAAGATTATGTTACTGACATCAGTAATTTAGCCACTGTCATAGTGTGTAAGGCACTGCTGACACAAGGAGTTTATGCAAGTATAACCCAACTGCAAGATGCACACCATTTGATTTTGATTTGTACAGATTGATTTCTTAATTGATTGAGCGGTTTACTCTTTTTTGTGCTTGTTTAATCATTTTATTAGGAGCTCATACAACCGTTATCACAATCCATACATGCATCAATTGTGTAAAGCACATTGTACATTCATTACCCTCATCATTCTCAAAACAATTGCCCTCCACCTAAGCCCCTAGCATCAGCTCCTCATTTTTCCCCTCCCTCCCCACTCCCTCCTCCCTCAAGAACCCTTGATAATTTATAAATTATTATTTTGTCGTATCTTGCCCTGTCTGGCATCTCCCTTCACCCATGTCTGTTGTCCATCCCCCTGGGAGGAGGTCACATGTAGATCCTTGTAATCAGTTCCCCCTTTCCAACCCACCCTCTCAGTATCGCCACTCACACCACTGGTCCTGAAGGGATCATCCGCCCTGGATTCCCTGCGTTTCCAGTTCCGATCTGTACCAGTGTACATCCTCTGGTCTAGCCAAATTTGTAAGGCAGAATTGGGATCACGATAGATGGAGGTGGGGGGAGGAGGAAGCATCAGGAACTAGAGGAAAGTTGTATGTTTCATCATTGCTACATCGCACCCTGACTGGCTCACCTCCTCCCCAAGACCCTTCTGTAAGGGGATGTCCAGTGGCCTACAAATGGGTTTTGGGTCTCCACTCCACACTCACCCACTCATTCACAATTACATGATTTTTTGTTCTGATGATGCCTGATACCTGATCCCTTCAACACCTCATGATCGCACAGGCTGGTGTGCTTCTTCCATGTGGGCTTTGTTGCTTCTGAGCTAGTTGATCGCTTGTTTACCTTCAAGCCTTTAAGACCCCTGATGCTATATCTTTTGGTAGCCGGGCACCATCAGCTTTCTTCACCACATTTGCCTATTCACCTGCTTTGTCTTCTTCAGTGGTTGTGTTGGGAAGGTGAGCATCATAGAATGCCAGTTTAATAGAAAAAAGTATTCTTGCATTGAGGGAGTACTTGAGTGTAGGCCCAATGTCCTTCTGCTACCTTAATACTAAACATATAAATATATGCACATAGATCTATTTCCCCATCCTCATATAAAAATATATTTGCATATGTACATGACTTTATCTAGACCTCTATAAATGCCCTTTGCCTCCTAGCTCTTTCCTCTATTTCCTTTGACTTTCCTCTTGTCCCACTATCATGCTCAGTCTTTATTTGGGTTTCAGTAATTCCTCTTGGATACATTACCCTTGAAAACACCCTACCAGGCCTCCTACACCCTCCTCATCACCGATTTGGATCACTTGTTGTTCCCTTGACCCTGGGTTTGTTAACACCACTTCCCCCACTCCCACCTCCTCCTCTCCCATGTCCCCCCAGAAATGTTGGTCCCATTGTTTTCTTCTCCAGATAGTTCATCCAGCTTATCTTATTTAGACAGACCTGCGGAGATGATAACATTCACAAAAACAAGACAGAGCAAAACCAAGCAACAATATGCAACAAAACAACAACAAACCAATGACAACAAAATGAACAAAACACAACAAGAAAGAAAAACTTGTAGTTAGTTCAAGGACTGTTTGTTGGCCTTTAGGGATGTTTTCCAGTCCAGTCTGTTGGGGCACCACACCCTGGCCCCAAAGTCCACCTTTAGGATTCCCTGGGGACCTCACCGCTCGGTTCCCTTGCTGTTCTGTTGCACCCCCTCAGTGTTTTGTCTTGGCGTGGTGGCATCAGATCGGTTGCAATTCCCATGCTGTGTCTCCGGTGTAGTCCCCTGTAGGGCTATCGGTCAGTGAGGGACGTCATGTCTCATAGTGGGTCCGGACATGTGGTCCTCTCTGTGGACTGGCTGCTCTAATCGGGAACATCATCCTTAAGCCTGGTGGGCCAGGATGTGCTCCACACTCTCCTCCCTCCCCTTCATCTGCTCCTGTGTGCTCTGGTCAGATATGTCCCTCTCCCGGAGCTGCAGATTCCGTGCCATCCTTTGAAATAAATGGGGGAGGGGCAGGTGTCCACTTAGTAGTTGGGATTGGGGCCCGGCCCTCAGACTTCTCCACTGGTTCCCTACAGCATGCGGGCATGTTGCATTCACATCTTGGAGCACTGGGTTGAAGTCTGGTCCTTCTTTCCCTGTGGAGATATAAATAATACTCTCCCCTTGGGTGGGTTAGTGCCCTGGGCCCCTGCTACCAATTTCTTTTTTATTATTATTTTTTTCCTTCCCCCACCTCCTTTTTAGTTATCTACCATATGTATCCCTGTATTTGTTCTGGTTCCTGCCATGTTACCCGGTCCTCACCCCAGGAATGTTTGTATACAGTAGCTTTTCCCCTATGCTCCCTTTACATTTTTTTTTAAGCTTGCCTCAGCGGACTCATGTTGTACTTGTCCTTTTGTGCTTCGCTTACTTCACTTAGCATGATTTCCTCCAGTTCTTCCCATGCAGCGATGTGCTTCATATGTTCATCACTGCTTTTAAGCAATGTGTAGTACTCCATTGTATGTATATGCCACAGTTTTTTAATCCACTTGTCAGTGGATGGAAATGTGGGTTGTTTCCAACTCCTTGCAATTGTGAATTATGCCTCAATGAACATTGGAGCACAGATGTCTGGTCATGGTTTGTTTCTTGTCTCTTCTGGGTATATGCCCAGTAGGGGGATTGCTGGGTCGTATGGTAACTTGATTTCCATCTGTTTTAGATATCGCCAGATCAATTTCCGTAGTGGATGTACATACTTACAGGTCTACCAGCAGTGGATGAGAGTTCCTGTATCCCCACAGCCCCTCCAACACTTGTTGTTTTCTGATTTTTTGAATTGGGCTTTCTTTGAGGGTGTTAGGTGGTACCTAATTGTTGTTTTAATTTGCATTTGTCTTATGGTTAAAGATCAGAACATTTTCTCATGCGTTTATTGGCCATTCGGATTTCTACCCCTGTGAAACTTCTGTGCAAGTCCTTTGCCCACCTCCTCAGCGGGCAATTAGTTTTTTTCTTTTTGGAAATTAACAGAGTATTGCAGATTTTAGTAATAAGGCCTTTGTCTGATATGTCATTGCTAAAGATGTTTTCCCAGTCTGTGGACTCTCTTATTACTCTCTTGGTGAATTCGTTCGATGAACACAGGTGTTTTATCTTGAGTATATCCCATTTGTCAATTTGTGCCTCCTCTGTGTTTGTGTCCTTCCCTATTTCTGATAGCCTATGTATTCCCTGTGCCAAAGTTCTCAAGTTGGTCCCAATTCCCTCATTGATGGCCCTAGTAGTTTGGGGGTTAACTTCAAGGTCTGTGAACCACCTTGAGTTTATTCTTATGCATGGAGTGAGATAAGAGTCTTGCTTCATTTTCTGAAGGTAAATATCCATTTTTTTCCATTACCACTTGTTAAAGAGGGCATCTGCTTCACATTGGATATTTTTTGGGTCCTTATCAAAGATCAGTTGTCTGTATGCTGATGATTTTATTTCTGGGTCTTCAGTTCTTTTCCATTGGTCTGAGTATCTGTCATTGTACCAATGCTATGCAGTTTTGACAACTGTGGCTGTATAGTATGTGCTAAAGTCAGGTAAAGGAAGCCCTCCAACTGTGTCCTTCTTCTTAAGGAGTTCTCTGCTAACTCTGGGTTTCTTTCTCCATATGAAATTAGTAATCAGTTTATTCATTTCTTTGAAGAAGGATGAGTGTAATTGTGTCGGGATTGCATTAAATTTATATAGTGCCTTGGGCAGAACTGACATCTTGACTATATTGAGTCTTCCAATCCATGAGCATGGGATATTCTTCCATCTGTTGAGATCGCTCTTGGTTTATTGTAATAATATTCTGTAGTTTTCTGCGTATGCATCTTTTGTGCTTTTAGTCAGGTATATCCCTAGATATTTCAATTTGTGTTTGGCTATTGTGAAGGGTACCACCTTTTTGATCTCTTCTTCTGTCATCTTATCCGATGTGTATAGCATTGCAATGGACTTCTCTTTGTTGATCTTATATCCTGCTACTCTGCCAAACTCCTCTATTGCTTTCAGTACTTCCCTTGTGGAGCTTTTGGGATTTTCCATATATAAATCATATCATTTGCAAATAATGACAGTTTCACCTCTTCCTTCCCCAGACATATACCTTTGATGTCTTTACGTTGCCTTATGCTATTAGTTAAAAACCTCCAGCACAATATTAAATAAGAGTGGGGACAAGGGGCATCCTTGTCTTGTCCCCTTTTTCCGTGAGATTGTGTTACTCTGTTCTCTATTGACTACCACGTTGGCTGTTGGTTTTTCATATATAGCTTGTATTGTCTTGAGGAATTTTCCTTCCATTTCTATCTTCTCAGATGTCTTAAACAGGAATTGGTGTTGGATGTTGTCGCATGCTTTTTCTTCATCTATTGATATTATCATGTAGTTCTTATAGTGTTTCATGTCAATGTGACGAATACTACTAATGGTTTCTGTATGTTGAACCATCTCTGCATCCCTGGTATGAATTCCACTTGGTCATGGTGAATTATTTGTTTGATATACTTTTGTATTCTGTTGGATAGTATTTTGTTAAGGATTTTTGCATCGATGTTCATTAGGGATATTGGTCTGGAGTTCTCGATTCTTGTGGGATCCTTGCCCGGTTTAGGTTCAGAGTTATACTAACTTCATAGAAGGAGTTCGGGAGTTTGCCGTCTTTTTCTATGTTCTGTAAGAGTTTGTGTAGGATTGGTGTTAGTTCTTCCCTAAATGCTTGGTAGAAGTCTCCAGTGAAGTCATCTGGTCCAGGGGATTTTTTTTGTTGGTAATCCCTTGACAAACTTGTCTATTTCTTCTATTGCTATGGGTCTGTTGAAATTCTTGACGTCCATCAAGGATAGTCTAGGGAGGGATTGCTTTTCCAAGAATTTGTCCATGTCTTCCAAGTTGTTGAATTCATTGGAGTACAATCCTTCATAGAACTGTGCAATTACCCTTTTGATTTCATTAGGGTTTGTTTTAATGTCCCCTTTCATCCCTTATTCTTGCTATTTAAATTTGTTCCCTGCTTTCTTTCGTTAGGTTTGTCAGCCGTCTGTCGATTTTGTTTATCCTTTCAAAGAACCATCTTTTAACAGCATTCATTTTTTCCCATAGTTTTCTTATTTTTCCCTCTCCTGAATCTCAGCCTTGATTTTTATTATTTATTTTCCTTTGCTATTAGTAAGATTGTCCTGCTGACTCTGCTGTAGTTGTTGTAAATTTTGTTCCAGCATATCAGTCATGAGACTCTCTTCCTTTCTCAGGTGTGCGTGTATTGCTATGACACTTCCTCTAATAACTGCCTTTGCTGTGTCCCATAAGTTTTGGTCCATCATGTTCTCAGTCTCGTTGGTTTCTAGAAATTTCCTAATTTCATCGCTGATCTGTGCCAGTATGTACTCCTTTTGCAGTAGAGAGTGTCCCACCTTATCTCTTTTTATAGTTTGCATTTTGAGGTAATTTCATCCAAGATTAGGATTGCAACCCTGCTTTTTTTGAATTGTTGCTTGATTGGTATGCCTTTCTCCAGCCTTTGATTCTCAGCCTACTTTTGTCTGGAGTCTTGAGATGTGTCTCCTGTAGGCAGAAGATTGATGGGTTGTGCTTTCTAAGCCACTCTGCTAGTCTCAGGTTTTTAATGCCCGAGTTCAGACCATTGATATTCAGGGATATTATCTCCATCTGTGGACTCTATGATTTCATCTTATACCTTTTGTGTTGGGTGTTTTCCTACTTTCCTTTCTCATTAGTGTGTTGTGTGTGTGTGTGTGTGTATCATTCTTGACTTCTTTCCATCCTTAAGCCAATGCTATCTTGGGGTGGTCTGTTTTCTCTTTGTTGCCCTCTGGGTGAGGTTGTTCTTTGTGGCGGTCTCTTAATTATGCTTGGTGAGTGTGTTCTGCCCATACTGGGTCTGCAAGGGTCTTTTGTAGGGTTGGGTTTTTTCTAACGTGTTCTTTGAGTCTTTCCTTGTCTGGGAAGACTCTTCTCCACCTATCTTGATCAATAATTTGGCGTGGTAGAGTATTCTTGGATTTGCGTTGTTTTCCTTCAATTTTGGAATATGTTACTCCACTCTCTCCTCTTCTTCAAAGTTTCTGCTGATAGGTCTGAGCATATTCTTATTTGGGAACTTTCATATGTGATTGCTTGTTTTCCCTTGCTGCTCTCATGATTTTCTCCTTTTCCTCAAAGTTGGATAGTTTCACTATTATGTGCCTTAGTGACTTCTTGGGATTCAGTCTAGCTGGTGTTCTTTCAGGCTCCTGAGTGGTTGCCTGGTTTTCATTCATTAAGCTGGGGAAGTTTTCTTCCAAGAATTCTCTCACTATTGTTGCAGATGACTTCTTTTTTGTGTCATCCTCTGGCAAGCCAATAATTCTAATGTTGTTCCGCTTCATAGCATCAAACATAGCTCTTAGGTTTTCTTCTGCTTCTCTGATGATCTTCTTAGATTTTTTTTGCGTTTGTCAAAATTTGCTTGGCTGTCCTCCAAGTCACTGATGCGGTTCTCTGCTTCCTGCAGTCGATTTTTGAGGACCGTGTTTCTGCTACTGGTTTTTGTTATCTCCTCCCTATTCTCCTGTATTTCCTTTTGGTGTATGGCCTTTATCTCCTCTATCATTTCATCCTTTTTCTGTATTGTTTCCCTCATGCCCTGTATGAATCCAAGCAGCATTCTGAAAATTTCTTTCTGTGACAGCTCTATTTCTGCTTCTTCTATGCATGGCATTATGTTCAGAACATCTTCTGCCATTGCTTTTTGTTTCCCCATATACTTTACCTATTTAAAGTGTAAAATTAAAATCATTTAAATATAGTCACAGAGTGTGTAACAGTCACCAAAATAAATTGTAAAATATTTTCATCATTGCAAAAAGAAACCCATTAGCAATCACTAACCACTTCCCTTACAGTCCTCGATAACCAATTACTACTTTCTATCTGTATGAATTTTTCCATTATGCTCATTTCAAATAAATTATATATATATATTATAAATTACATATGTGTGTGTGGTGCTGTTAGGTGGCATCGAATCAGTTCCAATTTTCAAGCAACAGATGTAACATTGCCAGATCCAGTGCCATTCTCACAATTTTTGCTATTTCAGAACCAATTTTGCAACTACTGTGTCAATCCATCTTTTAAAGATTTTTTTTTAAGATGTAGGCAATTAATATGGCCCTTCTGACCATTATACCATATACGATATATAATAAATTCTGGCTTCTATATCGGTGGCTATAATTCCATTTTCGAGCAAGTTTTCTGCTATGCTGTAAATAAGATAAAGGTGAGATGTATTCTGAGTCTCCATTTTAGTAGAGGGTGTGACTCAAGTTACCACCTTTTCCTTCCTTGGGGTTATGGCTTGCTGAAAGACAAAAAACACAGCTCTTTTTAAGAATGAGCCATCTCAGAAGCAAGAACATCATGTTAGTTTGGGTAGGCTAGAGAAACAAATTCATAGACATACTCGTATGTGTATAAGAAAGAGCTTTCGATACAAGAGAAATTGAATATTGAGAAAACATCCCAGCCCAGTCCACATCAAGTCCATAAGTCTGATATTAGCCCATATGTCTTATACCAATGTATAAAGTCCTCTTCAGACTCATGAAACACATACAATGACTCCAAATGAAGGAAGATCACAGGCAAGTAGGCAGATAGTCTTCTGGATCTAGTGATGGTGGAAGTATCTCAGCACTGGTGTGGGTCTCCACATGGCTTCTCCAGCTCAAGGGCTCTCACGGCCATCAGCATAGATCTATGTGTCTTGTCAGTAGAGAGTCTCTCAAGGAGTGAGCATGTGTTCCACCTCCAACAAGCTATTTTTTGCCTTAGTGCAGCGGTTCTCAACCTGTGGGTCGAGGCCCCTTTGGTGGTCGAATGACCCTTTCACAGGGGTTGCCTGATTCATAACAGTAGCAAAATTACAGTTATGAAGTAGCAACTAAAATAATTTTATAGTTGGGGGATCATCACAACATGAGGAACGAGGAACTATATTAAAAGGTTGTGGAGTTACAAAGATTGAGAACCACTGCCTTAGAAATGAAGTCATCAAGCTGCAATCTGAGCGACAGACTAAACACCCCTTCACTCATAAGTCTCAAATTAACAACAGATTATGTAACTACCACAAATATAGAGAAAAATTTTAGGCCCATCAGAAGAAGAGCCACCAGTGGAACAGATTTGGAGTGGTGGAAGCCAAGACCAGAGGCATTAGAAGCTACAGCATGGAGACTCAGGAATGGAGCAAAAGAGCTAGGCCAAGACCAGAGGCCAAGGCAAGGAGCCCATAAGGTAGAAAAGAGGAATATTGCCTAGATTATGCCACTGTAAGACAGAACAGTGGCTGGTTTCCTGACTCATGGAGGCAGATGCCAAAGAAGGTTGTGATTGAGACTGAGGACTATAGAGAGAGACTTGGCTTCTGGTGAAGGAGAGAAACTCTTGCAGACCAGTTACTGTATCCTTATCGTATACTACTTTTGACTTGTGGTAACTCATTAATTTCCCTAATAACCCTCACAATTGTGAGTATTGTCTGTGTGTGCTGTATGGCCATTACAATGAATCATTGAACACAGCAGGAAAGTAGAGTGCCATGGGAGCAATGGTTGGTATTAAATAGATAAGGAAAGATGGAGGGTAGAAGCAAGCTCTTTATCTCCTTAGCAGCTCCAAATGAGGTCATTGAGCTGTGACCTGATTGACAGGCTAAACTCCACCCCTTCACTCTTAATTCTCAAACTGACAACAGAATACATAACTACCACACTATGCTAAATTTGTAAAACAAACAAACAAACAAACATCAATATCCATGGATGCAGCAGTTGGGCAATGAAATGATACATTGCACTGGACAAGATCTCTTTAAAGTGTTAAAAAGCAAAGATGTCACTTGGAAACTAAGAAGTGACTGACCTGGTGTCGGTAAAGAATATTCCAGATACCATGGATTACCAGAAGAATGAGCACACTTATCTTGGGAATACAGTCAGAATGTACCATAGAATTTAGGTTGGTGTGACTTTGTCTCATAGGTCTTGGACATGTTCCAAGGAGGAATCAGTTTCTGGTGAGGGGAATCAAACTTGGTAGAGGGTCAGTTAAAGAGAAAGTTTAAAAGATACAGGTTTTATATCTGACTTCTTCTGGCTTTCCTATGTGATTATTGCTTAAATGAATATTCAAATGATAGCCTGAAGCATTATAATACTCATTTGAATTGGTTAACTGGTAACTTGTGCATATTCGGGACCGAAGGCTAAGTTAGGCCCTGTGAAAAAATATTAATAACTATTATTTACTATGCCCTTATTATGTGCTGCACACTATACTAAGTCTGTCATATAGATCATCCTGTTTAGTATACACAATAGATTTATCAAATAGTCCTGAAAGGCTTTATAGTCCAGTTGGCTAGATATGATTTTTATGGACAATAAAATATTTAAAAGAATTAAATGTCATTATGGCATATGTAATTAATGAATAATATAATAACTTGAATAATAGATGAATAATATAAACAACCTGCAATGTGTTTGAGGAAGGTGTAAACACTATTGTGAATTCATTAAATATCATTATTATACTGCAGTAAATAGCAAAGTTTATCTTCATTTGCTAAACTATAGAACATGAGACCTAGAAACATCTTTGAGAAATTATTGTCTAGTTCTTTCCTTATAGACAAACAACTTCATCACATTCCTAAAATGATAATATCTTAATACTTTTATGCCCAAACCAAAGGCAAATGCATTGCTGTCTTGTTGATTCAGACTCCTAATGACTCTAATAGGCAGACAACCACCCTGAAGGGGTTTTCAAGGCTGTGAATATTTTAAAGTAACAGAGAGGTTTGTGGTTTCGATCTATGGCTCTTTCTTTAAGTTAGTAGTCAAATGCTTAACCATTAGGTTCCCAAGACACTAATATTTCCAGAGTTGTGATAATTTACACAGCTCTTTTACTTATATTATTAATTACTTTACTCCATTTGATTGTTGGATCAATCATGTGATAAAAAACAAACAACATAAGCAGGCTTCTTGGCCCAGGGAAGTAAAGGACTGAGAAGCTGAGGACCAGAGAGAAAGACTAGGTTTCTGCCTGAGAAGAAGCACTGCTGGGGACCAATGACTGTCTCCTTAAAGTTTTCCAACCCTAGTTTATGGCATTGTTAACTTCCCTGATAACTCCCCATAATTGTAATTATTGACTCTATGTAAATCCTTGAAAGAAGTGATATTTTCACTATTAATGATTAATTTTATTAATTTTAACATCTGTACTATGTTCTCAAAAGCATGCCCAATGAGTAAACCAGGCATATTTTATAGTGCATTTTTATAGTGCTTTTCATTCAAGTTAGAGGCTTGGATAATAATTCTAAACTGTCTTCTTACCAATCAGTAGTGAAGCAGCAGCTTCTAGTCTTGGTACTCTTCATTATGATTGACGTTCATGGTGATCTTCATATCGCTGCTGGGGAAAGGGTTGGGGCTAGAGTGTCAGAGCCAATTAGCTTCCCTAAACAGTTTGAAAACCCCAGCAATAGCTGTGGCAACATAACTTGTGTTGGTTAACAGATAGTGAAAGGCAGAGAGAAGTCAAGAAGGTGAAACAAAGCGAGCATGTGTGGATTTCTGAGCCAGTTCTTCCCCATTTGGAGTGTCTAAGTATGAATTTAGTGTGAGAACAGACTAATAACAGACAACAAGAAGGACCCGGATCCCCATTTCAGAGGAAGAAGCCACTGAAAACCGTATGCATAACTCTGAAGCACTTTCAAATACTGAAAGCCTGGACGAAGGAAGCAGAACATTGTCGGAGATATTGCTAGCAGACGGGCCCTTCAAGTCCAAGGGCACTCAAAATGTGGCAGAAGAGATGATTTCTTGGAGAAAAGACAACCGTGGTGATATGAGTCCCATAAAGCCTTTGGGACTGGAGCCTCAGTATCTTCATTTCCTGACAGGGCATGACTCAAGGTAAAGAGTAACAGCTGCAAAATGTTTCTAATGATTTGAACTTTGAATGTGTAAAGTATGAATTTAGGAAAACTGGAGTCTTCAAAAATAGAATAGAATGTGTGAAGATCAATATTATAGGCATTAGTGAGCTGGAATGGATTGGTATTGGCCATTTTAAATTAGAACGTCATATGACTTACAATATCAGGAATAATCCAATGAAGAGAAATGCCCAGGCATTCATTGTCAGAAAGGATCTTGCTAAATCTATTGTGAAGTACAATAGTATCTGTGATCAGATTATATCTAGCTGCCTTCAAGGAAATCCAATCAATATAACTATTATTCAACTTTGTGCACCAAACACAAAAGCCAGTGATGAAGAAATTGAAAAAAGATTCTACGAACAACTTCAGTTGGAATTGATCAGACATGCAATCAAGATGCACTGACAGATACTGGTGATTGGAATGCAAAAGTTGAAAATTAAGAGGATGTAACAATAGTTGGAAAATATCGTCTTGGTGATATAAATGAAACTGGAGATCACATGATAGAATTTTGCAAAACCAAATTTTTATATTGGCTTATTCATTGCAAATATCTTTTTTTTAACAACACAAAAAGCAACTATATACATGGGCTTCCCCAGATGGACCACATAGAAATCAAATTGACTGTATCTTTAAAAAGACATTATGGGGAAGTTCAATATCAGCAGCTAAAACCAGACTAAGGGCCGACTGTCTGACAGACCATCAATTGCTCATATGTAAGTTCAGGATAAAGCTGAAGAAAATGAAATCAAATCCACAGGAGCCAAAATATGACCTGGAGTCTATCCCACCTGAATTTTGAGAACATCTGAGAACAGTTTTGATGCACTGAACACTAAAGACAGAAGACCTGATGAGCTAGGGGGAGGAAATCAAGATTATCCTTCATGAAGAAAGCAAAGGTCATTGCAAAGACTGGAATGAAAGAAAAGATCAAAGCGGATGTCAGAAGAGACTCAGCAACTTGCTCTAAATCATAGAGTAGCTAAAGCAAATGGAAGAAAGGAAGACGTCTAGGAGTTGAGTAGAAAATTTCAAAGGGCAGCTTGAGAAGAAAAACCCAAATACTATAATGAAATTTGCAAGGACATAGAATTAGAAAAACAAAAGGGAAGAACATGCTCAGCATATGAAAAAATTCAAACCTCATTGTTCAATTTTGAAAGGTTCTATGGACAATTGAATGATGTGGGAAGCATCAAGAAAAGATGGAATGAATACACAGAGTCCCTGCACCAAAAGAGCTAGTTGACAGTCCACCATTTCAGCAGGTAGCATATGTGGAAGAGCCAATGGGGCAGAAGGAAGAAGTTCAAATTGCACTTGCCAAAAACAAGGCTCCAGAAATTGATGAAATACCCATTGAAATGTTTCAGAACACTGAAGAAGTCCTAGAAGCACTCACTCATCTAAGCAGGAAATTTGTAAAACCGCTATTTGGCCAACTCTCTGGAAAGATCCATATTTGAGCCCATTACAAAGAAATGTGACCCAACAGAGTGCTCAAACTATGCAACAATATCATTGATATTGCACAAAATAAAATTTTGCTTAAGATCATCCAACAATTGTTGCAACAGTACATTGAAAAGGAGTTGCCAGAAATTCAGGCCAGATTCCGAAGGGACCCTGGGACAAGGTATATCTTGGCTGATGTCAGATGGATATTGGCTCAAAGCAGAGAATACCAGAATAGCAGAAATAGATTTACTTGTGTTTCATTGACTTTGTGCATTCAACTCTGTGGATCACAATAAACTGTGGATAACCTTGAGAAGAATGGGAATTATAGAACTTCATTGTGCTCATGAAGGATTTGTACATGGATCAAGAGTCAATTGTTCAAAGAGAACAAGACAAAACTGAATAGTGTAAAATCAGGAAAGATGTGCATCAGGGCTGTATCCTCTAATCATGTTTGTTCAATCTGTATGCTGAGCAAATCATCAGAGAAGCTGAATTGTATGAAGATGAGGGTGGCATCAGGATTAGAGGAACAAACTGAGATATGCAGATGACACAACCTTGCTTGCTGAAGGTGAAGGAGGAATTGAAGCCCTGGCCGATGAAGATCAAGGATTTTAAACTTCAATATGGATGATAACTCAATGTAAAAAAGACCCAACTCCTCACAACTGGACCTGTGAGTTACATCATGATAAATGGAGAAAAGGTTGAAGTCATCAAGAAGTTTGTTTAGCTTCCATTCACAATCAATGCTCATGGAAACAGCAGTCAAGAAATCAAAAGATGTATTACATTAGGTAAATCTGCTGCACAAGACCTCTTTAGAATATTAAAGAACAAATGTATTACTTTGAAGACTAAAGTGCATGTGTCCCAAGCCATAGCATGCTTCATTGATTTATATGCTTGTGACATTGAATAAGGAAGATCATAAAGAATAGATGCATTTGAATTGTGGTGCTGGAGAAGAGTCCCTGTGGTACCATGGACTGCTAAAAAGACAAACTGGTCTGTAGTGGAAGAAGTAGGGCCAAAGTGCTCCTTAAAGGCAAGGATGGCAAGACTTTACTTACATTATGTGTTAGTCCAGGCTGACTAGAGAAACAAATTCATAGACAAGTATAGGTGTGTAAGAGAGAACTTGATATCAAAGAGCAATTGTATATTAAGAAAACATCCCAGCCCGGTCCAGATCAAGTCCATAAGTCCAATATTAGCACTTATGTCCGATGCCAACCTGTAAATTCCACTTCAAACTCATGCAACACATGCAATGAAACCTAATGCAAGAAGATCACAGGCCAGTGGGTGGAAAGTAATGTGGATCCAGTGGTGGTGGAAACATCTCAACACTGGTGTGAGTCTCCACATGGCTCCTCCAGCTCAAGGGCTCTGGCTCCATCAGAGTAGCTCCATGTGGCTTGTCAGCAGGAAGACAAAGCAGAGTGTGAGTGTGGGTCTGGCCTCCAGTGAGCTATTTATCTCCTTTGCGCCTCCAAATGAGGCCATCAAGTTGCAACCTTATTAATAGGCTGAACTCCACCTCTTCACTCTTAATAGTCTCAAATTGACACCAGATTTAGTAACAACCACATATGCAATGGAATTTTTGTCAGGAGAGACCAGTTCCTGGAGAAGGACATCATGTTTGGTAAAGTAGAAGAGCAGCAAAAAAGTGGAAGCCCTCAATGAAATGGATTGACATCAATGGGCTAAGGCATCAGAACAATTGGGTGGATGGTACAGGATGGTGCAGTGTTTCATTCTGTTCTGCACAGGGTTGCTATTGTTTGGAGCTAATCCTATAACATCTAACCAAGTTTGAATTTACCTGATTCTACCTAGGAAAGATGTGGATGTATGGGACGCTAAAAACATTTACAGCACTGGAAACCCTATGGGAGGCAGTTTTACACTCTCTTGTATGATCACACAAGATCAGTAGTTTGAAACCACTAGCTGTATTGAGGGAGAAAGCTGAGACTGTCTCCTCCTGTAAAGAGTACTGTGTCAGAAACTCACAGGAGCCATTTCACCTGTTTTACAGGGTCAGTATAAGATGATATTCACTTGATGGCAGTGAAAATTATAGGGTGACTATGGATCTAAATCAACTCAAGGATAATAGGTAAATGGGTTTAGCAGGCCAAAAGACTTGGGCAGGGAATAGAGTAGTGATATAGCTAAGCCCACTTCAATTTGGCATATCTTTCCTTTTCTTTGAGATTCCAAGTCAAGAAAAAGAGAAAGCGTATATAGTATGATCTGTTTTGTTTGGTGCTTTCATGTTCTCCCACTGTCTGACACTAGTTTAATAATTTTAAAAGAAATGCGGATATCCATATAATTTTTCCAAGTCTCATGAGACTGGATCCCTCCTTCAGAAAATACTGAGGTCTGTTTAGTCACATTCTGTCCTCGCTTCAATTTACCAGGGAGTAGCAGAGAACTTTGAATCACAACCTCCTTCTTCAAATCAGATGAGATTATAAGAATAACCATAGTTTGTTGCTGAAAGAAAATCTAACTACCAAGCACAGAGATTTATAAGATCTTTGCTCTCATTCAGAAAAGCTTGCTAGAAAATAATAAGAGTGGTTGGACTAGACAACCTGCCAGGAAAGATATATGGTGGTAAATGACTGAAAATTAATACAATCAAACTAAAAACTAAAAATTAATGCAATCAAAATAAAATTTCATTGTGCTTTGGCAGTAACATTGGCACTTAAAATTTCACCTGATGTAGCATAAATTGGTAAGCCTGTTGAAAAAGTAATTTTGTCATATGTTTATACCATGTTTCCCTGAAAGTAAGACATCCCCCCAAAATAAGGTCTACTTACAGTTTTGCCTCCCGCTGAAATATAAGGCATCCCCCAGAAAATAAGACCTCCCCAAACATAAGGCCTTCCCGATAATAAGGCCCCTTGAAGCTACCATAACTCTGGATTCTGGATCGTAGCAGCGGGCGCCGCCATGCAGCTCACTGTTGGCCGCAGCGCAGCCAGATCACACAGGAAGTGCGAGTAGAAGTGCCATAGATTATGAGTAAATGTACCATAGATTGTTGTACAGGGAAATAATGGTAGTAACAAGAAATTCTTGATACTGCAGGATTCACAGTTTAGTTATGCTGATTTGTGATGAAAGCTACTACCGTACCATATACAAGTAATAAATTTCCTTTTTTTGTTGTTCAACAATAAATGTATACTGTATTCTTCTTCATGGAAAAATAAGATAGCCCCTGAAAATAAGACCTAGCGCATATTTGGGAGCAAAAATTAATATAAGACACTCTCTTATTTTCGGGGAAACAGGGTGGTGAGACTCTTAAAATTATCAAGGACTTTGATTTTGATTATACTTGTAGGAAATTATTTTAAACAAAATTGTTAGATGTGCACAAAGATTAATACATAAAATTATCCTAAGAATATTTAGACAAGCCAAACGATAGACATCATCTAGATGAGCCCTCAAAATGAGAAGTAGTAAAGCATGTTAGAGTCCATCTCTGAGGTGATGGACTGGCCATTCATTTTAATGGACTAGCCATTACATTTTTTCAATAAAGAATTTTGGTGACAAGTAAAAATACTCATGATAGAATCTTAAAAAGAAAAGAAGACTGTAATTTTTTATACAGTGTCATCTCAATTATGTAAAAATATGTATAGAAAAGGACTGGTGATATGTAGACGTGGGAATCTTGAATCTCCACATTCAAACTCCCACATTCAGACCAGTAAGATTCCTTTTTTTAATATACATTGAGTCCCATTTTATGAGAAAGAAATAAATCACCAGTAATAAAGTCACTGTGAAGAATTTGTTTAAAAGGACACATCCCGGGATAGGTCTGTAGGGAATGAGTTTATTCCTCTACAACTCTTAAACATGGCATGTTTAATGGATACTTTGAGGCATATTACTTTTGGAGGCACCTTCTGAGTCAGGAACAATTTTGCTCAGTATGGTTTTAATACTAGGTGTGCACATTGCCTCCCAATGTTTCTGAAGATGGGTGATCTATGGACAGAATATGCATAACTCTTGTATGATTCGAAAAGTCAATTCATCAGAACACTATATTCTTTCATCTCTATTCATATTCTGCTGTTTATGGTCTTTGGCTGTAAGTTTTATTTAAAGAATTAAATTTTTAATAATACTTTCTTTTTTTTTAATTTTTATTTATTTATTTATTTATTTATTTTTTAATCAATTTATTGGGGCTCATACAATTCATTACAATACATAGATCAATTGTGTAAAGCACATCTATACATTTGTTGCCCTCATCATT
>NW_022107431.1:57731315-57740616 GCF_000313985.2 Echinops telfairi | reverse complement strand
TGTCATAAAATGACCGTTTAGCTGAGCAAGGTGCTCTTGTATTAGGGGAGTGCGCATGAGGAGGCCCAATGTCCACCTGCCACCCTACTACCAAACCAATAATTATTGCACCTAGGTCCGTTCCCCCTTTAATCTTAAATATATTTACATATGTACATGGCTGTATTTAGGCTTGTACTTAATTACAGATCTTACTTGCCCCTAAACAGATCCCCATATGAGAAAATGAACATCCAAGTTTGATGAGCATAAACTAAATTTCTTTAGGCAACGTAAAATATCTACTCAGGCCAAGTGAATTTCCACTATTAATATGTGGGGCTTGAGACAAAAGGCCACCGCTGTGCTTCACACAGACTGTTATGTCTCCCACAAACCTCTCTTGTGGTGGACAGCTCCCAGCGCTTCCAACAGAAGACCGGCGTCTTTCTAGGAAGTGAAAGCCTCCTCTTCATATTCTGAGCTACCATATGTTTTGAATTGATGTTGGTGCCTTAATGGGTTTGTGAAATGACAGCCAAGCTCTGTTTGTCAATGGGCCTTTGGACCTTCTTCTGAAGTGGACACACCATTGGCCATGTTCAGTATTTCGACAGCCTTATGGTCTTGGAAACTCACAGGGGCAGGTCTACCCCATCCTGGAGGCTCTCTATGAATTGGCACCAACTCCACGACCATGAGTTTGGTGTTTTGATATTTGCTACTAGGGGTATATACTTTAACATGACCTACGATCAACTATCAGGCGTGAATTTCCTGCAAACTTTAAAATATGTCCCCCAAAATATTCTCCTTCGAAGTGTGTTCAAAATAGCAGCCTAATTGTGTGTTTTTGTTGTTGTTTGTTTTCCAAAAACTTTTTATTGGGAGGTAATACAGATATTATATCACTCTATAGCTCAAGTACATCAAGACGTGTTCTGTAGTTGCTACCATACTCAGTTGAAAAACATTCTCTTTCTTCTTAAATTCCTTGACTTTGATATCATCTCCCCCTTACCCTTCACCCTCCTCTACTGTACCCCCCACCAAAACCAAACAAACACACAAACAACCCTTATTCTAGTTCCTGTCTCTGTAGGTTCATCATTCCTGTGTTTCATGTACTGAAACACAGAAAACAAACGTAGAACAACAAGTCAAGGGGGCTATCCACAGTGACAAAATACATCAGAGCTAAACTCCAATATGAAGAAAAAGAAAAACAGACCCACACATAAAATGTTGAAAACCATATCATGCCCAATGTTTGTGGGAGGGACCAAATGACAAAGTTTTAACTGTTCAAGGCTATACCATTGATCTCTTAGTATTCTGTTTTGTGACCAATTTATTCCCATTCCTCCATTATGTACACGGGGAAATCACCAGAGACTAATTTCCTGTATAGACCTTACAAATGTATCTTGAGTTCCCACTGTCATCCATAGATTTCTGAAAATCAGAATCTCACAATTTGGACTCTGATACAATTTCCCCCTTTGGCTTTGGATTATATGATTTGCAATCCTTTGGTCACTTATGTTGGAGTGCTATTTTTCCATGTGAACTTAATTGATATCTCAGTTAGATGGCTGCTTGTTTGAAAACAAGCTTTTAAGACTCCAGATGCTATTTAATCTGATAGCCAGGTGCCATCTAATTTCTTCACCACACTTTGCCACAATTTAGGATCTCATAGGCAGGAGCCCCAAGGTTTCCAGATCCATGCATTCCAGAAATCCATTTTTCTAAGACATCTCATTTCAGTGTTCTAAGAAACTCTCAGTGACTGCTGTATCTTTCCTAGATTTGGATTCTTTGATTCACTGTGAGAGGTAAATCTTTTGGGGTCAATGCTAGGCTCTAATCAAGAAAATCGCACAGAGTGAATCAAATAAATCCTCTAGCGAAGGTGGGCCCTGGAGTTGGAGAAATAGATGAGCAGACAAGACTTCAGAATAATGATACTATAACAGCTCTTATATGGACTGTTTCCACAGTACAACTTGAACACTGGGGTATTAACTAAGTCTTAAAATAATTAAGTTAGGCCCACTTTTGGGGGTGTGTGTTTGTTGGACAAAATTATCTTTTTCATAAAATAGAATGCAAAAGTCTCTACAGTCAAAGTATAGGCCTCTGATTGGGCTGAAGTCTTTCTTATGTGCACTCCAGACAATGCATGCCTATACAATAAAACTTGAGCATGAAGATAAGCTGTTTTTACAAATTCTTTAGAAAGTGCATTGTACCATTTGGTTAAGTGTATACACTATAAAAATTAATCTCCCTAAAGTAAGTTTGCATATAGATATTTTTTGCTTTTTATCCCTTTCTTAAACTATTTATTCCTGCTAGTGGTTGGAATAAAAGATCCCTGTTCCCAAGAGGCTTGCTATCTAGAAAATATAACTAAACTCATAATTTGAAAAATAATGATGTTCCTAGAGCATCGCTATTGTTTCAATTGTTTTGATGTCTTTATATGACTCAAATGGAACAAAACCACGTGACCGCTGAGACGGAGTCTGGAAGCCGAAGCACACCCTATGTTTGCTGCCACTGCGCTGAGGGACTGCCACTTTGTACAAATCTTTACGTCTGAATAGGGAAAGGGGGGAAAAAATAAAGTTACTGGAAGCTAGTGAGAGCTGGAGTCTTGTAAGATAAAAATGGCAAAAATATCTCCATTTCTCTTTTCTTTCTTTTATCTCTGCCTGTACGTTCAGCTGGCAAAGAAGTTCAATGGCACAGTCAGTCTCTCGTGTCCCAGAACCAGGCAAAGAATGGATTTAGCAAGGGGGAAATAACTATCTGCTTGGACTATTTTGATTAACAGTCCTGATGGACTCGATAGTTAATTTATCTAGTCTAACCTTTCAATTCAGCCTTTTCTGTAACTGCACCCAAATCAAGCGATAGGTTACAGAAGAGCCAGTCCTAGAAGTAGACTTTTAGCTCAAAACACTGTTCTTGTTCCCACACCAGCAGGACTTTAGGGGGATTAATTGGGAAGCACCATAGTAAATAAGTTGGGAAGTGTGTTCATGAGTTTATCTGTGTGTTTGGGTAGTAGTAGGGAGTTTGGAAGAAGGTACAATAACTTAGAACAGATAACAAGACCCTAGATATGAAACTATAAAACACAGGACAAGTATGGAAGTCTCAGGAAATAAATGTCCTGAAGCAGCACTCAGCTGATGCCTCAAAGGAAAGCAGTTTGTCTCAGAGTCGATTCCATCTCACGGTGACCTGCCGTGTGCCAGAGTAGAACTGTGCTCCATATGGCTCTCCATGGCTGATCACCTGCCTGTTTCCAAGGTGTCTTTGGGTGCACTTGAACCTTCAAACTTTTGGTGAGCAGATATTCATGGAAATCAGCCAGTCACCAATGACCTCCTTGTGCCTCTTTGACCCCACTGGTTCTGGCAGGGGTTGTGTATTTGCCTTTGTTTCTAACTCTCTCACGTGGTACTGCTTGTGACGATGACACACTCTGGAAGGGCACCTGCCTGAGGTGCAATAGAGTGAACCACACAAGGGGACTGGTTCCCATGAGGCCTCAGTACACCAGGTGGCGAGCCTATCCATGGAACTTGAATACAATCTTGGCACTAATGTCTAGGTTAGGTACCTTGACCACAGTCAGAGTCTCTTAGAGCCTTTGATGTCTAAATCTTAAAACAGGGATGGTAAAAAATATCTGCCTTTATAACAAAGTAAGCTAGCTTGCTGCAGACTTATGGCAGTGACTAAAAGTGAAATAAAGAAACGATTAAATACCCGTTTCCCAGTCTAGGAAGCACTTTTGTTTTTCACTTTAACAATTAATCTGGAAGCAAGAATGATCTGTTGAGTTAAAGAGAGTAGCTCTGGGAGGAGAGAGCAATGGCTAGTATAAGAGTAGTTGGCAATTTTAGACAACTGTATTCTACCTTGCTAATGGCACTACCGGATCAGTGTTGGACTACTAACCATAAGGGCCACCAGCTGCTTTGTGAGAGAAAGATGAAGCTAACTACCCCTGTAAAGAATTTGCAATCTTGGAAACCCTACATAAGGTCACTATGAGTTGAATTTGACTCAATGGCAGTGGGATATGATTAAAGATTTACTATTCTTTTTCTTGAGTGTGCTTAGATACCTATTTTCATATAGAAATAGAGCACTTCACCAGATCAAATTATGCATGGATCCCTTGGAATTGTCAAGAGGCTGGTAATCTTGTTTGCTGCTTGGGAAGAATTTTGACAGTGAGCCTTAGAGATTTATAGTGACTACCCTTAAGAGACAGATTAGAAAACCCCATGCTTGCACTTTGTAAAAGTCAGAGTAGCCTTCGTGCTCAACATTTGAATGCAGATTCAATTCCTGCCTTCAGGAAAGTCTCCTCTCTGCCATGCCCACAGACAGGCTTCTCTCTGGCCCTCAGCCTCTTGGCTTGGCCTCTGCCCCGATCAGGCAATGTTATATAGCTCTTTTAAGGCTGCCAATAAATACCTAAAGGGATGCTATTAAACTATAAGTCTCCATCTGAAGGCTCTCAGCTCCAGTTCCATATATCAGCAAACCCAGCTCCCCCAATTAAGTGCCCAGAGGCACTCCTCTCTACAAACCCATCTCCTGCCCCAAAGCTCTCAGCTTGACTTGCTCTGTGGACCGAGAAGTCCACAGCTCGGTCTCATGTGCCAGCCCTTGTTTCGGCTGGCGCTGCTTCTCTGTGGTCACAACTCTTTCTTGGATCAGGAGGCTCAATGTGCAGGGATCTCAGGGTTCAAGGTCTGCTCCACTCCTGGTTCTTCTCTTTTGCTAGTAGTGAACTATCCCCATTCTTGATTCCAAGATGGCTCATTTTATAGCCAGCGGGATGGCAATCACAGTGAACTTTATTAATAATTACTCATAGCTGAATCACATAATGTAATTGTGTAATTATATAAAAGCTATAAGTATCTTCTATTACTTAGATCCATCAGAAAATCGAAGCTAATTTGGTGTGTGTAACAAAGGCTATGGCTGGAAGAGCCATATTAAATCATTCACTGCATTGCACTTGCCAAAATCCATGAGTTAGTGGACTTCAACCTGGAACCCAAGGCTATCAGATTCCAGGTCCAGTTCTTTCCATTGAATCACTGTCATCTACACTGAAGTGCAACAGTATTCATGACAATGGTCAAGATCTGGAAGAGTGTACATTCCCATTGAATGAATATGAATAATATATGATTAGGAAAGTTTATATGAAAAAAATTCTAGAGCAATGGTTGAGTTTACTGTATTAAAAAAGGTAACAGGAAAAGACCCTTTGCTCTATTTTTGGAGTATTTAACAGTTTAGAAGTTATTAAAGAGGTTCTTAGGTTTGTCCTGCATAGACTCATTTAATTTACCATCCCAAGGTACACAAGTAAGGCCTCACAACATTCATTTACATCCAGAGCATCCTAGTTAACAATTACAATGTTAGGTCATTAGTTGGAGTCTAAATCTTTAGACATCATGGACCTCTCATTTAAGGTATACAGTGAACCCTCGCCACTTCGCGCTTCGACTTCTGTGGCTTCACTCTATCGCGTTTTTTGCGTAACAGCACATGCTCTGTCATTACTGCCACTGATTGGCTCATACTGTACACGCTTGATGCCATAAATAATATAATAAATGCTCATTGTAACGTCCAAAATGTTTTACTGTATTTTCCCTTTTTCGTTTAATAAATTGGGTAATATGAGTGTAATGGTGACTAAAGGGTGTTTTTTCATGTCCTCTATGCTCTAACTATGAAAATATTTGATTTACAAATAAGGAATCCTACTTCGCGGAATTTCATTTATCACGGTAGGGTCTAGAACCGATTAACCGTGATAAACGAGGGTTCACTGTACGTTCTTTTTATGAGTGCTTGTATATAGTGTCACTATGAATCAGAACAGACTCAATGCCAGTCAGTGTGGTTTGTTTACACATATGTATTTTGAAAATCTAATAGTGACATTCCTTTAAGGAGAGAGCTTGGGAGGAAGATTTAAATATGACTTAAACTTAGCACAGGTCCATGGTAGGCCCTAAGTCAGTGGCAAGGGACAGAGCCTCAGTTTCATCTCTGCCTTCTCTCTCTGAGTGAGCAGCGATTTATGTTTACATGTGAAATAATCACCTTAGTTCCCCTTGACAAAAGCCAGTGTGACATTAAAGACTATTATATTACATCTTTTCTCTACGGTTAGAGCCCAGTTAAATGATATGTCATTTTTGTCAAGGTTAGAGATCAGGAAGTCTATTTAAATGTATGTCTCAAGGCTAGTTTGCAAATATTAAGGATGTTTTATCTTCTTTTATCACAGCAAATTAGGTTGAAGTCAAGTTAATTAAAGGTTGCTTACCACATTCGTTCAAACGTCTGTTTCTATGTCTAATTTAAGAAATCTAAATAACTTTCTCGTAATTGACAGAGTTTTAATGACTTACAGTTAATGTTAGAGAACTTCACAAAGGTTGACATATTTCTATTTATAATTTTGCATTATACGTGCCTACACACATATATTTTAAAAGCTCCTAGTGGCTTAGACCTTATAGATTTGAGATAATTATAGAAACATAGAGAACAAGTCCCTAAAATAAATTTTTCCTGGGTAAGTATTCTCTCTGGGTGCTGGAAAATTGTGGAATTATAAGCATTTCTTGTTTGTTTATTTGCTTTAGCTACTGCTAAATTACCTTTATAAAGTGTAATTTGGTTAAATCGTCCCCAGAAAGATATGTTGCAGTTCTAATGCCTGGTACCTGTGAATTCAACCTTCTTTGGAAATAGAATTTTTGTGGATGTAACTAGTTCACATGAGCACTGTTAATTATAAAATTTTCACAAGATCAAATCTGGGTTCAAACTCATAAACTTTATTTTCAAATTATGAATTATGATACATCTGTCCAGGAAGTCAGACAAGCTCAGGATGACAGGTGGAAGAGCCCTGGTGTTTTTTTAAAAATCATTTTACTGGGGGCTTGTACAATTCTTATCACAATCCATATATACATCCATTGTATCAAGCACATATGTACATTGGTTGCCATCATCATTCTCAAGACATTTGCCTTCTACTTGAGCCCTTAATATCAGCTGCTCATTTTTCCCCTCCCTCCCCACTCTCTCCTCCCTCATGAACCCTTCATAATTCATAAATTATTATTATTTTGTCATATGTTACCCTGTCTGATGTCTCCCCTCACCCTCTTCTCTGCTGTCCATCCCCCAGGGAGGAGGCTATACGTAGATTCTTGTAATCGGCTCCCGCTTTCTACCCCACCTTCCTGATACCCTCTACCCTCTACCCTCCACCCTCCAGGCATCGCCACTCTCACCATCGGCTCTGAAGGAGTCATCTGTCCAGGGTTCCCTGTGTTTACAGTTGCTATCTGTACCAATGTACATCCTCTGGTCGAGCCAAATTTGTAAGGTAGAATTGGGATCATGATAGTGGGGGGAGGAAGCATTTAAGAAGTAGAGGAAAGTTATATGTTTCATTGTAGCTACCCTTTACCCTTACTGGTTCATCTCCTCCGCACAACCCTTCAGTAAGGGGGTGTCCAGTTGCCTACCAATGGGCTTTGAGTCTCCAGTCTGCACTCACCCACATTTACAATGATATGATTTTTTGTTCTTTGATGCTTGATACCTGATCCCTTCGACACCTCGTGGTCATACAGGCTGGTGTGCTTCTTCCACGTGGGCTTTGTTGCTTCTGGGCTAAATGGCCGCTTCTTTATCTTCAAGCCTTTAAGATCGCAGATGCCATATCTTTTGATAGCCGGGCACCATCAGCTTTCTTCACCACATTTGCTTACGCACACGTTTGTCTTCAGAGATCATATCAGGAAGGTGGGCACCGACTGGTATGATTTTTAGTTCTTTGATGTCTAATAACTGGTCCCTTCTACGCCTCGTGGTCAGACAGGTTGGTGTGCTTCTTCCATGTGGAGCCCTATGTTTTAAAAATAAAGTAGCACTAGAACAAGAAAACAACAGTAGGCAGAACATGACTCCTTGATTTGAAGGTACTGTGGTGGAGTGAAATTTCTTATATGGCTCTTGTATCCATGTCTCAGGAGCCCTGAAGTTTAGGGGCTACTTGTTGGGCTGCTAACAGAAGATAACCAGTTGGAAACCACTAGTTGCTCCATGGGAGAAAGATGAGGCTGTCTACCTCCATGGAGAGTTACAGTGTCAGAAAACCCACAGGGCCAGTTCTACCCTGTCCTATAGTGTCATTATAAATCAGAATTTACTCGATGACAATGAGGTTTTATTGTGTTTTTTTTTTAAATCCATATTTCTGAAACTCCCACTAGATGACTGGGTGGAATTATGCAAACAGGGCATCTGTAACACAGAGGAAACTGGTCAGTTTTAGATGCCATTTCCCTGGCAAAACAGATGAGCCATCTTTGAGACAGAAGCAGAGAGAGAAATCCCAGGACTGTTGGAAGAGCAATCACCAGTGTAGTGTGTTGCAGATCTGTCTGCTGTCTGAAGCGGTAGTGGCTGAGACAGGCATCAAAGCCCAAGGGAAAGAGACCAGGACCAGAACAGAGGAGCAGCACTGAGCCGATGAGCCTGCGCAGCAGAGTACATGTGGGCTGACTTCTTGGCCAACAGAGGCAGAAGCCAACGGACCACATGGCTGAGAAGCTGAGGACCAGAGAGAGACTTGACTGCTGACTGTGGGGAAATATTGTGGGCCGATGACTGTATGCTCATTACTTACTTAACCTGGCTGTTAGTAACCTTTGAACTCTCCTAATAACCCCCCACCCCTCCCTTAGTTGTAAGCTTTATCTGTGAGTTCTGTGTGGCCACTGCAATGAGTTATCAAACTCAGAATATAAATAGAGTGTCATGGGAGCAACGGTTGATGTCAGAACAGGGTAAAGAAGGAGGGAGCGTGGAGGCGTGTCTGCCGCTTGCCTTGTAGCAGCAATAGGGAAGCCAGAGGAAGTCAGATATGGGCACTCCCACAACGTTTACTGCAGTTACTTTCTTGATATGACTTATTGAGAATTTTTATAGCTAGGTCATATGTTATAGCTGAGGTGGCAAGAGTGGATTAGTTGACTTACATTTTGTATCCTGGAAGGTCAAATATCCTTTGGAAATACGAACTAGCTAGGGTTCAGTTTGCTGATCTAGGGCTTAGCATACATGACTCCAACTTAACATGAGTATAGTTTGATGAACAGATCATATTGGGGTTGAGTGGGCCCTAATCCAATGTGACTGATGACCTTAAAAGGCAAGCAGAAGAGTTACAGAGGGG
>NW_022107431.1:57727116-57730993 GCF_000313985.2 Echinops telfairi | reverse complement strand
ATGATGGCAACATATGTACAAATGTGCTTGATACAATTGATGTCTGGATTGCTACAAGAGCTGTAAGAGCCCCCAATAAAATGATTTTTTAAGAGGGAGAGAGAGCGCGAGAGAGTCAAGGAGGGATCTTCCCCTACAGGCTTTGGAGAAAGTACTGTCCTGGTGATGTCCTAACTTTGAATTTCTCACCACTAGAACTGTGCACGGATTTCTCGTGTTTCAGTTACCCATGTGGCAATGGTTTGTTACAGCAGCCCTAGGACACAGGGCACTAAGAGGGCTGACACGTTCACTCTGGCTATTAAAATCTTTGTGGTAATCAACTTTTGAAGTTGGTTTTCCATATAGGAAGGGTTACAAGAAATGGGGTGCCAGGGAAGTAAAATCTTCAACTCTGGATGATAGAACAGCTTCCGGGAAGCAATGAGTCACAGCTGAGAGCATCAAGAGTAGTACCCAGTGGGGGTTCTCAGCCATTCGGGAGCTAGTTTGGTGATAGATGGTCCAGCGGGGGATGATGGAGAGAGGCGCCACCAAGGGTTTACATAACTCTTATTTCATTTCAGTTTTTTTACCTAAGACTGACTCAGAGAGCAGTTGGCACAGCTGTGATGGGAAAAACAGATTGGGAGTGGAAGGCATATTATTTTAGTAGTTGGTCAGCTGAGCTGAGAAGTAGGTTAAAGGCGTGGGGGCAGGGCTTTTGCAGTCCCTAAAAGAGGACACATGGAGAAAACAGGCCTGGAAGGTGAAACCCCAAATCCTCCTGTGGGCTGGAGGACTAGAAGTCCTTTCCCAGGCTGCTTGCACAATGGGAGCCACCCCCTGGTCATGTGGGGAGTCGGGGAGGCAACACGACAAGATCCTCCTGACGAGGCAGGATAGCTCAGAAGGGAAGGGCAGATCAGACGTGCAGTTTCATGTCTCCATTCAAGAGAAAAGTCAGCTCTGCGGTTGAGGCTCCAGGATGTTTCTTTGAACCGAGGGAGCCAGGAAGAGCCCCAGCACCAGAGGACACCTCTTGGCATGTTCTGCTTGACTTCCCACTTGACTCGTGGCACCTCGCCTGTGATGGAGACCATGAGCCACTCTTGGGCCACTACTTGTGAGTGTTGAAGTGTTAGTCCCATCATCCAGCCTACAAAAGGCCAGCAAGAAGAGTGCATGTGGGGCACAGTGCAAATTCCAGTCCCTTCACTAAGTCCTCCACAGATGGGCGGGAGGGGGGTGGGGGTGGGGGGACAGCGGGGGACTTTCTTGATCAAAAGGTGCAGATTGGGATTAAGATTCCAGATAAGTAGAATGAGTGTCTGGGGAGAGACCCATTAAATCCTTGGAGGCAGACGGTTATAACTTGTGATCTTTATTTAACCCACACAGAGGCTGGGGTGCTTTTCTATTTCTGCTCAGTTAGTGGACAGGCTGTCTCCCTAATGGTCTGAAATGTAAATACTGTGGACACTAACAGAGGTATTTCCCCATGCGAGGCCGATGACTGGTGGTGGAATCTCCTCTGGGAGAGCAATCTTGACATACCATGAGTGTAGAATAAAACACACACACACACACACACACACACACACACACACACGAGGTCATATGATCTGCTCCTTGTCATGAGTGGTGCAATCAGTAATGTGCTGAGCCAGGAAGTTCCCGACTTCATTTCCGATGTAGCGGTGTTGGCAGAGGACATTCTGAGGATTGCATCACAGGCCACACTGTTCATGTGGAAAAAGGGAAATGATCTCGGTGGTTTAATAATCCATATATTTTGGGGATATGTATGTATTAATGTGATTTGAGAAAAATAGATACACTGAAGACAATGACTATGTTGGGAAGGAGGTGTTGCATTAACTGATGGGCAATTCTGTGGTAGACAACTATTGGCTCGTGAGACTCGGGTCTCAGCAGCAGAGACGGAACACTAACAAGATAGTGAGCAGCTATAGACCCAGAAAGCATGGACACGGGTATATCAAGAACTGTGATCTCAGAATACTGTTCATCCATAAAAGAAATGACGTAGTGGTACCGAAATGGCTCCATCTGGGGGCTCGTGTCACCCTCTTTGAGTGCGATTGCATTGCTGGAGAGACCGTCCCTGTCCACTATCTTACAGATAGCAGCAGCCACTTTCAGGAGATAACCAACCCAAACCAGAGCCCACTGCTTTGGGCCCTGACAACGGCACTGAGCCTTTCAGGTGAAGGACGTGCCCAGCAAACCTTCCTGGTTTCCCAGAACACTTCCCATCTGCTTGGACAGTGGCTTCAGAAATGGAACGGCCCTTTCAACTGAAGCATATACAAGTTCAACCAGTTTCCTCTTGCCCATGCCCCTCTGTTTTGATGAGTATGTGTACTTTACCTGTGCATTACAGAAACCAAGTGAAAAAATAGTAATAATTAAATAAGGGAATGCATATTTATTCTTGTGTCCGGCTGTCTCTTACTGTTTTTTACATTGATATAGAATATTCGGAACATATGCAAAAATGAGACAAAATATGACAAGGAGCCTCCTGTACCCCACTACCTCCAGCTTCAACCATTGTCAGCTCCTCAACTATTTAACAATCTTGTTTCATTTAAATCTCCTCCAACTTTCCTTTTTATTTTGAAGTAGAACTCAGCAATAATTTCATTTCATCTTTAACTATTTCAGTATGTTCTAGAGTTCATTTTAAACCCAACTACAGAGCAACTATTTAATTCCAGCAATAAAAGAATCTTTGAAGATTACCCTCTTAAAAAAAAAGAAAGAAGTTCTCCTTTCTTTGCTTTAAAAGAATGCCCCTCTCTATGACGATAGGAGGTCTTTGCTGAAAGGACACTTAAGAATCGGATTCTAAAAGAAGTATTTTATGGCCCTGAAAGACTTTTGCACATTAAAATGTGCTCCTCATCCTCGGTAGGGGCTGTCTTGCACTGTAAATTGCGAGTGACCGATTTTCAAATTGGAGCTAATGATCAGTGGCTTTGGGGTGTGGGGGGTGACACAAGGCATTCTTAAACCCTTTAATGAAAAACACAGTGCTGTTTGAAATACAGAAATTTGATATATTCCTATGACATTTGCACTTTATGATGTTCTGCTCCTCAAACAGAAACCTGAAAGTGTACATGTTCCTGGTGACCACATTGCGCCGTAAAACTTGAAATCAACAAAGACTCTTTGATGGCTGACCCTTAGTGCTGTAACGAGTGGGTGCGTGTAATGAAAGGAGATGCTGAAAGCCATGAAAGTTTTACGGGACAAATACTACCAAAATAGAACCGTAAGCTTCTGCTAGGTGACAGTCAACAAATAGTTGGCAGTACACCTCTTAAGAGAACTAAACTCAAGTTTCATGCCAAATTGAATGGCAATGGAGGAAAAAAAGTTGCCTGTCAAATTTAGTTGGACTATAAAGAAAAAGCCCTAAGTTACAACGTTAAACCAACATTTCACTCAGATTTGAGAGAGGCCACGTGTTGCTCCCAGTTATGCCTGGGAGCCACAGCCTAAGCCAGGCATTGACATTTCAGCAGTAAATAGGAAGCCTCTTTTCCCAGACCAGCTACATTTCCGTTCCTTCTTGGGTACAGCAAAACAACCCCGGATCACCGCTCCTGTGGGAATCTGTCTTATTTAAGCACTGCCAAGATACCACCGAAGAGTTTGCCTTCCACTATGGAGCAGACCGGGCTGCCTAGTGAGCTGATCAAAGGGATAGCAGGTTGGAAGCTAAACAGAACCACAAGGAAATCATTTCTCAATGGCCTTCGCTCAGCACCCATGTGTCCCACACCTGGCTTCAGAGCTCTGTTTAGCGCCCCTTTAAATCAGACTCAGTTTTATTTCGCAGTTAGTGTCAAGCTGTAAGAACAGG
>NW_022107431.1:57692403-57727016 GCF_000313985.2 Echinops telfairi | reverse complement strand
AGAAAGAAATCAGAAAGCAAATGGGACAGTCCCGGCTGCCTTTCCTGGAGATGGTTATCAGCGCTATCAGACATCGCCAGTCTTCACTCTGGGAATGCGCCTTCGCCAGGAGGGTCGGCTCAGGATTAATTAGCAAGAGGATGTCTCCTGATATTGAATTTCTTCCTTCCCCAGCGGACAAGCAGACACGGCTCTCTCTACCGATTCCGGTGTGGAGAACTGTCCGTGAAACAGCCTGGGTTGAGTTGCTACTTACCGACTTTTCCCAGACTAGAATTGTGGTTAGAAAGAATAACAATGCCCCTCAATGCCACGGTATGGAATGGCCGTTGGAGGAAACGGCAGACACAGGAAACAGGGAGAGATGTTTTCTAATACAAACCAGCCAGGGAGGAACAGACTAAGAATACAAAGGTAAGGCCTGAGCAAGGGTGAGGACTGGGGCCTCCAGGAGACCAGCGGAGGCATGGAGCTTGGTGGCCGAGGCACCACAGTGGCCAAGAGAGCAGCACAGAGGCCAAGACAGAACCCCAAAGTCCTGCCAGTGCACTGAATCCTGGTTTCCATAAGGGTTCATTCTGCCTGGTGGGAGTCAGGAGTCAGGTCCCTAGCACCTTGTTGCCCCTTCTCTCCCAGACCTCTCCTTCCTCATACACTCAGCAGAGAATGAGTGCGCCCAGCTCCTGCCTTGGAGTCAGGACTGACCTTTAGAATTTCCTACTCAGTAGGTGCTGTTGTTGTTTGTGAAATCCTGTGATAATTAGATGATTGTATGTCAACTTGAAGATTTATGGAAGTGTAAGGGTAGAAGCCAACCTATCAATCAGGTCACAGCCTAAGGACGCCTCGTGGGGCTGTGGCTTTCTTCTAAGTGAAGAAAGTGGGGACTTCCCCCTCTCTCTCTCTGCCCCTTTACCTTCTGGCTTGCTGGGAATCTGCCCCTGGGGTGGCCCCATGTGGGCCACCTGACCCTGAGAACTATTATATTTCCACTGACCTTGGATCCACTCCACTGTGCACCTGCTGGCCAGTGACCTTCCTGCTTCCCAGTTCACCTGTCTGTGTCACCTGCAGTTAGGCGAATCTGAAGAGGGCCTTATGGACTAGTATTGGACTTACAGAATTGAGTTGGACTGGGCTGCCTCCTTGATATGTAACAACTTCTTAAAATAAAGCTCTTTCTTATACATACATGAATATCACTGGGTTTGTTTCACTGGACAACTTAACACTATATATCTATATCTATCCACCTATCTATCTAACTATATATGTATATATCTATCTATATAACTATATGTACACACATATAGTTATATACATGCACATATATATAGTTATATATACACATAGTTAGATAGATAGATAGATATCCCTAAACTAAACTCACTACCATTTCGTCTATGCCAATTACATATATATATGTATATCTATATATACATATATGCATATGTATATATAGATATACATATATATGCATTAGGTAACTAAGAGGGAAGCAAGATTTCATGGGGTACAGGTGGGATGGGATGTCTTATTGATGGCAAGCTGATAAGCTGTGGCCCTTGGTGAAGTTGGAAGGGTCCTCAGCAGGGAACAGGATCAATTGAAAGTAGATTTGAGCCAGAAGGGAGTGACCCTACAGAAAAGGGTAAACATTGCCACTGAAATCACAGGTTGTTTAATGTACGTGCCTCTCATTAAATTACAGTACTTGAGGGCATGGACTGCGGTGCATTCAATAAATATTGGTTGAATAAGTAACATTTATAACAATTGACAAAAGAAACTAAGTCAATAATAAAATGAATCTATTAAATGAGGTTGAGTCAGGCAGAAGATTCCAGTATCTATTAATTGAGCACCAAATCACATGTGGAAACATACTCCATGAAGTGATTAGCTTATATTGACAAAAAAGATGCAAAAGATTGGATTTTATAATTTAATATTAAAATGCTGTCAGTATTTCATTGGTGAATGAGGGCAGATGTTCTATAAGAATCTCATTGGTCAATGAGAGTAACCTGATTTATAGGAAAGCTAGACTTAAGTTTGAATAAGGACAAGTCTTAGGGGCACTGCCTATTTGCCTGATGATGCCTTTTGTTAGCATATGACTCCATTTTGTTTAATTAACACACTATTGATTTAAAAACAATACCCTTTTATTTACTCATTAATTTAAAAATTCTTTGTAAAAGACCCAAGACAAAATTTTGGCAATTCACATTGGTGATGATTGCATAACAGGATTTGTATAGTTGGTGACACTCTATTGTATAACTGAAAATGCTAGATTGGGGAAAGAATACTTGACAGGTATTAAGAATAATGTAGAGCATACAGAAATAAGTAAAACTTCCCCATGAGAATATGTTTTTTTACTGTCATTCTTCAAATTTACAAAACTTGTTGTAGAATGGAGCCTTGAAGAAAGTGATTTTTATTTACCATGCTGCAGTCAAGCCTATGTATATGGTGCTCACGTTTTCTGGACATATTTGTGCCTTCTTTATTCCTCCTGTGTTAGGTTAGTCTTCAAAGAATCAAAATAAGTGACCCTTACATCTATATATATCAAGAAAATAGCTTACACAGTTGTTGCTGCTGTTGTTTAGTGCCAATGAGTCAGTTCCAACCACAGGGAGCATGTATGCACAACGGCAAGAAACAATGCTTGCTCCTGCACCATTCTCACCATTGTTCCAGTGTTTGAGCCCATTCTTGTAGCCATGCTGTCAATCCATCTCCTGAAGGATCTTTCTGTTTTTCACTGCTCTGCAACCTTACCAAATGTGATGTCCTTCTCCAGGCACTGGTCTCTCCTGACAACATGTCCAATTATGCGAGAGGAAGTCCTGCCATCCTTGCCTCTATGGAGCACTCTGGCAGGCCTTGTTTCCAAGATAGCTTTATTTGTCCTTTTGGAAGTTCACGGTTCTTTCAATATTCGCCTCCAGCATCACTATAAAAATCCATTGATTCTTCTTAGGTCTTCTGTATTCTATGTCCAACTTTCACATGTGTATGAAGCAATTAAAATTTCGGAGACTTTAAACACAGTTGGAGAACCAGCTAAGTCTAGTCTAGTTCAAGTCCTAGGGTCAAACTTTAAATTGGAGGCTTCTGGCGACTCATATAGCAGGGACTGCTAAAGCAGGAAGATCGCAAGTTGGTAGATGCAGAGTCAAATGAATCCAAGGTTGACAGACCTGTGATGTTTTCCAGGATCAGCAGGCAATATGGCGGGCCATAAGCTCAAGTTCAAAGAGCTGGAAGTTGATGAATCAATTGCAAGATCTAGACCCAGCAGAAGTGAACTAGCTTCCCCACCGCATCAACTTATATAGAAATAAATCACACCCCCAATAAAATTTCCCTCTAGTTGAACCAGGTTTGTGATCTGGTAAAGGGTGCAGCAGTCCACACTAATCTTTCCACAACTGCTTGGCTGTTCACAGCAGATCCCATCATGGAGTTGATTACATCATATTATATCCCATTATGTGGGAAGCATCAACTGAGAATCCTGACCCATACAAGTTGACACAAAACTTAACTATCACAACACACACACACACACACACACACACACACACACTTTTATCCCTCTTTATCTTTCTGACTGTACTTCAGATACTTATGAACCTCAGTTCAAAACTTTGAAAAACTCCCAGAGTAACTCAATGGTCTCAACCTTCCTAATGCCACGACCATTTAATACAGTTCCTCATGTTGTGGTGACCCTCCAACCATAAAATTATTTTTGTTGCTACTTTATAACTGTAATTTTGCTACTGTTATAAATTGGACGACCCCTGTGAAAGGGTCATTTGACCCCCAAAGGGGTCGCAAGCCACAGGTTGAGAACCGCCAGTCTGTCTTGTCTTCCTCTCCTCACTGCCATCGAGTTGATTCCAGTGCGCAGTGGTGCTCGGGATGTGATAGACCTGCCCTTTGGTCTCTGAGACTTTAAATCCTGGATTCTAATTTGCTGAACCATAAAATATTAGAAGCAGTCGTTCCCTTAGAGTTCATCTGTGTTATGATTCTCAGCTACAGCTGCACATTAGAATATCTTGGTTTTTAAAAAAAAGCAATATCAGTATTGGAACTCTACCCTGGTCAAGCAGCTTGGGAGGCACAATGGTTAGGCACTTAGCTACTAAATGAATCTGTGAAGGGGCGCAACGGGAGAAAGGCCACGCCATCTGCTTCTGTAGACATTACATCCCAGAAAACACTGTGCCGCAGTTTGACCTGGTGTCACTATGACTACGAGTCAAGAAACAGCTCAGCAGCACCTGACAACACCTTAGAACAATTACTATTCTTCAACGGAGCCTAGAAAATGGGCTATTTTTTTTAAGTTAACACACTGAAGCATTCAAGTTTTTAATCAATCAGTACTAGGACAAGGGCCCAGAGCATGGGGTGGCAGACGGGGGCTAGAACTAGACTCAAGGCAGCGTTCTCCCAGTGGAAGACATTTAAAAAGTGGTTTCTTCTTCCCTGACCCTTTCCATTTCTTTTCGTTTACAGTTGGAAATGATCATCTTCTATTAGATACTCCCATTCTCTTACCATCTACCAACCACCTACTATATCTGGGAAGGATTCTTCATGCGAAATAACTTAGGAATAGCAGGCTGGGATTTTGTTTTGTTTTGTCTTAAATATTTATTTAAAGAGCCCCTGATCATCGGCCCTTGGGATTAACAAAGATCATGCATGTTGTTAAAGCTCCCCACATTAAGACATACACACATCTTGGGGGATAAATGATCAAGTGGATGGACTCAAAGGGATAAGAAAACCAATTGGAATGAGTTAAACACATAGAAACGCATTTTTGTCTTGCACCCTATCCTCAGTTCTAACCTGTAACTACAGGCTGGCTAAGTGGGTCCCATGAGAGACTCCCAGGTGGCTGAGCTGACCTCAGGAGGAGACACTGTGGCCCTCTGAACTGAGGGCCCTGTTTTCCATTACACAAGTGAAATGAACTCTAAGACTGGAAAGGGGGCATTGTCATTGGAAGGAGCCTGACTTTTATAACTCAAAATGAAAACTTAAAGCTCTCTGTTATAAGTTTTTCCTCATCCTGTTCCTGCCACATTCTTTTTAAAAAGCAACAAACTCTGGCGAGTGATCACGTATGCTCCACCCCATTCTTCTAAGTCAGCTTTTGTGCAGCAAAATAGAGACCTGTTTTCATTGCCTTATCAGCATCCCAGGAAAGGGGAAAGAGGTGTCTGGCCTGCTATCTGTGCCTTGCCTGGAGACAATGAAATGCTGAAAGAAGGTTCCCTGACACGGGGCTACCACTCAGGCCCAGAGAGCTTCTGGAGGTCTAGGGAAGGAGGTGATGGAAGCAGCATTCTGCTTCCCCTGCCCCAAACGGAATAGGCCCTTGGGTGGGCTGCTGCTAACAGGAAGGGTGTGGGCAGGATCTGAGAGCAGCTGCTCTTGGGCCCACATCGCCATCTCCCCAGCCTTTGATCAGCAGGCAAATGGTATTTTGTGCCCTGAGATAAATGCCTGGTCAGAGGGTGTGAATGGCTGCGGAGGGGAATAAGGATTAAACTTGAAGGTACTTTTAGTCTGGCCTTAAGAATTTGTGTTTAAAACCTGAGACCATGGAGGTACACAGTTCAAAGGAACAGAAAGGTTTCCCATGAAGGCATGCATTCATTCATCAAACATTTGTTGAGTACCTGTTAAGTTCAAGGATTGTGGGAGACACTATAGGGGTTGGAAGGAATTGCAGAGCTGGATCAGGCATCACTTACTCCAGGCTATTTAGAATCGAATACAGTGACTTCAAGGGCGAGAAGGTTATTTGGAATGTCAGAAATTGGAGGCTGGGATAGCAAGAGCTAGAACCGGTGGAAAGCTCTATACAATTTCCCCCGACCATGGAATCAGATAGTGGTGGTCTTGGCCTGTCCTTCACTCCTCCCAACCCTGGAATGTGTATCCTCCTACTCAGAAGCACTCTGCCCAAGGAGTGCTTTGCATCTATCAACTCCACAGAGAGAGATGAACAAAAGCAAAATCGACTCATTGTGATGCTCAGACACATACCTACAAAACAAAAGCAGGCAAACAATCAAAAAACCCCAGGCAACCTAAACGCAGTAGATGGCCAAACACACAGTAGAAAATAC
Source organism: Echinops telfairi (assembly GCF_000313985.2). Lineage (NCBI taxonomy): Eukaryota > Metazoa > Chordata > Mammalia > Afrosoricida > Tenrecidae > Echinops > Echinops telfairi. Next base: position 57,720,843 of record NW_022107431.1, on the reverse strand, counting down.
TGTTGTAGCAGAAAATGGAGATCTTGACTGTGGAGAGCAAGGGCAGAGACCCCGTCCCAGAGGTGGTGGTGGTGGGATGGTTGAGGAGTCATGATGTCTGAAAAGGCTTCCAAGGGTGAGTACCACGGGTCAGATCCAGTTGTGAGGCATGAGCGTGGGGAAAGGGTAGTTGCAAGTACAGAATCTGTGGGAAGAACATTTGGAGGCTAATTAAAATGTCCTGAATAGAGTCTAGCGATAGGAATGTACACATCTTTCTTTTTTTTGCCTTCGTGTCAATTTGAACTCACGATGAGCCACCCTGTGCATTTTTGTTAGGAATAAAAAGCCTAATCTTTTTCCTACAGAGAGGCTCATGGCTTTGAACTGCTGACCTTGTAGTTATACTATACCCCCATGCCTCCGACCTCAGTTTATGTGGAGATTGAGTAAGTTTATCCAATGAGAGAGATGGCTCAGAGAGTAAAAACAAGCCATCTCCAGAAGACTTTGAATGTCTGATGTTAAGAAGGCATGTTTGAGTGTGAGGTTTTATCCTTCACCGATCACTGACTAGTCCTAGACTGGACTCTGCCACAGCTTGAAGGACATCTCAGGGATCTTCAGTGTCATGACCTGTCTCTGAGCCACATGTAAAGTGTGAGAGCGACACACCACAAAATCAGTCAGTGACCCAAGCGTTTTCTGACTCTCTCGGTGAAAGCATTGTCTCATTCCTTATTTATGCACCTATAAAACAAGTGTTTCATGAGGCACACTATTTGCCATGCATTATTCAAGGCATTCGTGGGATCCAACACTGGGCAAAAAATGCAAAGTTCTGTCCTTGAGGAGCTAACATCCCAGCGAGGGACAACAAATAAATATCGCAAGTCAAGGATGTGGGAAAAAAATAAGGCATGGTAATAAAATACATTTTAGAGGGCGATGGTATTGTTAGCCGCTTTTATAGAGGGTGGTCAGGGAAGGCCTCTGGTGTCTGAGTGACATTGAGTCAGAGAGATGACTGAAGAGGGAGCGGCACTGTAGGCAGAAGGACCTGTCCGGGGGAGTTTGGCCAGTCCTATATTTGCAAGGAAGGGGCCCAAGCAGTGTGTAAGTAATCTGCTGCTAATCCAAAGGTCAGCAGTTTGAAGAAGGAGGGAGATGGCTGCTATAAAGAGCACAATCTTGGAAATCCTATGGGACAGGTATCTTCAGTCCTATAGTGTGACAGTGAGTCAGAACTGACTCGACTATAAGGATAGGTATAGATGCAAAGAGAAGCAATGTTGACAAAGCCACTTCAAATGAGCCGAGGGGGCAGAAAAGGAAATGCACTGAGTCCCTTAGCCCTGAAAATAATCTCATGCTGTCTTTTGGAAAGATTTTTGCACCTTGGTGGCCCATTCTGCGTGTTACTTAATGTAGTCTTATTCGGTTAGAGTCAAAGTGTACCCCAAATATGCCCATAGGACTTCATTTTGGCAAATGATCCCGAATCAGGCCGGTTTTGTGCTTTAGAATCCTTCTATATCTGCAAAGAAGGCTTTAGAAGGAAACAATAAACTTGTTAGAGGATGCCAGGCTGTGGTTGTTGTGCCATTGAAGCGGTTCCAACCCACAGGGACCCTGTCTGTGCCCAACAGAACAAACACTGCACCGTCCTGCGCCGTCCTCACAATTGTGCCTCTGCCAGAGCCCACCGTGACAGCCACGGTGTCAGTCTGTCTGGTGGAGGCCTTCCTCTTTTCTTGCTGTCTCTCCACGTTACCCAGCATGATGTCCTTCCCCAGGGACTGGTCTCTCCTGACAGCATGTCCAAAGCATGTAGGATGCAGCCTCTCAGGAGCACTCTGACGGTCTTCTTCCTTTGAGCAATCCCCGGTGCTTTCAATATTCGCCAGCACCACGGTCAAATGCACAGAGTCTTCTTCGGTCTTCCTCATTCAATGTCAAATTTTCACATGCATATGAGGCAATACCCTGGCTTAGATCAGGAGCCCCTTAGTCCTCAAAGTAACACCCTTACTTTTCAGTACTCTCCAGAGAAAGATTGTGTGCAGCAGATTGACCTATCGTAACACTTCTTTTGATCTCTTGATTGCTTCCAAAAGCCTCCTTATATAACTCCATCTGTCAGGAAGCCCCCCAATCAGCCTCTTTCTTTGAGGTGAAAGAAGGGGAAGGGAATGTCCCTCTTGCCTGTACCTGAACTAAGGCTTCTTTGGAAACAACTTGGAAAAGTCAGCATTTTCTTTGGCAAGTGAAATTGTTATTTTTTTTAATGGCCTGCTATTTCCACAAAACTCATGAAAAGTTAAGCTTCAACAAGGTAAATATGAAAAAAAAAGTATAAAAATTGCTAACCATAGTGAGTCCTATACTGCAGAATGCAATCTAGTCCTGAAATTACTGAGGGCTAACCAGTTGACAATTTAAAAAGAAATACTGGAGCACAATTTGAGAGTCATTGTCAAGATTAAGAGATTAATTATAATCCTATTACTGATATCAACTTTAAAAATTTATGTTTATAACTAATATAATAAAGTAGGGGCTTTAAAATGTTCTTTTTCCCCCACAGTACTTCAAGTTCAATCTTACCCTGAAGACCTCTTTATAAAGGTATTATCAGGTATGCCTGCATCCACATTTCTGGATTGGAGAGATGCTTTTTTAGTTTTGGCCCCTGAGGGATCTTAATCATACAAACTTCAGGACCTCTGGCATAGTCAGGATATAGAGAGAATATAAATGAATTATTTAACGGGTCTCTTATCAAACAGCGACTTTTAAATTCGAGAGGGAAGCCTATTTCAAAGGACCTTTGCCTTACTTTGTACTGTATTCAGTTCTTAGCATTAAATATATATGCGTATATATATGTGTGTGTGTGCATAGATACATGCATATATATTTAAATCTAAGAACTGAATACAATACAGACTTACATACATATATCTTTGGGAATTATAGCTTCTTTCATCTACATAGGACCACTGAATTTTCCCTTTCTCAAAATCACTTAGAAAATGGCCAACGCTGGCTTTCATGGCCCTTTGCCCCATGTACGTAGTGCAGTAGACCCTGGAGCGTGAGGCTCTCCTCTGTAAGAGAAATGGGGTGCTGCTCCAGAGTTGAACAGCATCGGCCGTGGGGCTTGCAGTTGTGGGGTGACCATGCAGTTCAGGAAGACATAAAGATTCCCTGGTGCTCTTCCCCAATGGAGCTGCAAGGGGGTGGGATTACTGGGTTGGGAGGAAATATCTCTTTCCGTGTGCTCTAAAAGCAGTGCTTTGGAGAGGGCTAGTTTCGATGAAGCAGCAGTGGTAATTGCTGATAATCATAAGGTTGGGGGTTGGAAGCTGCCAACTGCTCCGTAAGAGAAAGATGTGGCTGTGTGCTTCCTAAAGATTTCTCTTTCTCTCTCTCACTACTCACTCATTCACTCACTCACTCACTCACTCACTGCCATTGAGCACATTCCAACTCATTGTGACTGATAGGACAGGATAAAATAGCCCCTGTGCGTTTAGACTATAACTCATCTTTCTCCCATGGATGAGTTTGGTGTTTCAAACTATTGACTTTATAGTTAGCAGCCCAACACGTGACCCACCACACTGCCAGGGCTCCTCCTAAAGATTCCGGGAATGGAACTCCTGTGGGACAGTTCTATTCTGTCCCATAAACTCATCAAGTGGTTCTCACTCATAGTGACCCTGTAAGACAGAGCAGAACTGCCTCTGTGGATTCCCAAGGCTGTAACTCCTTAGGGGAGTAGACTGCTTCATCTTTCTCTCACAAAGAAGCTGGTTGTTTTGAACTGCTGACCTGGTGATTAGTGGCCCAACATGTAACCATTATGCCACCAGGGCTCCCATAGCATCCCTATATTTATAATTGAACTGATGGCCACAGGTTTTGCTCTGAATACTTCCTTAACCTGATTGGGACTCCTAAAAGAAAGGCCAGAGAACCCACATTTCTTTCTTAAGGGTTTGCATGGATTCTAGGGCTGCTCCAAGATCAAATCAGATCTCTTAGGCATGGATTAAAAGCCATTTGATCCAAGCGGAGGCTGAGAACTCATTGATGACAATTCATCTTTCTTCTAACACTTTGTAGCTTGAGAAATTGAGTCAGCAACTTTCCGTTTCGACGACCTCTGGTCTTTAATGAGGATAATGCCTGGTACCTGGGTGCCCTTGAGTTGGTTCTGACTAACAGTAGTCCTACCTCCAGACAATGAAACGCTGCCTGGTCCTGGGCCGCCCTTGTCATGGTTGTTAGTCTTGTCCCCATTGTTGCAACCACTGTCAATTCATCTCCTTGAAGGCCCTCCTTTTTTTTTAACTGAACCTCCATTTTACCCAGCATGCGGTCCTTCTCGAGGGACTGATCCTTTCTGATAACCTGTCCAAAGCATGTGAGACAAGGCTCACCATCCTGGAATCCAGATGTGTCTGTCTTTTCTGACAGTGGATGATAATTCCGATTCCTCTGGGGTCTTCCTTAGGAACGCTGGCTATCATTGGGCTGCTAGCAGTAAAGCCAGCAGTTGGACACCACCAGCCAGGCAAGAGATCAGAAGCAGAATTATAGTCTCGGGAATCTATCTATAGGGGCAGTTCTACCCTGTCTTATAGGATCCCAATGAGTCAGCATTGTGGTAATGAGGGTTTTTTGTTTGTTTGCTTGTTTTGTGATCTTCCGTACCCATTATTCTGCTTTCACATGCATATCAGGCAATTTAAAATACAATGGCTTGGGGCCTTGTTCTCACAGTGACACATTTGCTCTTTAACACTATAAAGAAGTTTTGTGCAGCAGATCTGCTCAAGGCCATCTGTCCTATGATATCTTGACTGTTGCTTCCATGAGTGTTGATTGTAGATACAAGTTCAATGTGCCTACACTGTACTTGTTTCTTCTTCATTTATCCTGATGCTTGTTGGGCTTTCAAAACCACTCACTTCCATACAGTTGGTTCCAACTCATAAGGGCCCTATAGAACAGCCTAGAATTGCCCTTGTGGGTTTCAGAGACTGCAACTCGTTATGGGAGTAGAAAGCCTCACCTTTCTTCCTCAGAACAGCTGGTTGTTTTGAACTTCTGACCTTGAAGTTGGCAGCCCAAAGCATAATCACTAAATCACCAGGGTTCCTGTTTCTTGGGCTAGTCATGAGAATTGTTTATTCCTTTACATTGAGGCATAAACTATATTGAAAGTCTGTAGTTTTTGATCACTGTTAGCACGTGCCTCTTGACTTTCAGCATGCAACGTTGTGTCATGTGCATATCACAGGTTGTTGATGAACCTTCCCTCAATTATGATGCAGCATTCTAGTTCATAAAGTTCAGTTTCTCTGATCATTTGCTCAGTACACAGACTGCATAAACATGGTGAAGACAATAACCTTGATGCACGCCTTTCTGGGTTGTAAATGATGCCGCATCCCCTGGTTCTGTTTGAACAGCTGCCTCTTGGTTTATGTACAGGCTCCACATGACTGCAATGAAAGGGTTTTTGAATTCTCATTCTTTGAAATGTTTCTACAGTTTGCTATGACCCACATAGTCACGTGCCTTTGCATAGTCAATAAAACAAGTAAAGATCTTTCTGGTATCCTCTGCTTTCAGCCCTGATCCCTCTCACCTCAGCAATGGTTTCCCTCAATCCATGTCCTTTTAAAAATCTGCCTTGAGTTTCTTGCAGCTCCTTATTGATTAACTGCTGCAACAGTTTTTGCATTACTCCCAACAAAATTTTACTCGCATGTGATAATAATGATACTGTTTGATAATATCTGCATTCTGTCAGGTCATCGTTCTTTGGAATGGACACAAATAAGGATCTATTTCAACTGGTTGGCCGGTTAGGAGTTTTCCAAATTTCTTGGCATAGATGAGTGAATGCTTTCCATGCTGCATCTGTTTTTTTGGGAAACATTTCCATTGGCACGCTGTTAGTTTCTGGTGCCTGTTTGTTTTGTTTTTTAACTAATACCTGAAGTGTTCCTCAGACTTCTTCCTTTACTGTCATCACTCCTTCACCTTCTGTGATATTACTTCTTGAAATGGTTGACTGTTGACCCTTCTCGGTACCACCACTCTGTGACTTTCCGACCTGTTTTTCTTCCCATCTTCTTTTGAAACTTCATTCATGTTCAGTGCTTTGTCCATAAAATCCTTTAATATTGCAGCAGGAGGCTTGAAGAGTTTCTTCAGTTCTTTCAACTCAAGGACTATTCAGTGTTCTTCCCATTTGATTTTATAACTCCAGGGTGCTGTATATTTCATTATACTACATTCCTTTGTGTTATGAAAATCACTTTTGAAACTTTCTTTTTGGCTATTTTATTTCATCATTTATCCTGTTTATTTTAGTTTGTCTACATTGAAGAGCAACTTTCAATGTCTCCTCCGACATTCATTTTGATATCTTTTTTCCTTGTTTTCAAATGACCGTTGCTTTCTTTGTATATGGTGTGCTTAATGCTATCTCACAATGTGCTTGGTTTTTGGTGGTCAGTGCATTAAAACTATTCTTGAAGTGGTCTCTAAATTCATGTGGGAAGTACTCAAGATTGTATTTTGGCTCTCATGGACTTGTTTTAATTTTTTTCATCTTCAAATTGATCCTGAATATGAGTAATTGATGATCTCTTCTACAGTTGACCTCTGGCCTTGTTGTGGCTGAGATATTGCTCCACCATCTCTTCCCACAGATGTAGTCATTTTGATTTCTCTGCATTCCATCTAGTGAAGTCCATGTGTATAGTCACTATTTAGGTTGTTGAAAAAGGGTATTTTCAATGAAGAAGTCATTGATCTTGCAAAATTCTACCATGTGCTTCAGATTTATTTCTATCACTAAGGCCATATTTTCCTCTGTTCCACTTTGATTTCCGTCACCAATATTTATCAATGCATTTTGATTGCATACTTCATCAGACTGAAGAATTGGTAGAATGACTCAGTTCTTTAGTGGATGGTAAATATGAGTAATAGCTACATTAACTGATCTTCCTTGTAGACATTTTCATATTGTCCTATAACAGACAATATTGTACTTCAAGACAGATTTTGAAATGTTCTTTTTCATAGTGACTTGAATGCCATTCTTTTTCAGTTTGTCATTCTCTGCATAGTAAACCATATGATTGTCTAATTGAAAATGGCCAATACCAGTCCATTTAAGTGCATTAATGCCTAGGAGATTGATCTTCATGCATTCCACTTAATTTTTTATAACTTCCAATTTTCCTAGATTCCTGCATCATATAGTCCATATCCTGATCATCCATGGATGTTTGCAGCAATTTCTTTACATTTTAAGTAATGTCCCCTAAGCAAAGGCAGGTTGTGAAAGCTTTTTCTATACAAGCAATCAAAGCTGACTCTAATTTCAGGAGACAGCTTTCTCCCTGCAGGGACAGTGACATTTTAATGAGGGTCTTCTAGCCAAGGTCTCTAACTCCCACCAAATTGCGCTTTCCTGCATGCGTCTGAAAGACAGTGGGGAAAGATAGTGATAGAATTCACCTGTGGGTGATTGTGACCAGGAGTCTCTGGAATACCACCCTGTTGCATATAAAATGAGCCTTCTCAGAAGCAGGAGGAGGGATTTCATTAGCAGCAAGAGTCAAGAGTGGAGTGCATCCTCTGGGCCTGAGATCTCTGAGCTGTGGAACTCCCGGATCCAGAAGATAACTATAACATCAGAGGAGGAGAGGCAGAACCAGGAGCCAGAGCATGCAACAGAGTGGTGGACCTCCCTACTCACAGAGCAAGCTTTTGTGCAGGAGGATGGCTTGTGGAGTGGGGTGCCTCTGGGCACTTACTTCATTGAGCTGGGTTTGCTGATTCATGTAGCTTGAGCTGAATGCCTTTTGGCTAAGGAGTCCTATGGTATGACCCTTTGGCTGAGGTTTCTAGTGGTATGACCCCTTTGGGCATTTATTAGCAGACCTGAAATAATTTTGTAACATGTCCTGATAAACATCTCTACCTTGAACATTTCTCACTGGCATTACAACTTGTTACTTTCTTTAACAAACCCTATAATCATGAATTTTGTCCATGAGTTCTGTGGAGACATTCCAGTGGGTATTAGAAGGAAGAGAGGTAAACTGGAGAACACTAATTTAGATGTAACACTCCAGTTGTATCTTAATGCCTTTCAATGTGAGGAGCTCACCTTCTAAAACAGTCCGCTACTCCGTGCTTTGCAAAGGGTGTTTTCATAAGTGGACTATCCCTTCCTTCTCTTCTCCTCTTTTGTCTTAGTATGGAAGCTCCCCCAGAAACTTGTCCATCATGGACGACCAGGCTGGTGTCTGAAACACTAGTAACATAGCTTCCAGCCTCACAGCCACATGCAAGCCACCCCAGCATGGCAAACTGATAGATGAGTGGCAACGCTTCCTCAGGCTTAAGTAAGACACTATATGAGGCCATTGGCTGAGGGGTAAATTCTGCCTGATTCTCAGGATTGTCCGTGATCAGATGCTGCCTGCACCCTTGTGATCCATAGGGCTTACCTCATCTTATATTTGGAAGTAAATTGCCAAGCTTTCATTTCTAGTTTAAATTCTGGAAACCTTTCAAATTTATTCAGTATCATAACAACATACCTAACAAGCAGGTGGGGGCTATACAGGAGATGCATTGGCTGAGAATCAAATCTATGCTGCATTGAATTCTACCCCTGACCCACTTTTGTATCATCACTTGTACATTGATATTTTTGTTGGTAGGTGATGTTGAATCAGTTTCAACTCCTAGAAAACCTGGGTCCAACACAATGGACGTCCAGGGAATTATTCGGGATGACTCTTCTAGTCCTAATCTCTCTGACTCCCACCAAACACCCTTTTCTCAATGGGTCTAAGCAAGAGGGGGCGAGGGAACACAGTGATAGGATTCAGTTGTGAATAATTGTGATACAGTTAAAGTTTATTGTGCCAACCTAGCCGATAAGTACATGTGGGGTTAATTGAAGGGTGGAGGGATAAATGGCTCGGTGAGCCTTGCCTTTGTAGTTCTCAGGTCTCTTACTTTGTGATGGTAGGACCAGGGTGCAGCTGCCTTAGCAGTTCCCTGCTTCAGCTGGCAAGGTTCATTTCCTACAAGACATCCCCGAGGAGAAGCCACATGGACCTACCCTGATGCAGCCCTGAGTGCTGGAGCAGCCATGTGGAGACCCCTGCCAGTGCTAAGATGCTTACACATTCACTGACTCGGTTTTCCTCCTACAATCAGCATCATTGTGTCTGTTTTGTGAGATGGAGGAGGACTTTGTGGATTGGTATGGGACATATGGGTTAATGTTGAACTTGTGGGCTTGGGCAGCGCTGGTTGGGATATTTTCTTGATGTGCACTTAACTTTTATATAAAACTCTCTCTTATACATGAGTTTCTGCGGATTTGTTTCTCTAAATTACCCAGACTAACACAAATTGTTAGCATGGTTCATTGTGATTGCCATATTTTTGGGTATAAAATGAGCGATCTTGGAAGCAGGCAGGAGGGGACTTCCTACCAGCTAGAGAGAAGAACTAGGTGTAGAGTGTGTCTTTTAGACCCCTAGGTCTCTGAACCTTGAAGCTCCTTGATTCAGGAGAGAGCTTTGACATAAGAAGAGGGGTAGAGGAGCAGCAATAGCAGAATCCAGGAGACAGAGCAATGGGCTTCCCAGCTCACAGAACAAGTACAACCAAATGCTTTGGGGCTTGGGCTTGGTATGCCTCGGTATGCTGTGGATTGGGGAGCTGGGTAAGCTGACCCATAGAGCTTGAGCTGCTTGACTTCAGTTCTGGGCTCGTAGTAGAGTGGCAAGCCTCTGTGAGCATTCCCTGGAAGCCCTAGTAAAGCTTTGCAACATTGTCTGAGAAGGGTGGGGGCCAGGCCAAAACACAGCCATGTCAGAGAAGAAACTGTCCTGACTGAATAACACTATCAGGAGCATTTCTGAGCTGAATTGTAACCTTTCAATTTCCCTAATAAATCCCGTAACCCTGAGCATCCTCTGTGTGGCCATTGCAATGAATTGAAGTAGACTGTTGGAGGTGGGGTTGGGGGACAGTTGATGTCAGAAGAAGATGAAATGGGATGGAGAGTGGGTGCATGTCTTGTGGCAATCAGCCTTGGGAGTCACAAGAGATTAGAAGTGGCCCCTTACACCATTTCCTCATGAACAAAACACTGTACAGTCCTCGCAGTGGTTGCAATGTTGGAGCCTATTATGAATCCTTATGTTGATTCATCTCAATAAAGGTCTTCCTCTTTTTCAGTGATCCCCCACTGCATCAAGCATGATGTCCTTCTCCAGAGACTGGTCCCTCCCAATGGTATGTCCAAAATTAGTTGTGAATTGCCTCTCATGTTCCTGTTTTGTGTTTTCTTCAACTTCAACATGAACTTGTGTATGAGCAATTGGGGGCGGGGTGGGGGGGTGTCTGTTCTCAGTCAGGTCCCGACTTTGCTCTGACCAATAATACTGAGCTTCTCCATGATATCTTCACAGATGTAGTTGATTTGATCTCTTTATATATCATCCAGCAAGACACAGTCTCCATAGCTATTATTGAAAATAGGTGCTTATAATGAGTAAGTTGCTGATTTTGCAGAATTCTATCGTGTTCTTTTCCCTCCCCAAGGCTGTGTTTTCCAATTGCTGATCCTTTGTTTCAACTTTATTATTCCAATTATCAGCAATTATCACTACAGCTCAAAAAACAACTTTTAATTGTGAATTGAGTGAAGGTTTACAGAGCAAATCGGTTTTCTATTCAATAATTCATACACACTTATTTCTTGACATTAGCATCATGTAACATCACTTTTCCCATTTCTACCCTCTGTCTCCCATTTCCACTCCTCTCCTAGCACATCCTGCTTTCGGAACTTGGTCCTTAGGCAAAGGCTCCCTTCTCACCTGAGCATTTAGTGATTCTTCTTTTTTTTTTAGTGATTCTTCTAAGGAATGTATAATTCCATAACATTATTATTTACCATATAGAGCTATTTATCATTTGGCTAAACATAGAGCCACAAGGGTGAGTTCAGTTCCAAGCCTGAAGGGTAACTGAGGACCCTCGGAGCAGGGGTTCTACTACAAATCGGACAAATAAGTCTTATCTTTCTTATGAGCTTGAATTACACTCCACATTTTTCTCCCTGTGTGTCCAGGAACTTGGGCAGCCACCAGAGGAAGACCCTTGAGGAGATGGATTAATAGTGGCTGTAGCAATGGCCTCGGACATGACGATTGTGAGAATGGTGTAGGACCAGATGGCATGTCGTTGTGTTGTACGTGAGGTCACTGTGAGTCAGACCAACTCAACAGCAATTAACAACATCATCATCCAGGGTCTTCTGTGATTTTTTTTTTTAGAGCAATTGGTAGTTGTAGCTGTATACCACCCTCTGCTGTTCTGGTCTCAGGGAGGTGGAGGCTGAGGTTCACATGGTTCATTAGGCCTTTGGACTAATTGGCTCCAGGTGTCTGATTTTCTTCACCCGTTTTTCCTCAGCATGCAGATAGTCATTAGTTGCTACTTAATTGCTCCGGCACACACTTTCAAGAACCCAGTCAACACTCACCAATGTGGAATGTAGAACATTTTCCTGACAATTCAATTGTACCAATCCACCTCGATGTCCACAGAGCCCCAGCTCAGCAACTCTTTCTCTCAAGGGACTTCGTAATAACTAACCAGTGTTCATAACTTTGCTCCCAGTAATCTTTGATTATACTCAAGAATATATTTGAAGCATAGTTAAATCACTAGGTAGAAAGTGATTTGAATCACTGTCCTGTTAAGCCTATACAGTCATGGGTATAGTCCCATTCTCCTTTTAATACCTGGTCAGCTGTGTGTCTGTTTCCATATGAATATTACTCTCATTACTGGTATTGAAGGATTGTTCATAATAGTATTTATCTCTGTTGACTTTGACTCTTATAGTCCCCCCAGTGTTGTCCTTTGCCTCGGTCATTTTCTTTTTCTGATCTCTTTTGTATCGATACATCTTGGTCTCATGTTTGATTAATGTCAGCCTACGTAACTTGGTAAAAATCTTCAATTTCTTCATGCTGGCATTAGTCGGCGATATTAAAATATGAATAAGATCCATATTACGTTATCTTCCTGGGAGCATTATGGATATCATCCCATTACTAATAGTTTTGTACTTCAAGCTAGATCTTGGAATGTACTTTTTAATGGTGACTATATCAATATCTCTCTACAATTTGTCGTTCCTGAGATAGTAAGCCATATATGATAGTCCCATTTAAAATTGCTAATACCAGTCCATGTCTGCATTCTAATGCTTGGGATAGCGTTCTTTTTCATTTCATTTTGGACAATTTACTTAGATTTTGGCAATTTACTATTTTTCTTGGATTTATGTTTTGTACATCCCACATTTTTATGATTAATGAATGTTTGCAATGGTTTATTCTCATTTTGAGTCATATCCTATCAACAAATGAAGGCCACAAAAGCTTTATTCCAACCCCATCATTATAGTCGGCTCTGCTTTGAAGTTTTCCTGCCAAGACCATAGTTAAATGAATTGGCTTTTCTTTGGTCTTCCTTATTCAATGTCCAAATTTTACATGCACAAGGGTGATTGAAAATACCACGGTTTGGATGTTGGTGAAAAATATCAAAAGTACCATGAACTGTCAAAAGAAAATGCCATGGCTTGGGTGTTGGTGAAGAATATTGAAAGTACTGTGGACTGTCAAAAAACAAATGGCTCTGTCATGGGAGAAGCACAGCTAGAATGCTCCTTAGAGGCATGGATGATGAGACTTTGGCTCCTGTACTTTGGGCGCATTATCAGGGGAGACCAGCCCTGGAGAAGGACATCAAGCTTGGTAAATGGAGGGCAGGGAAAAAGAGGAAAGCCCTCGACAAGACGGATGGACACAGTTGCCGCAACAGCAGCCTGAGGGCACCTACCAACTACTTTGAAGGGGAAGCTGTCTCCCAATTTGAATGGCTTCCAACCAGCGGTCACCCCCTGGCACAGTATCAGAAGGCGCTACTGCTATTCATAAAAACAAACTACCAAACTAGTTCAGAATTAGTTTTGAAATGCTTTGTAATTCAACTTCCTAAGATCAGCATCTGTGCTCTGGTGGCATAGTGGACTATATGTTGTGCTGCTAACTTCAAGGTCAGCACTTTGAAGCCACCAAGCACTCCCCTCTACTGGAGAAAGATGAGGCTTTCAGTTCCCACAAAGATTATAGCCTCAGAAACCCCAAGTACAATCCTGCTCTGCCCTATGATGCAATATGTAGTACAATGTCAGTGTTAATTCTACTGAACTCTATGCAAAGTTCTGGAGACAAAATAATCAATGGAATCCCTGTCTTGAAGTTCCAAGTTCAGAGGAGGCGCAAGGACATAAATATGGGGGGGTATTCCGCCCCCCAAAAAAACAAAAGCAAAAATTTAAAAACTGCTGAGCGGAGTGTTCATAGTACGCATTTTTACTGCTAGTGACCATCATGCAACTTGCTCCGAGTTAGTGCACCCAGTGGCGTCGTCTGGGAAGTTTCTGTCTGGTCAGAGTGACCAGTGCTTTTCATTAAAGCAGTTTTGCTCAAACCTCATTTTTGGTGACATTTGATTTAAGAGAACAGCGTGCAGCAGTGAAATTTTGCTTCCTGCTCAGGAAAAATGCAACAGAAACTTTTGTGATGTTGAACACAGCTTACAAGGATAGTGATATGGGAAAAACTGAAGTGTATGAGTGGTTTTCTCATTTAAAAAAATGTTGATTGATGACAAGCCTCATTCTGGATATCTATCAACTTCCTGAATAGATGAAAATGCTGACAAAATGTGTGCGCTTGTGCTCAAAGACTGGCAATGGGCCACTGAAGAGATGAGGAAGTTATCTGGACGGTCATGGATTTAGTTCAGTGAATTTTAAGGGAAGAAGGGTCACTGCGAAATGTGTGCCTTGGATTCTGACTGACCAAGGAAAAGCGCATCAAGTGGAAATATATGGTGCTGTGACTGAATAGCTCTGAAGTGCCCCAGACTTTTCCCCCCAAGGTCATTACTGTTGACAAGACATGTGCTACTCTTACAACCCCAAAACCAAACATCAATCAAGCCAGTGGAAGATGCCATCATCACCTCACCCACAAAAAGCTTGTCAAGTGAAATCAAAGATCAAGACAATGTTCATTTGTGTTTTTGATGTGAGGGGGATACTGCATTTGGAGTTCATTCCACTAGGTTAACCAAGCTTTCCATTTATAGATTCTGAAAAGATTATGCACCAGTGTGTGACAAAAAGGCCTGGTTTGTGGCAGACAGGGGACTGGTTTTGCCACAATGACAATGTACTTCTTCACGCAGCCATCTATGTGCCAGTTTTTGGCAAAAACAGCATGCCTCTCTTGCTCCACACACCTTACTCACCTGACCTTGCTCTGTGTGAGACTTCTTTTTGTTTTCACAAATGCAGAGACACATGAAAGGACAGCAATTTGACAATGTAGAGGTGAAGAAAACAATGAGAGAGGTGCTGTCAGTTATTCAAACATCTGAGTTTGAAAAATGTTTCCAAGAGTGGAATCATAGATTTGACAAATGTATTAAGTGTAATGGAGAGTACTTTGAACATGATAAGGTCGTTTTGGAAAAAAAAATTAAATAGCTTTGGAAAAAATCCTTTTCTGAGGGGGAGTGCCCCCCTCATATACAAGGATTATTGCATGATTCACTAGGACTTGATCAGGCAAGGAGAATCAAATATGGATGTGTTAGTCCAGGTAGACTAGAGAAACAAATTCATAGACACTCATATGTATATAAGAAAGAGGTTTATATATGAGAGTAACTGAATATTAAAAAACATCCCATCCTAGTCCAGATTGGTCCATAAGTCTGATATTAGCCCATATGTCTGATACCAATCTATAAAGTTCTCTTCTGACTCACAAAACACATGCAGTGATGCTGGATACAGGAAGATCACAGGCGAGTGGGTTGGAAGTCTTGTGGATCCACTGGCGTTGTAACCTCTCAGCACTGGCAGGGGTCTTCACATGGCTTCTCCAGCTAGGCCATTAGAGTAATTCCATGTGTCTCGTTAGCTGCTATGTCGCCCCGGCTGTGAGCAGAGAGAGAGTGTGTATCCTGCTTTCAAAGAGGCTACAGGAATTTCAAGAATTCTAAGGAGAAGGCCACGCCCACATAGAGGCCTTATTGGCTATATCTCGATTGACAGGCCAGACTCCACACCTATACTCTAAATCCTCAAATGGACACCAGATTATGTAACTACCACAATGGAAAAGACATTCTAAGGAGAGGCATTTTTAATAAGGATACCAGATGATGCAGGTGAAGATGATGTAAGAAAACATGAAAATAAATAATGCCCACCTTACACGTATTCACTCTAGTAATCTAACACAAGTAGGGTTTACAAGGAATAATGGCTCGCTCATAAGTCATTTCAAAAAGTAATTTGGCTTAATCAACTAGCGTCTATTTTATTGTATCCCTACATTTTTCAAAACTTTAAATTCAGCAATAAAATTACCCTTTCTCACACACTTTTCCTAATCCAAAGAAAAAGTAGACGTACTTGGCTATTGCACAAGCATAGACTCCTTTGAATGTGTCCTCCAAATAACCAAGGCAGTCCACTACAAAGAAGTGCAGAATTACTGATTTAGAGATACTTAAATCCGTTTCTGTGTCTTGGGTATATCTTGATGTACTCCTTCAGGTGTATTTGTTTTAAATAAGGAATCAACACTAAAACCATGAGTTCTGTTCTGGTCATGCTATCTTCCTAGTGTTAGACCAATGATTCTGTTTTGCGTTTTGGTGACTAACCAGCACAGGTTTGGATATGTTCCATCTGGAGCCATCGTGAGCACTTACACAAGACTTTGGTCCAATTACGCTTAATAACAACATTTATTTCTTTTAAACAGCTTTATTGGTATATAACTCACATATCATATAAATCAATAGTTCAATCACATCAAGAAGGGTTGTACAAACATCCCCACAGTAAGTTTTTAAACATTTTCTTCATTCTTGTACTCACTGTTATTAACCCCTCATTTCCTCCCACCCCCGACCTCCCTGCCATACCCTCATGGAACCATTAATCCAGTTACTGTCTCTGTTGATTTACTTAGCCTGGATTTCATATACAGAAAACTGTTTAACACACACACACACACACACACACACACAATTCCAGCTAATATAAATAACAAAGAGAACCAGATAAAAACCTCAATTGAAAAGAAATAAAAAATAGAACAAATTTAAAAGAATAAGGGAGATAAAATGATAAAGTACTACATTTTAACCTAACTCTGCCTTAATCGGCTTTTCAATGCTGTCTGACTGACATCAGAGCTATTCACACCCCTCAACTATGATTAGAAGGGATTCACCAGAGGCTTAATCCATGGGTGAAGCCTGCAGATGAGTTTTGGGCTTTCATGGTCATCCATAACCTTCTCCAAACCAGGTGTTCACAATTTAAGATCTGCTACCATTATCTCCTTTAGATTTAGATTATATTATTCACAATCCTTGGATCACACAGCCTGGTGTACTTCTTGCATGTGCACTTAGTGGACACATCGCTTACATGGCTCCTTGTTTGAAAACGAACTCTTAAGATCCAGACACTATTCTTTCTGCTACCTGGGCACCATCTAGTTTCTTTGCTATAGCACCCTTGGCTTCAGTGATCTCTTCATGAGATCTAGCATCAAGCAGGGCCACATCATAAGAACTAATTGTTCTTAGATTGGAGCTAGAATTAAGAGCAAGCCCAAATTCAATCATGCATCCATAGTTTATATATCTCTCTGATACCTTGGAGCAGTAGTTCTCAACCTTCCTAATGCCGTAACCTTTAATACAGTTCCTCATGTTGTGGTAACCCCATATGCAGGCATGTCTGCATGTGGGCGGACCCGCCTGGAGACAGATGGAGGAGTGGTATCTCAGTTCCTAAGACCATTGGAAATATGGTCTTATGCGACCCCTGTGAAAGGGTCCTTCCCACCTCCACAGGGGTTGCGACCCCCTGAGGCATTACTTCCACTGCCAACAGGTCAGTGGTGATTCACAGCAACCTTATACGGCTGGTAGAACTGTCCCTATGAGTCTCTGTCCTGTAAATTTTCACAGGAATAGAGGGCCTCATCCTTCTATTGAGCTGGCTGGTGGTTTTGAACTACTGACTTGAGATTAACAGCCCAATATGTAAGCACTGTGCATTGATGGTGTCCTTAGTTTAGCCAGTGGCATAGAATTTAAAACATTGTTGAGAAAAAGAAATTATATGAGTATAGGCTGACTATGAAGTCTAATACATGAACTGTTGACTTGTATGAGTTGAACTTTTAAGTAACTGGACACAAACAACAGGGTTGGTGATAGAGCAAATCTTCCAATAATATTTATTCACAACATCAGAGCCGTCCCTACCAGATTAACACTTTATAATGAAGTAAGAAAGGCATTAGAATAGTAAGTATATGTTAGTTCTCCACCATTCATTGGAGAGTCTCAGGGCAAGGTATTTGAACCTAAGTCCAAAGTCTGCCAGTTCTATGCCCTTGGGGTAGTAGGCATCTGCTTCTTCCCAGCCTTAAGTCCAATGCTACAAGTGAGTTTGAAGTAAAGCCTAATTCATGTATTGGGGTTTCCACATTGAGTCCTTCTGGTGTGGCCTATGAAGGGTATGTGCCTCGAAAGAACAGAGTCTAAAGTCCCAATAGTCTATTGCACACAGGCTGAGTTACCAAGGGATGCACAGGTGAAAAAGGTCAATTTACTTTTACTAGAACTCGAAACCTCATCAGGTACAGAGTCAGGCAACAGACACATTCCCAGTACTTTTTTTTTTCCTTTCCAGTGTTGGGGGTTGAAGTTACTTATGTGTGATGTGGGTGGCTAAGTCATTGTTTTATGCGTAGCATCTCACACATCTTACTCATTTAGAGTGGGTTGTAAGGAAAAGGGAATTAATCTCATCTAGAAAGTCTCAATTACTTTCTCAAACTCAGGTCACTTGGTTTGCATTGTCTCAAAGGCCCCTTGATGAGGTCACTTTTATCTATTCTTCACTGTGAACTCTGTGTGTGTGTGTGTGTGTGTGTGTTGGCTAAAACCGTGTTAGCATTTGTCAGAAGTTAATCTCAACCACTCACCTTTACTTTATTCAATCTGCCAAGAGATAAAGCCTTTTGAAAACGGCTATGTCTTTCACATTTATAAAAACCATGCTATTGACTTGACTTCTCTTGACTTTTTCAAGTGTTTGTTTTGAAGTCTCATTTGATTCAGGAAACAGACATAATCACCAATAAATGTAACTTTAATAACTTAGACCCTGGGAATCATTCCTGGTTGCCAGAATTTCCCTACATACTGAATATCCTCCTTATGGGATATCCTATTTCTTATCTGGACTTGAAAGTCAGGATTAATCCAGATGATTAAGAAAATCTTTCTAAAAGATACACTACATCCTCCTTAAAATTAAACTGTGCTTAGTGGTTCCCTTTCTTTTGTTACTAAAATAATCGTGTCATTGGTAAAAGTTGTGGATTACAACTATTTTGATGTCTTCTACAGGTGCTTAACATAGGAAAACAGTCTTCTAATTTGTTAAACCACAGAAATGGCAGTAGAACATAATTTTGAACCAATAGATTATTGATATTTACATTAATTTGATCATTCTATATAGCAAAGAAGTAGGAGTCCACAAAGTGCTTTTGATTATTTCAATTAAAGTACCAACCAAAAATCTCCACATAGTATATCTGCATGTACGTGCTTGAATGAACACATGTACACATGCAGTTAATTTGTGGAGTCTGAAAGGAAGAATTCTTCCACAGATAACATTACTGACCGTTTCTCACCCTTCCTTTTTGCTTTCTATGGCATGGAATAATGTGGTTCCTTCCCAGAGAGTCAGATGTTCTATAAAAAGTAACATCAGCCATGGGAATTATAAAAGGAGGGGGGAGAGAAACAGCAATAAACATCTTCCTTGATGCAAAGCCGTCAGATCTGCTTAAGCAGACTCCGGCTGCTTGCCCAATCTGTTTCTCCCTTTTCCTGCCCAGCAACCAATGAAGTACGGTTTTCCCTCCAAGTGAGCAGTCCTGAGAGGCTTAGACAAGGCATACTGGTGGCCTCCAGAGATTTAACACTCGCACCTCTGGGACAAAATGGGAAAGCTATACTTTTGTTATTCCTTTATTGACGAGGGAAAACAAACAATAAAAGAAATCCCAAAACACCCACTATACCAAGCTTACATTGTCAGCTGAGAGACCTTGATATTTGACTATTGTCTTCAGTTTCATAAATGCAACAGAGGTGATTTTTCAGAAGTGTAGTAAAATTATTATCAAAGAAATTGCAATCCTCTGTATATATTTGGTTAATGTAGTCTTTATTTCCTGGGGGAAGAGAGCTGAAACACTCAAGAAATGTCTTTTTTTTAAAAAGTTACTTAGAGATGAATATAGCATTTGTTTCTGAATAGGAAACCTCTCTTACTTTGAAATGTTCTGATATGATAAGAAATATACTTTAATCCAAGCCTTAAGAAATGTATTCTACATACACTGCATAGATCTCAAACTCACTGCCATTGAGCCCATTTCAGTTCATAGCAACCCTTTAAGGCAGGGGGGAAATAACCCTTTGGGTTTGCAAGGCTGTAATGTTGTCAGGAGCAAACAGCCTCATCTTTCTCCTGTGCAGAAGTTGGTGTTTTCAAACTGCTGACCTTGTGCTTAGCAGCCCAACATGTATCCAACTATACATCCAGGCCTCCCTTACATTGTGTATAAATATAATATACTTATATTATTATATAGTATAATACTATTATCATTATCTTTCATATAGAAGCAATCGCAACTGCTAGTTAAGATGGACTTATCTAACCCAACTCAAAGGCCAACTAAACTTTACAGCATAATGGATGCTCTCAGATCTTTTTTTTTCTTTTTAAATCATTATATTGGGGACTCATTTAGCTCTTATCACACGCCATACATACATCTATTGTGTCAAGTACATGTGTACATTTGTGGCCATCATCATTCTCAAAACTTTTACTTTCTACTTGAGCCCTTCGTTTCAGCTCCTCATTTTTTCCTCCTTCGCTCCCTTCTCCTCCTCCCTCATAAACCCTTGATAATTTATAAATTATTATTTTTTCATATCTTACACTGACCAATGTCTCCCTTCACCCACTTTTCTGTTGTCCGTCCTCCTGGGAAGGAGTTATATGTCTATCATTGTGATTGTTTCCCCTTTTCTACCCCCACCTTCCCCTTCCCCTCCTGATATCACTACTCTCATTATTGGTCCTGAGGGGTTGATCTGTCTTGGATTCCCTGTGTTTCCATGTCTTATCTGTACCCATGTACATGCTCTGGTCCAACCAAATTTGTAAGGTAGAATTGGGGTCATAACAGTGGGTGGGGGAGCATTAAAGAACTAGAGGAAATTTGTATGTTTCATTGGTGCTATACTGCACCCTGACTGGCTCGTCTCCTCCCCACAACCCTTTTGTAAGGGGATGTGCAGTTGACTACAGATGGGCTTTGTGTCTCCACACTCCCACTCATTCACAATGATATGATTTTTTGTTCTTTGATGTCTGATACCTGGTCCCTGGACACCTCCTGATCACACAGGTTGGTGTTCTTCTTCCATGTGGGCTTTGTTGCTTCTCAGCTAGATGGCCACTTGTTTACCTTCAAGCCTTTTAAGACCCCAGATGCTATATCTCTTGATAGCCAGGCACCATCAACTTTCTTCGCCACATTTGCTTATGCACCCATTTGTCTTCAGCAATCATATGGGGAAGGTGAGCACACAATGATATGATTTTTTGTTATTTCATGCTTGATAACTGATCCCTTCAGTACCTCATGATCACACAGGCTGGTGTGCTTGTTCCATGTGGGCTTTGTTGCTTCTCGGCTAGATGGCTGCTTGTTTATCTTCAAGCCTTTAAGAACCAGACACTATATCTCTTGATAGCCAAGAACCATCAGCTTTCTTCACCACATTTGCTTATGCACCTGCTTTGTCTTCAGTGATCATGTTGGGAAGGTGAGCATCACGGAATGCCAGGTTATTATATGTTCTTTCTCAGTTCTTAAAGGGGACAATCCTATCATACATAACTTTCTTTCCCCCCAAAATGACTAATCCAGTGTCTTAGTGACCTGAGGGTGCTATGGGAATTGCAACTCTAATATGACAAGTGAGTGGCTTTGGAGAACAGAAATTAATTTTCTTGTAGTTCTGCACACTTAAAGTCCAAATCCGTGTCTTGGCCATATCAATTCCTCTGTCTCCACCACCCTGGGTGTTTCTTTGTTTCTTGTCACTCTGTAGCTTGAAGATGGTTCCCACATGGTATCTATTGTCTCCTGTGTGTGTATGTATGTTTATGGGTCTGGATCTAATTGACCCGTGTTATAATTTAGAACTGAATGGATTTAGAACCCACTCACCCTACTTGCATATGAACTAATTAGAACAACAAATAAAGGCCTATTTCAAACACAACTACATTCACAGGGATGGAGATTAGGATTCCAAATATATTAGAGGAGCATATGTGACCTGTAGCACATGCCTATGAGGCGCTAGAAAATACTATGGCTTGAGTCAGGCATAACTTACGCCTCAAAGTAACGTCCTTGCTTTTCAATACTTTAAAGAGGTCATGTGCAACAGGTTTTCCCAATGCAATGCATCTTTTGATTTCTTGACTGCTGTTTCCATGAGCACTGATGTGGATCCAAGCAAAACAAAATTTTTGACAACTTTAATCTTTTCTCCCTTTATCATGATGTTACCTATTATTCCTGCGGTGAGGATTTGGGTCTTCGTTCATTGAGTTATAATCCACACTGAAGGTTACAATCTTCAACCTTCATCAGTGAGTTTTTCATGTTGCTCTCACTTGCAGCAAGCAAGGTGGTGTCGCTTGTATATCTGGTCTGTAGACCTCAAATAAATCAACAAACAAACTTTAAAATCCCAAAGTACAAAGAGTAAGCTGAAGAGCAGAATGCCTTTGTTTTCTATGTTCCCTGTGCTGTGAGAGGCTGAGAAAATCTTGAGAAACCTTTGCATGAGGAATTAGTGAATTTTCAAGCGGAATCCATTATACAGTCATCAAGTGTTTATCTATTGCCTATTCTGTGGCAGACACTATTGCAAGCACAGAAGAATTCTGTGAAGTGCTTCAGAGAGCCTAAAGTGTTGGATTTGAATTTTATTCTAGATATACAATTTATTTTAAAAATAATAAAGATGGCATGTATGTATACTAAATGTTAACCCCCTAGGCATCCCTGTGGTCTTAACCTGTGCTCTCAGGCTATCATTTGTGTGTAGATTAAGACTACATTTTTTCCATATTAAAACATTTTTACTTCTATTGTGTTGTTGATGAATGTATACCCCACAAAAGAAAGGACTTCTATTGAATTAATTCTGACTCCTACTGACCCTATAGGACAGGGTACAACTGACTGTGTGGGCTTCTAAGAGCTGTGAATATTGATGGGGCCAGAATGCCTCCTTTCTATCCCCCGGAGCTGCCGGAGGGTTAGAACAGCTGACTTGCACTGAGCAGTCCAGCACAGAACCGAGGACGGGGCTCCGTGGAGGAGGCATTTCAAAAGCCAAACTCTTTGCCACAAAGTTATCCTATGGGCAAAGATAAAATTGTCTTTGAATTTAGGAGACTGTAACTGTTAATGGAAGGATAACGCTCCATCTTTCTCTCTCCCAGCGGCTGGTGATTCCAAACTGCTGACCTTGAGGTTCGCATCCTCATGTATAGCTACTTTATTACCCAGGCTCCTGCATAAGGGATGCAGTGGGGCCTAAATATTCCTTTAAAAATTCAGGCCTATTCACAAATACCCATGTAAGACTGTACAAGCACACCACTGTATTATGTGTATATTGTGGCCAATTTAGTGCCAAAGCAGGGCCTTGGTTCTGTTCAAAACACGCTCTGTTCCCAGTGTAACTATGTAGTTGCCCAATAATGAATGACAGGACATATTGTTCAACGGAGTTCCAGACACTTACTGTGAATTTTGCAACTTGTCTTCTGACTTTTATGTTTCTGAGAAAAAAAGGATGCGTTTTTGCACATTTTAGGTTGTTCAAATTTTGAAATTTTGTCTATTGTTCATATTGAGGAAATCATTTTACTTGAAGGTTATGTTGTGATTGCAAAATTTTGAGCCGATCAACAATTTTCCATTTGTAAAGACTAATGTGGTGCAAGTGGAGCTGCTCTTAACACTACACACCAAAAACAGACACCAGGTTGGTTTCAAGTTATTTTCTCAATCAAAATATTTCTTAGTGCTCAGCTGACTGATTTCTCAATAAGGTCATGTTCTAAATTGATTATATTGAATAAGTACAGTAATAAAATGATACTGCTAAACAAACATCAAAACCATAATTCTTGATATCACTTTCTCTACCAAGAACGTCAAGGTGACCAACGAGGGAAAGTGCTACAGAAGCTGTATAGGACAGCATTGTCTTCATTGCCTCAGGATAAAATTTCAACCCAAACCCCAACAAGGTCTTTTGTGTCGTCAGTGGTGTGTGAGGTAACTGGCTGTTGAGTAGAATTGTGAGATTATCCCTGTCACCAAAGCATTATCATCCTGCATCCATAAAAGAAAAAACTCAAAGTCATTGGTCTGTCTGGACAAAGTCACACAGATTTTCCTGGCTCTATGAGACAGAGTTTCTCTTTAACCCAAACTTTCCATTTAACCTTAATCTTTAAAACAGTGGTTCTCAACCTTCCTCATGCCACCACTCTTGAATAGAGTTCCTCATGTGGTGGTGACCCCCCAACCATCACATTATTTTCGTTGCTACTTCATCACTGTTATTTTGCTACTGTTATGAACAGGAAACCCCTGTGAAAGGGTCGTTCGATCCTCAAAGGGGCATTGACCCCCAGGTTGAGAACCACGGCTTTAAAAGGTACATGAAAAAATATCTGACTTTTCAAAAATGAAAGTACTAGATTGATAAATCGTGCAGTGACAATGTTTCCTTGCTGTGATCGACATTTATAGCACACCCCCAATGTCTGTCATTGTTCTACTGATGCTGAAGAGTAAACAGCATGTCCTGGACCCGGATCTTACCAACTGAAAGAAGGGCAGAAGAAATGGAAGCCACCTGCCAGTTGCTGAAGCTGACACTTCGTTTCGATGATGGAGACTGCACGGAGGCTCTTTGTCTTAATGGCTATTTAAGCCATTTGTCTTAAAATGTCTGTGCATTTGGAGGGGTAGGGACATTATTTGAATGTCCTTATTAATGCAGACCTCTGAACAAATATTAGTGCTTAATTATTATTCCATTTATATTCTTGATCGTTCAAATACTGACCTTTATATTCACAATGACTTGTACATATCTTTTGATCTGTTTCACCCATTAAAGAAAAATACTGAACAAACAAGGTCCACCACCATCAAGTTGATACCGACTCACAGTGATCCTGTAAGTTCCTGAGACAGTAAATCTTTAAGGGAGCAGACAGCTTCATCTTTCATCTTTTTCTTGCAGAGTATCTGGTGGGTTTGAACCTCTGACTTTGTGGATGGTAGCCCAACGCCTAATCCACAGTGCCATAAAGAAGATGGATGCACATTACCATTTAGAAACTATGGATTTAGTTTATTTTATACTCATGCACATTTGTATGATAAAAATGTTTTTCCTAGCAACTCACCATCACTGGGTGTTTATTTCCTTTGCTTTACCATCAAAGATACACACCTCTCCTAAATGGTGACCCATCTTTCCTAAAATATGTTAGCAAATTATCATGAACTGTCTCAGCCTTGCTGATAGTTTCCTTCCCCAATCCCTACTTTTCTCATTACCTCTTCTCCTGCTGGACTTCCCCTGCACTCTTAGTTGTTATTCTGGAAGAATAATTATGTTTCTAAAAAGAAGCCCTGGGTATAGTGGATTATGCATTGGACTGTTAAAATCGGTTCAAATCCACCAGCACTCGAAGGGAGAATGGTCAGGCTGTCTGCTCCTGTAAAGACTTAGAGTCTCAGAAACACAAAGGAGCAGCTCTATAATGGACTCCACGGCAGTTTCTGTACTTTATGCTCTTGCATAAATAACCTAATCTAAAAATGGTTACTCTTCATTCTGAAGCCACTGCCCTCTCCAAGGAGCCCCAGGAATGGATCACTAACCACAGAGCCAGAGGTTCAAACTCATCCGATAGGACAGAGATGACACTGGCTGTTCTCATAAAGATTTACAATCTCTTGGAATCAATTCAATGGCAGTGGCCTTGGTTTTGGTTTGGCCTCTATCCTGAAACCACTTTAAGGTGACCACCAGATTTGTTCTCACAGCACTGAAGTGTTCCTTCTGGGTCACTACCCAACTAGGCTGAACATGAGCTATTGATGAAGCAAAGGAAAGATCCTTGATCATCCGCTCTCTCTCATCCCCTACACGAGACACTTTAAACAAAAGACATGCAGAGCTAATCATCTGAAAATCTGCCAATGGAAAAACAAGCGCAACTCCAAAAACATGTTAAAACAGGTGGAAAGGGATGTACCCTTATGCTTAGCTGAGCATACATTTGAAATCATTGTTTTCCTTTTGCAAAATAAATGCATGGGGGCAAGTGTAGCCTAGAGGTTAGATTTGGTCTGGGTTCTCCACTGAGACTTACTGTGTTCTTGAGCAAGTCGCTCCTTGCACCGACTCCCCTGACTGGGAAATGGAAGTAATGCCCCTATCCTGAGGACCCTGGGGCTTACTGTCAGTGAAGTGCCTTGGAATCCGGCGCTGAAAGGCGATCAGCAAGTTCAAAGTGCCCGTATTAAGGCAGGTTTATCATCTGCATAAACCAGTAAATCCTATCCATGGATGTAAAATTATTCTTCCCAGTTTTATTTTCTGCTCAGGCTACAAAAGCTTCAGATGCTTCCACACTATCCACTATCTGCTCGGACTACACACACAAAGCTCTCCCCATCCTCTTTTCATTTCCAGCATGCGCTGAGTCTAAGACAACAGAATAAGCAATTCATCAGTGTGACTCGTGTGACAATTGAGACTTCATGCTTCATTGTATAAAGGGCCTTGCTTCCTTTCTGTCAGTTCGAAGCATTGGGAATAAAGATTTAAAACAAACTATTGGCTTTGAGTTGATTCTGACTCTCAACAACCCTATGGGATAGAGCAGCACTGTCTCCTAGGAAGTTCTGGCTGCATTCTTCATGAAAGCAGACTGTCCCCTCTTTCTCCTATGAAGCAGTGGGTGGACCTTGACCTTTCAGTGGACTGCTGAGTACTTTAAGCAGTATGCCATCAGGGCTCCTGGAACTAGAGATACCAACTGTCAGCCAATGGACTCCAACTCAGAGTGACCTTGTAGGACACAGCATAGAGCTTCTGAGACTGTAAATCTTTCTGAAAGCACACAGCCCCATCATTCTCCCAAAGGGTGACTGGTGGGTTTGAACAGCCAACCTTGTTAGTAATTCAATGCCTAGGCCACAGAACCACTAGGGATTCTTGGAAATAAGATCCCAAACCCACAACCCATTGCCACCAAATTGATTCTGGCTCATAGTGATCCTATAGTGTTAGTCTGGGTACTTTAGAGAAGCAAATCCACAGAAACTCATGTATAAGAGAGAATTTTATATAAAGGTTAAGGGCACATCAAGAAAACATCCCAACCCAGTGCTGCCCAAGTCCACGAGTCCAACATTAACCCATATGTCCACCACCAACCCACAAAGTCCTCGTCCATCTCACAAAACAGACACAATGATGCCGACTGCAGGAGGAAAGCCAAATCAGTGAGTGTGTAAGCATCTCAACTCTGGCAGGGGTCTCTACACGGCTGCTCCAGCACCCAGGGCTGCATCGGGGTAGGTCCATGTGACATCTCTTCAGAGATGTCCAGCAGGAAGTGAGTTTTGCCAGCTGAAGCAGGGAACTGGCTAAGGCAGCTACACCCTGGTCTGACCATCAGAGATCAAGAGACCTGAGAACCAGAAAGGCGAGGCTCACTGAGCCATGCATCCCTCCACCCTTCAATTAACCCCACATATGTTTATCGGCCAGGCTGGCACAATAAATCTTACCTATCTCATAGGTTGTCCAAGACTTTGTAACCAGACTGCTTTGAGCCACCAGTTAGAAGTCCAAAGCTTACCAGATAGTTCCTTATTGGATTAAGATCAATAATGTTGATTAGACACAAACACTGACTAAGTTTAATAAAACCAAATTGAGAAACTGCTGTAACCCAGCAAGCCTAGTGACCAAGCAGACCACTAGGAGAGTCAGAAAGGTCATGATAAACCCATAATTGTATTTCTGTGATTGGCTGCTGGAACTGTATGGAAGAGGCTGTACTTCTGAGTTGAGATGGTTACTTTCCGGTGTCCCTGGGGAGTGCCAATGGTTAAGGAGCTTGCCTGCTAACTGAAAGTGTGACGTGTGACCTCACCCACAGAGACCTCTAAAGAAAGGACTGCGGTCTCTTCCATAAAATCAGCTACTAAACCCAACGGAGCACAGTTCTGCTCCGACACCTGGGACCGTCATGACTAGGAATCGGCTGGAAGGAAGATGCTCTTTCAGTCTTATTATCTAACTCATTAAAAAAAATCTTTAATGAGTTAATTCAAGCCTATTTCGGGATGTGTAAGGTGTCAATCTCTGATTTTGGGGTGTGAAACAAATATCTAGAAAATAAAGGTTGTAATCATTTGTAGAAAACCTTTTCTTCTGGTTGAGGAAGAAAGGAAGAAGGCAACACTGGTGAACTACAAAGAATGACAGGCCTAAAGCCAGCCGAGCTCAGCTAAATTCCCAGCTCTCTAGCCATTGGTTTATGCCCCTGGGAAATCACTCAACAACGCAGGTCCCAGTTCAGGGAACCTTAAACTAGGGAAAGGAATGTTTGCCTATACTACTTACTGGTTTATGGAAGTGAAACAAGATAATGTACTTGAGTTAGTCTGGGTTCTCTAGAGAAGCAAAAACAGTGGCACTTATATGTGCATGTATATAAAAAGAGAATTCTGTGAAGAAATGGCTCCCATAGATGTAGAAATGGTAAGTCGAGTCCAGTTCAGGTCCAAGGATCAGATGTAAGCTGCATGCTTCTTCTGACTCCTGTAGCTGGAGGGCATGATGAACAAGAAGCAAGAAGATGAGGCAGGCAGCTCGCGTGCTAGTGGTGCCCAGCTGAATGAATCCAAGATCGTTGGAATGAATGAATCCAAGATCGTTGGAATGAATGAATCCAAGATCGTTGGAATGAATGAATCC
>NW_022107431.1:57659204-57692303 GCF_000313985.2 Echinops telfairi | reverse complement strand
TGAATGAATCCAAGATCGTTGGAATGAATGAATCCAAGATCGTTGGAATGAATGAATCCAAGATCGTTGGAATGAATGAATCCTAGGCCAGTAGTCTGCTGATGACTTCTGGATGGGTAGGCGAGATATCAGGAGGGTGATGAACAAATCCTGCAGCAGAAGTCAACTAGCTTCCACATACTGCCAATAGGCCACACCTTTAATGTAGCCCCTCAATGGATTATCAAGGCTGTGGCCAGATTAGCCAAACTCCAAACTAAACCACTGCCATCGAGGCAATTGTGACAAACCCTGTGCCCCTGTGGGTTTCTGAGACTATAAACCTTTTGGGGAGTAGAAAGCCTTATCTTTCTCCCTTGGAGTGACTGGTGGTTTTGAACTACTGACCTTTTCAGTTAGCAGCCTAGTACCTAACCATTATGCCACAATGGCTCCTGTGACAAGATTAAGGAGGTCCATTCTGCCCACAACAGCTTGGCTACTTCACAGAGGATCCCACACTATGCCTGATCCTATTCTGGAAGAATCCTGCCCCACTTAAGATGACATAAAACCTATCACAGTATTATTTAATGTAAGTTAACTATAATAATGTATTTAATAATATATATTATATTTAAATAAAATTATAATAATATTATTATCATAGTCCCAACATATACAATAATCTTTGTCTTCATGTCAACATGATACGAAAATAACTAATTCCACCACTTAATCTTAGGGAAGAAAAGTTGTCAACATTCTATAAATGAGCATTACGTTAACTAAAAGTTTCCTTTTTCAGTACATTTTTTTTCAGATGAGTTAGTCCATTATTCCATGCCCAATCATTTTTTCTCTCTCAAGTTTTGTTTTTAATTTCAGGCACATGCATTGAACTTGAGAGATAAGATCCATATAACATTATTAAATACTATATGTTCTATGTGTTGTATATTTTCTTTATTGATGGAATGGATTTTCAAGCATCTTGAATAAGAACAAGTGGAAATGGACTGCTATTTGGCAAAAGGTCTTCGAGATTTAGAACCACGCTGACAGTAGGTGGGGAGCATGGTCGGTAAAACAATACCCCGGCCTCATCTTCAGAATCTGAGCCCCATTTACTTTCATAGCAATGGGGAATGGCAGCACATGTAATTAAGGATGCTAATCAGCTGATCTTAAAATAGGAAGATTACTCAAGTCAGTGCCATGTAATCACAAGGACTCAATGTGGACAAGGGAGGCAGATGAGCAAATTGTCAGAGTGACGTCATGGGAAAGAAGCTTAGCCACATTGCTGGTTTTGGAGATGGAAGGTGTTCATAAGCCGATAAATAACAACAGACTCTGGAGCCGTGGTTCTCAACCTTCCTCATGCTGTGACCCGTAAATTCCGGTCCTCAGGTGGTGGTGACCCCCAACCATGAAATTATTTTTGTTGCTACTTCATAACTGTCATTTTGCTCCTGTTATGAATGGGGCAATCCCTGTGAAAGGGTCTTTTGACCCCCAGAGGGGTCCTGACCCACAGGTTGAGAACAGCTGCTCTAGAAGGCACAAAACTGGATTATCCTGGTTCTTCCCGAAAGGACTGCAGCCCTGTTGACACTTTGATTTTAGCCCAGTGAGACCATATTTTTATTTCTGATCTTGAAAGTTTTGATAACTTGTTATAGCAATAACAGGAACTCAATACAGGAGTGATGGGACTTTAATTCTTAAAGCTATGTATATCATTTAGCAAATATGAATTGGGTTGTTTATTATATCCTGGAGGCCCTGCTGGATACTTTATCTGCCTAGATAAAATACATTATTTTAATTAATAGAAAATATGCCCCAATTATACCCTATATCATGGCTGCGGTAATTGGTATTTTGTTTGTTATTAGGGAAGAAGAAAGCCCTTTATAGCTCCCATTAAGCATGATGGTAGGCCAATTAACTTTGACCTTCCATGAAATCACGACCCTAACCTTTCACCGAAGAAATCGAATTCCAAGAGGTGTTGATTATACATTAGAAAGTAGCTCCAGCACTGCTTTCCCCCTTCTGCTGGTTTCAATACCTCTCTCACACACCATTCGCCAATACCAGAATAAAATTATTCCGTGCCATTAGTCGGTTCTGCTCACTGACCCTATAGGACAGGATGGAACCTCCCTCCCCTGGGGATTTCCCAGGCTTTCATACTTCCTGGCTGTAGAAAGCTTCATCTGTCTCCCCATTTGCCCGAGTTCCCTATTCGAACTTGTCACTAAGCAAACTAACATGATGTAATCCTCTGTTATAGTGGCTTCATGCTTCTCCTCTGTTTCTGTTTGGCCCCTTTCTTAAATCATCTTTGGATTGAGAACTTACTCTTTGTATAATTACATTACATTCCACTTTAAATCGTACATGAGGATATAAATAAGCCAGGCATAATGCCTGGGGTTTCCTTCATGCTTTGGTGACAAGGAAGAGGGGGCAGCCAGATGACCTGTGAGTGTTTTTGAGAGATTAATAGAGAGAATTCTTTTGAATCGTTCATGCAGGAAATTTGTCCTCAGTTGTGTGCTAGGGAAGAAAGGCCAAGTGACTTCAGATTCTCAGATGAGCGGCGGGTGCCTGGAATGCTCTGAGGAGAGACACTGCTCCAGCTATTTCTAGTCTCCAGAAAGGTTTTCTAGAAAGGAAGATGTGATTGGACCCTGGGTTGCAGGCTAGGAAAGCAGCCCACGATAGTGCTGCAAAGACTTTGAAGACTAAATTGATGCTCCAAATGGTAAACAATTACTCCTCGAGGTCACGATCAGAGGGCAGGGAGATTAGAGCACTAGAATAAGGTGACCAGACATCCCGCTTTTGGCGGCACAGTCCCGATGTTTAACAATTTGTCCCGCGTCCCTCGGCGTTTTAAAAAAGTCCCGATTTTTGGAAAGAATGCACGACAAGCAAGGGAATGGCGGGAGAACGGGAAGGGAATATACAATTTTCGGCTGCCATGTGGCTATTTCGCCAGGATATGAGTTTTATATTATTTTTGTTAATTTTATAATGTTAAACTTTAATAATAACAAATAATTGTTGAGAACTGATTATCGAGAACTGCTTATCAAAGTTCGCATTGTTGATCAGTTGTTAGAATTCGACCACCATTGTTTGGACTTAATGAACAATAGCATTTTTTGGCATTGGCAATGACGAAAATATTTTGTAACTGTCTCTCAGACGGTACACATCGTACTGCGTGCTAGTGCTAGTTAAACAAGTGATGTCAACATATCAGCTTTTCAGATAATTTAGGTAATTTATTTACTTATTTCATAAACACATAAATTTTCTTGAATTTAGCAGATAGTACTGGAATGATGTGCAAAAATCATTCGATCATATTACTCAAAATTTCCCATATAGTAATATTTCCAAAAATGATCTTTATAATGAGGTATCATTATTAAAAAAATATTTTAAGGAAAAGGTTAAATCTTGGGCATCAGCAAAAATCACAATACAGAACAAATGGTTAGAAATATTTCATCATTTTGAAACAAACCATGTTCTATGCAATAATGCACTAAACATTGTGGAATATGCGCTGTCCTTATCAGGAACTAATGCTGCGACTGAACGTGTTTTTTCTATGGTAAATAAAGTGTGGACATCAGAAAATTCACAATTAAGTGTTGAGACTTTGAAAGCCATTTTATGTGTGAAATATAATTTAACAAATTCTTGTGAAAATTTTCATGACCTTTTAAACAACAATCTACTAAATAAAATTCACTCAAATGAGAAATATGCCAAAGAAAAAAAAACTATACATAATTTTTAATGTATTATATTTGTAAATTGTACTTATGTTGAAATTATAAAAATATTACAATGCTATTTTTGCATTCTACGAAAATTTTTGTTGTTCCATATAGACCAAATTTTTAATCAAGAACCCCACCTCTCACCCCCGTCAATGGTGTCCTGCTTTACCAATGTTAAAATCTGGTCACCTTACACTAGAAACATAACCAGAACACAATTAAAGAGAATATTGACACATTATTAAAAATGTAACCAATCCCACGGGGCAATTTTCATGAAAATTGTCAAATGGGAGGGATCCAGTGTAAGCTTTCACTGGAAGCTCGGCAGGAAAGGAAAAATGGAAGTGGGGAAACCCAAGAAAGAAATGGGAAGAGAGAAGCAACTTGGAAGGCTGTACGAACAGGGTGGGGTCTGCCAGGAGTGGCCGTGCGGCAGAACTGGCTCCAAGGCCCGGAGTGTTGTTTTGAGTTAGTTGAGGGTGTGACCGGAAGACATACTCTTTGTTTCCTTGTAAGGCATCTTTAGCTTCTGATAAGGGGGTGACTTAAGACATCAGCATTTGTTTTCTTAAAGGTATGGTCCGCTGATAGCCAAGAAGATGCTGCAGTGAATCACAGAACTCAGGGATTTGAAGGCCTGCACTCATGAAAGGAGTGGGGTGGGAGTCAGGGCAGAGGCCCGTGGGGAATGTAGCAAAATCTTGGAAGAGTTGAACCGTTGAGACATCTTTAATTTCTATCTCTTTGGGAATAATCTGATATTCGTTCTTCTAAAAAATCATTACTGCAAAATGCAATGATATAGGCAACTTTAAAATATAGAAGATATATTCTAAAAGCACTAATCAAGAGAAATAAAGAATGACATATTAATATTAGACAATATAGACCTCAGATCAAAGAAAACTACCAGTAACAAAGACAGACATTACAAAACTATAAAAGAGTCAGTTAACTAAGAACATATAGATAACAATTCTAAATGCAGATGTACCAAGGCACAGAACTGCAAAATACATGAAGCAAAAAATGGCCTAAAAAGATAACAAGGCAACTCCACAGATGTAGATGGGAGCTTCTTTTCAGTCATCTGTGGAACCGCTGACCATCTAATTAACAATGGTATGATCGGGGAGCAACATCATCAGCCAACAGGAACTAACTGGCTTTCAGAGAATCCTCCAGAGCAGTGGTTCTCAACCTTCCTCATGCCGTGACCCTTGAAGACAGTTCTTCATGTGGTGGTGACCCCCAACCATAAAATTATTTTCATTACTACTTCATAACTGTCATTTTACTACTGTTATGAATCGCGAGACCCCTGTGAAAGGGTCTTTCGACCTCTAAAGGGGTTGTAACCCACAGGTTGAGAACTGCTGGGTAGGGGTTGGGGAAGGGTGTGACCCTTAAGGGGTGAAGAAACATTTTTGTATCTTATAATCATGGTCAAAAAGTCTATATTTGTGATACAAATTTCATAGAAATATATACTAAAACAACAAAAATAAATGCATGTTAAATCTGGTGACCCCCACATCGAGTTTGTAGTTTAGTTGCCAGTGTTGGTAGTAATAGTATTATTCCCACACCAATTTGCTGGTTTTGATTATTGTGGGAAAGCTGGGGGAAGGTAGATGAGAACTTCCTGTACTCGCTTTACAACCTTTTTTTGAGCTTTGAATTACTTAAAATTAAGATAGTTTCAGGGCTCAAGTAGAAAGCAAATGTTTTGAGAATGAGGATAGCAACAAATGTACAAATGTGCTTAACACAATGGATGTATGTATGGATTGTGATAAGAATTGCCTGAGCTCCAATAAAATAATTTTTAAAAATTAAGATAGTTTCAAATATTTCTAGAGCAATTACAAGCTGATTTTTTTTCTCTAGTTTTCATTAATTTATATAGTGGTATGTGGCTAGTAGTTACAGTGTTGGACAATGCAGATCTATATTAAGTTTTGTCAAATGTCTTTTTATGTTCCTTGGTTCTTGTTCTTAAAAAGAGAATTTTCACGTGTGAAAATATGCTTAGCATATAAGATAATAATCCATATTACAGAATATTTTTCAGTAAGGTATGATACTATATCAAATCAGTGCATCATAAAATTCAAGGTTGGATAGTAATGCATTTGGTCATCCTACCTTTAATAATCCATTCTGGCAATTAATTCCTACAGGACAATGTTAATTCCTCAGGTGAGTTGTAAAGGTTTTAAAACAACTCATAGCCTTGTTTTGTAAGCTCACTGAATAGGAAGAACTCTGTAGTTGCTTAGTATTTAGTAATTAAGGAATTATCCCCAGTTCTTAACTGGCAATAGCTAAACAAGTTACTACCTCCAGATCTCCAGGAATGAGCTGTTGGTATTTTGAGTTTCTCTGCCAGAACAAGTGACTTTAAAGCTTGTGCCAGCACAGGTTAAAAGATCAACTCTTCTCTCAGAGCCTGCAGAAGTCAAAGTTTTCTGACCTGTTGAAGGCGTTTGATTTTGTTCTCTATCCTTTAATTCCCTTCCCCTTTCCTCAAAGTGTCCTCACTCCAGACCCATTAAGGCACATTATTTGTGTGCATGGCTGACCCACAGTCTAATGCTTCATAACACAAAGGCCTGGTCCTATGATGTGGCAATTAAGGATGTCCCAAATGTCCAACTTTTCCAAGTTTCTGTACCACCCTCATCTCAAGAGAACAAACACATACGACTCTTGGGTTGACGGACTCACAGCAATCCTAGAGCAAAGAGTAGGATGGCTCTTTAGGGCTTCTTCATCTTTCTCCTGAGGAACAGCTGGTGAATTTGAACCACTCACCTTGCAGTTTGAACCTAATCCTTATCCTAGTGTGCTACTGGGGCTCCCCATCTCAACCTCGGTACATTGCTTCAAAGTCTCATAGTACTCACCAACCACTGGAGCAATAGGTCCTGAGGTTGTGAAGACTAGCAAGTCCCAGGCTCACTCGTCAGGTGTGTCTGGAGGGTTTTCCTCCCTCCTGGCTGCAGAAGCTGACAAACCCAACTCAGATGGCAGGTTGCTGAGTCACAAGGCTATAGAAGGTCTGATGATAGGGAGTCTAGTCCTAAGAGAAAGAAGCCAGATGAAGATGGGCCAGATGGAAGATTCAAAGAAAGAGAATGAACTTGGCCAGAGAAAATATTGAATGCAGACCATGCCCTCAAAGCAACCCTCTAGTAAGGTGCTGACTCAAGATACATCTCATCCTAACCCTGTCTCATTAATATAGTGGACAACTCACTTCAAAGTAGGACAGTCGTGATTGAGAGGCATAGAGACTAGGATTTATAGCACAGCACACAGTGGAGGGCTATTGCTAGAAGAGCCATATTAAGTAATTCACTGCACTGTCATTTTACCAAAATAAATAGCCATTTTTCTCTTTGTGCCTAGATTCCACAATGTGAGCATACTGCAATCACCCCCCAAATAAAGCTAGATTACTCTTATGAGCACTTTTTGGAACTCTGGAGTCCTGGTGACATCGTGGGGTACTTGCTGGGCTGCTAATCATAAGAAGAGATCGAAACCACCAGCCGGTCAAGGGGAAACGAGAAGGCTTTCTCCTTCATAAAATTTACAGCTTCAGAAATCCACAAGGGGAGTTCTACTTTGTCCTATTGCCAGAATCATAAGCATAAGAATATTAAACCAAGACATAAAGAGATATCCATTTTTAACCTTTAATTTACTCTTTAATGCTTGAAGTGTCAGACAACCAGAACTGGCTAAATAGAACTATTTAAGACTCCCCCTGAGGTTAGGTTCCCTACAGTCTGAGACAGGAATTCTGGTTCATATGATTGATTGAAAGAATCCTCTCAGAAGAAGGGAAGAGAAGCAATCAGGTAGGATGGGGTAGGGGGAGAGCTAAACAGGAATATGAGCTCACTATAGCCTGATCCTATGAGGAGCAACAGAGCATGACTTCAACCTTCATGTCAATCTTTGGCTGCAGGCTGACCTCATTAGGGGTGGAGGTACCAGGAGACATGGTTCCCTTTTGGTCAAGAGCAATTTTTCAGAGAAAGGCACAGCTCTAAGTCCCTGGCAGGCAAAGTTAGTAGCTGTTGGATTCATGTACTGACCTGGGGAAAAAAGGACCTTGACTAGCCACCGAGACTATTTATGACAATCTACCCCTTGTGCCACCCACATCCAACTGTTTCCCACATTAAGTTCACTCCATCCGCGTTTACAAGAAGCTGGTTAAGCAGGGAGATAATAGTGAGAGGCTGGCTTATGCTAATACCAACCAGCCGAGTCATTCTGTCAAATTGGTCATTTCATGGCTAACAGATTAAGTTGGGGATGCGGAAGACTGTGACCCCCTCTGCTTCTAACTCTTTGAAGGTGGTATAAAGTTCCACCTTTTAAACTAGGATGTGATATTATTGTGGGTGGATTATCTTGGATGTTCCCAGGGCATTCACCTGGTGTCCCCACAATCATAGTACTTTCTCTACAAGGCAAATCAAGAGTCCGTTTGAGTATGCCTACTTTGACGATCTGTTTAGTTACATAGGAAATAAGCACTACGGGGTCCATAGATCCTGGAAACTCATTTGGAGATGAACCTGGGCTAGAGCCCTTGGACTACGTATAGCAGTCGAAGAGGATTCATGTGGACACCTGAGGTCCACGGGTAGCACAGTAAACTTAGACCACTCTCCAAATCATTGTTTCCCTGAGTGAAAGGTCATAGATCCCTTGTGTAAAGCCTAGGTGAATCATTATTCTACAAACTCTCCATAATGTTTCAAGATTCGTCCACTACTACAAACACTAAGTTATGGATTTGAGAACTATATCCAAGGCAAAGGTTCATGTTTTTCCATGGACGTGGTCTCCTTAGCCTTGTGCATCTCTATTCTTAATATTTTTAATGAGTTATATACAATGATAAGTCAGAAATATTTCGACTAGATTTCTAGCTCATCCACACACAGGTCTCCACCACTAGTGGATGGCTGCAAGCTAGTTCTCTCAGGAAAACACTTGTGATCGACTCAGGAGGATATCTTCCAAAGGGAATACTGTTGTGCCATAAGAAAAAATAGATACATTGGGGGTCAGGACTAACAAACTGTTTAATAAAACTGAAGCAGGCATCTTCCCAAATTATTGAAACTTTACAACAAGTTTACAGGGATGCTTCCCCACACAAAGTCATAGGTTTCAGGTAGATCCAGGATTTTAAAGAAAGGCAGGAAACCTTCAACGATGAGTCAAAGGAGGGAAGACCATCAACCCTCGACAATGAAGAACAGCGATGGCTGTTGTCCAGAAGACATCTACAGAGACCCCTTGATGTGAAAGCCACTGCACTCGGACTCTCCCCGGCTCAGCATTTTCAATGTTAAGCTCCGTCTTGGCCTCTGCAAGCTTTTGCCTTGTTGGGAGCCCCAAATGTTCTGTTGATCTTTCCCGTAGTCTTTGTCAATACGATTTATTATCCAAGATAATAAAGATGATTTTGGAATGAAATATAATCCGGAATGAGTCTTAGATTTACCAATACAATCCAGAGAGCAAAGTCCAATCAAAACAAGAGCTTCTGAGAGGGACTGATTGATCATTTAAATTTGAGGCAGAGAGATAAGCTTAG
This sequence comes from Echinops telfairi, assembly GCF_000313985.2. Taxonomy (NCBI): domain Eukaryota; kingdom Metazoa; phylum Chordata; class Mammalia; order Afrosoricida; family Tenrecidae; genus Echinops; species Echinops telfairi. Next base: position 57,682,883 of record NW_022107431.1, on the reverse strand, counting down.
AAGGTGACAGTGGCTATTTTTTGGAATCCTGAAGTGGTAATCAAAAAAAACAGGGCATTTTCAAAAAACAAAGTTCCAGGAATTGATGGCATACCAAAGGAAACATTTCAACAATCTGATGAAGCACTGGAAGCACCCACTCATCTATGTCAAGAAATTTGGAAGACAGCTTCCAGGCCACCCTCCTGGAAGAGATCCATATTTGTACATATTCCAAAGAAAGGTAATCAAACAGAATTTGGAAATTGTCAAATATATTTAATATCACATGAAAATAAAATATTGCTGAATATCATTCAACAAAGGTTGCAGCAGTACATTGAAAAGAAACTGCCAGAAATCCAAGCTGGATTCAGAAGAGGACTTAGAACACAAGGATATCATTGCTGGTGTCAGATGGCTCTTGGCAGAAGGCAGAAAACACCAGAAAGATGTTTATTTGTGTTTTATTGCAAAGGCATTCAACTGTGTGGATCATAACAAACTGTGGATAGCACTGAGAATAATAGAAATTACAGACCATGTCATTGTGCTCATGTGGAATCTGTTCTTGGACCAAGAAGCATTCGTGGTCAAATAGGACAAGAGAATGCTATATGGTTTAAATTAGGAACAGTGTATGTCAGAGTTGCATCCTTTCACCATACTTATTCTGTGTACTGAGCAAACATTCTAAGGAACTGGACTCTGAGGAAGAATGCAGCATCAGGACTGGAAGAAGACATTAATGACTTGTGATATGCAGATGACCCAACTTTGCTTTCTGACAGCCAGGAGGACTTTAAGCACTTGCTGATGTAGATAAAGAACTACAGTCTTAGATGTGGATTGTAATTCACTGTAAAGAAAATAAAATTCTCGATTCTAGCTAATATGACCTTATAGAACAAAGTAAACCTGCCCCTGTGGTTTTCTGAGATTGTAAATCTTTGTGGGAGAGGAAAGTTTCATATTTCTCTTTTTGTTTTGTTTTTGCTTGTAAGTCATTTCATTGGAGGCTCTTACAGCTGTTATCACAATTCATACATACAACCATTGGGTCAAGCACATTTGTACATATGTTGCCATCATCATTTTCAAATACTTTCTTTCTACTTGAGCCCTTGATATCAGCTCATTTCCCCCACTTCTCCACCCTCCCTCCCTCATGAACCCTTGATCATTTATAAATTATTATCATTTTTTTCATGCTCTTTCACCGACTGCTGTCTCCCTTCACCTACTTTTCTGTTGTCCATCCCCCTGAGAGGGGGTTATATATCAATCATTTTGATCAGTTCCCCCTTTCTCCTCCCACCTTCATGTTACACTACTCTCATTATTGGTCCTGAGGGGTTTATCTATCCTGAATTCCCTGTGTTGTGAGGTCTTATCTGTACCTGTGTATATGCTCTGGTCTAGTCAGATTTGTAAGGTAGAACTGGGGTCATGATAGTGGGCAGGGGTGGGGTGGGGTGGGGGAGCAGGAAGAAGCATTAAAGAACTAAAGGAAAGTTGTATGCTTCGTCAGTGCTATACTGCACCCTGACTGGCTTGTCTCTTCCTTGTGGCCCTTCTGTGAAGGACCCAATTCAGGGATACATGTGGCAGTCAACTAAAAGGAGGAGAAATGAAGGAAAGAAAAAGAATTGGATAGTGGGAGAATAGGGCACTAGCCCACCCAAGGGGAGTGTATTGTTTATAGCTCCACAGGAGAGGGAGATAGAGAACAAACTTCAACCCAGTGGGCCAAGACTTCAAGGCAACATGCTAGCATGAAGCAGTGAGCCAATGGAGAGGTCTGTGGGCCGGCCTCAATCCCAACTATGTGGACACCCTCCCCTACCACCCCCCGAAAGAATGCACTACAGAGGACAGCACTGAAGCTGCAGCTCAGGGAGAGGTACCTGTCTATCAGAGCACACAGGAGCAAACGAAGGGGGAGGAAGAGAGAGTGGAGCACATCCTGGCCCACCAAGCCCTCAGGATGATGACTTGGTTGGCTGCTGTCAAGTTGACCATGAACTCATGGAGTCCTCATGCACAGTGGAATGAAGCGCTATCTGGGCTTGTATGATGGCGTACAGATGAGACCCGTTTGATTCATTTGCTGATATTTGAGAGTAGATCACCAGACTTTTCTTTCTACTCTACCTTAATATGTGTATTAATATGTATGTATGTATATACATATATATACATACCCAAATGTGCCCCCTATATGTTCTACCACACATATGGATATATTTGAACATATATATATATATATATATATGCAAATATACTCTACCAAACCTATATATATTTGTGGATATATATACAAACAAATTAAGGCAGAGTATATATTATTTACTTTTTGCTCAACATTACTTCATATGAATTTTTTATCATGCCATTAAAATAATAATTTATAACCCCTCCCTTATTTGAACTTCTTTTGTGAATTGGGTGAGGGTATGCAGTTTAGCAGGTATAAACTCAATATCACACACATGTTGTTTCACTGATCCCTTGCAATCCCCTCCCTGTGCCTTCCTCCCTTATCCCACTCCTCCCTGTGTTGCTGAGTTCCATCCCCCCTCCTTTCTTAATCTGCTTGGACTCTGTCCTTCAGTAAATTCTGCTCTTTAGACCTTAAGTAATTTATTATTCTAGTACTGTGGAAAATTTAGTTCCAGACCTGGAGGGTTACCAAAGTACGTAGTCTTGATGGCTCTACCATTCTCAGTTCAGCCAGTAAGCCTGCTATCTTTTATGACTTGGAGTTCCGAACTGTATTTTTCCCTTTCTCAGGGGTAGCTGAGCACCATCTTGTTCTTTTGATCTCAGAGTTGTGACTGATGTTTGCATGGGCCATTAGTGCATTGTATTAATTGTTTCCATATGTCCTTTAATTTTCATCATGCTCCTTTCCTCCAGATGGGGAGAGACCAATAGTTGCCCCTTAGCTGAGCTTTAAAGACCCCAGTCACTAGGCACCAAAGTAGTGTATAAGAACCTTGTCCTGGGGAACTGTTATGCCAGTTGACTTGGGTGCCATCTGAAACTGTGGTCCTGAGCCCCCAGGCCCAGTGACTCATTCCCTCAAAGTGCTTGATTATGTCTGAGAAATTTTCCCAAATGTACTCTCTAGATGTTCCACCACACTCATGGGTATGAGCAAAGGTAAATATACATATGCAGAAGTATTCTGTCAAACCTATATATATTTGAGATCACACTTAGTGAACCTGAGTGTCTATCCAAGCATCTGCTCATAGATTTCCATTATTGCAGAACTGGAGGGTAAAGGGAGAATGGGTAGGAAAGAGGGAACCGATTACATGGAACTGTGTGTGACCTCCTCCCTGGGGGACAGACAACCGAAAAGTGGATGAAGGGAGACGTTGGACAGGGCAAGATATGACAAAATACCCATTTATAAACTATCAAGGGCTCATGCGGGGAGGGAGGGGGAAAATGAGGACCTAATGTCGGGGGTTTAAATGGAGAGAAAATGTTTTGAGAAACAATGTACAAATGCGCTTTACACAATTGATGTGTGTATGGATTGGGACAACAGTTGTATGAGCCCCTAATAAAATGTTAAAAAAAAATAGTAGTAATCTCTGTTACATTGAACTCTTGCAAGCTTCCCAGTGTCTTTTCCTGATTCTCTCATTTTTCTTAACCAAACCCCCCTTTTATTGTATTTTCTTTATCCAAGTTTATACTTGTTTACCAGGTAGTCAGTGACTTCCCCTCCTTTATTTCCCCTCCCACACCTTACAAACATCAAAGAATATTTATTTTAGTGTGAAAACCTTTTCTTGATTTATTTTAATAATAGTCATCTCATACAATATTTGTCCTTTTGTGATCGGCTCATTTCACTCAGCATACTGTCCCCTAGTTCATCCATGCTATGAGATGTTTCCAAGATTAATCTTTATTACTTAACATTGTGTGGTGTTCTGTTGTGTGTATGTACCAGAGTTTATTTATGCATCCTTCTGTTGATTGGCATTGAAGTTGTGTCTATCCTTTTGCTGTTGTTAATAATTCTGTGATGGGTTTTTGATTCTTTTGATTTTCACATTGATATGATCTAGGCTATCAAAGACCCAGAACAAAAATCATATCAATGTGAATGAGGGGGAGCATTGAGTGGAGACCCAAAGCCCATCTGTAGACAATTGGACATCCCCTTACAGAAGGGTCACAAGGGAGAGACAAGCCAGTCAGAGTGAAATATAGCACCGATGAAACATACAAGTTTCCTCTGGTTCTTTAATGGCTCCTCCCCCCACCCCCACTATCATGACCCCAGTTCTACTTTACAAATCTGACTAGACCAGAGCAGGTACACTGGTACAGATAAGAGCTCTCAGCACAGGAATCCAGGACAGATAAATCCCTCAGAACCAATAGTGAGAATGACAATACCAGGAGGGGAAGATGGAGGGAAAAAGGAGAACTGATCACAATGATCGCCATGTAACCCCACCCAACAGAAAAGTGAGTGAAGGGAGACAGCAGTTGGTGTAAGACATGAAAAAAAAATTATAAATTACCAAGGGTTCATAAGGGAGGGCAGAGAAGGGAGGGGGAAAATGAGGTGATACCAAGGGCTCAAGTAGAAAGAAAAGGTTTGGAAATGATGATGGCAGCATATGTACAAATGTGCTTGACACAATGGATGGATGGATGGCTTGTGATAAGAGATGTAAGAGCCCCCAATAAAATGATTAAAAATAATAACATTGTGAGGAATATTGCTGTGTACATATCTATTTGTGTCACAGCTATGGTGTTAGGCTGGGTTGACTAGAGAAACAAATCCAGAGACACTTTAAGAAAGAGCTTTATATCAAGAAGTAATCATACATCAATAAATCATCCCAGCCCAGTCCACCTCAACTAGTCCATAAGTCTTCTTCAGACTTACACAGCCACATGCAATGAAGCAGAATGCAGGAAGATCGCAGGCTGGTGGGTTCAGGGTTGTATGGATCCAATGGTGGTGTCTGCAGCACAGGCTTCAGGCAGGTCTTAGAGGGAAGATGAAGGCCGAGAGAGAGGGTGAGGTTCTCAGGACCATCCTTATGAGAAGGTTATGCCCACAAGGAGGCACCCTCAGGCGGTGACCTGATTGACAGGCTAGACTCCACCCTACACTTTTATAGTTGCTATAAAATTATGTAACTATCACAGCTATTATATACCTCTAAGATATATTTACAAATTAGAGGAACTACTGGCTCATATGGTATTTTTATTCCCTAATTTTTGTGGAAACACTATTCGACTTTCCATGGTGATTACACATGTTATAATCCTACAAAGCAGTGTAAGAAGGATCCATTATCTCCATACCTTTACCGACATGTGTTGTTTTCTGGTTTGTTTTGTTTTGTTTTGAATTGTGTTATCAACTCAGGGGTGAGGGTTGAGATGCTATCTCCTTGTTTTGATTTGCATCTCTCCAATGGCTAATAGTCTTGAGCATTTTTTCTTGTTTGTTGGCTGCCTAAATGTCCTCTTTAGTGAAGTGTCTGTTTATGTTTTATGCCCATATTTAGTTGGTTTGGTTGTCTTTTTGATGAAGCGTTGATGTTTTCTATGCATTTTGGAGATTAGTTTTTTGTCTGAAATGTCATTGTCAAAGGTTTTTCCTAGTCTGTGGTTCTTTTTCTCTTTTAGTAAAATATTTTGATGCACATAGTGTCTAATGTTTTGGGGGTTACCATCAAATAGTTTTGTCTTTTACTGTTTGTGAGCTTTTCAGATCCCAATTACTATTCACCAAATTAGGATGTAGAACGTTGTCTTTGTGGACTATGTTATCCCAATTGACCATTATACTCGTATATGATATGTTATGCCAATTGATCATTATATTTGACAGTATGTTTTTGATATGTATTAGAGCCCCTAACTTTGTCCTTATATTTTTAATTGATTATATTTAGAGTTCTAGGTTTTACTTTTATGTCTTTAATCTAACTTGACTTCTTTTTTGTATGTAGTGTGTTATATCTGCAAATGGATATCTAATTTTGCCAGCACCATTTGTTAATAAGACTGTCTCTTCTCCCTTTAATGTGGTTTGGACCTTTGTCAATGATCAAATCATTAGTTAGTAGATGGGTTTACTTCTGGGTTCTCAATTCTGTTCCAGTGGTCTATGTGTATTGTACCAGTACCAGTTCTGCCTGTTGTGGCTCCATAGCAGGATTGAGATTGAGAAGTAAGAGGTCTTGGTAAGTAAGAAGAACTCTTATTTTGTTCTTCTTTAGTAATGCTTTGCTTATTTGAGGTCTCTTTCCATATAAAGTTGATGATTAGTTTTTCCATCTATTTAAACAGTGTTAGAATCTGGAGCAAGATTGCATTATATCTATGAATTGCTTTGGGTAGTATCAATATTTTCCCTTCTTATCCATGAGCATAGTATTGTCTTCCATTTATGTAGTCTTTTTGTTTTGTCATTAGTTTTCCTTGGGTAGGTATTTTGTTTCTCAGGTTATATTTACTCCTAAATATTTTATCTTTTTTAGATGGCATGGTTTTCCTAATTTCCTTAACAAAGAGTTCTCTTTGTTACTGTTAAGGATTGATGTTTCACATGCTGCTCCTGTACCCTTATACCTTGCTCAATCTTCTAATTAGTTATAACAATTTTCTCGCCTAGTCTTTGGGATTTTCTACATATAGGATCCAATCATTTACAAATAGAGAAAGTTTTGCTTCTTTGCCACTTTTGGTGACTTTAATTCCTCTTTCTTGTCTCCAAGCCTGGCTAAGACTTCTGAAATATTGAATGGACGTGGTTAAAAAAAAGGGGTATTCTTGTATGGTTCCTGTTCTCAAGGGAAATGATTTCAGTTTTTCTCCATTGAAAGTGATATTGGCCATTGGTTTTGCATGTATGTTTACAAGGCCTTTGACAATGACTACATGATTATATTCTCATATCATCATACCCAATTGTAATTAATTCAATGAATGATTTTGACATTTAGGTTGTTCTTGTTTTATGATGATTATTAGAATATATAGTATTTTAGTCCAGACTGCATTTTAGCCTACATTTCTGTCTGTTAACTCAGTACTCAATCAATTTCGCACCAACTTGTACAATCGATCAGAGGTCCTGTTCAACCAGTAAACCATACATTACAGGCAAAGCAGGCTACTCTCTTTCCTCCTTACCTACATGGAGAGCATAATCCACTGGGGAAGAAAACCTTGAATTGACTACAGGTGTGAACCTGATAGGTACTACAAAAGGGAATTGCAGGAGGCCTTGGGAGCATATCGATCGATAGGCATCGAATAGGCTGTTTTCCTAAAATATTTGAAAAATGAGAACCTTAGGAATTTTCTTTTTCATTTGAATGAACTCTTAGGGTTGCTACATTTAGCAGATAAAGATACAGACGAATCAATTAAATTTGATTTCCAGATAAATGGTGAAGAACTTTTTAGTGTGTCTTTTGGCGTTGCTGTAAGCTAGAGTTGACTCAGTGACAATGGGTAAGAGTGGGGCCACCAGTTAGCATTCTGTATTTTCTCTTCAGCCCTACCTTCCTTTCTGGAGCATGGCCAGAAACCTTTCAATCCGCTACAGAATCTGGAACGATATATTAATTATTCTGCACAGCATTTCGCATGTATATTTGCTTGTTAGAAAATGAAATTATTGAAAAATGAAATGCAAGACTCCGTATGTATCCAGATAAATTTTATTACTAGATTACCTAACAATATTATAGATGGAGTCTTTTTTATAAAAAGCTATTTCACTAACTTTTTGCCAAATATGTAAGTCTCTGTTACTATTTGACTAATAATATTTGTATTATTTACACTAATTCAATTGCTGACAGCATCAAAATATATACTTGTCTTTACCTTAAAAAAATAAATGAAAGAGGCTTGATTAAAAAAACACACAACATTCTCAGTCCCTTGGTAATTCTTCATTATGATTTCCATTATAAAAGGACCTTTAGCTTTCCTTGAAAAGTTGTGTCTCCGGGAAGGCCACTTTAAAATCTTTATTATTATCCCGAACAACGTAGCACTTGTACAGGCTTTCAGAGGACTTGTTTGTTGCACATTAATGCTTTGTCCCAAGTCTGCCATTGGCTGTCTTTTAATCAAGGTGGCTCTTATCTCCAGCTTAGGGTTTCACCTGCTCAAATACTTTGTGGCTCTCAATCACTTTCTCTGCCTTAAAGGCTTTATAACAGTTCCTTGCAAAACACTCACACTGAGAAGGTAGCACAATTAGCATTTGCCTCAATTCTCTCACGGAAGCTCTAACCAAGATAATTTTACACTCAACCACAGACACATTATACGATTTTTTTTCAAAGGATTACCAATTGAAAATGAGAGCTGAAATGTATCCTATACAGTATAGTGGTACACACAAAGTACTAGCGTCTTAAGAGAAACAATGTCTACCTATCTACGGAATCTAGCTGCCCAATGAAATATTCAGCAAATATTTGTTACATGGAAGTATCTGATTTGAATGCCAATGTCCTCTAAATTACTTTGCTGGTCTCCAAACTCCTTTTCAGATTTCCTAAGCCTGCTTTTCTTTCTCTTCTCACCTTTAAATTCATAAACACACAGTGCATTGTCTTGCTTATCATCTCCAAAGACATAAGCTCTACTTGAATGACCCAGGCTCCTGGCTAGTTAATGTGGAATTGTAAGTTGTTGGGGAAGATGAATATAAGAACATGAAATGATATTTTTCTGTTTTAGTTAGGGTTTGATACCATCAATTCAGAAGTTGGAATCTGAGTTTAAACTCTCCTTTATATCCAAAGGGACCATTTGTTTGTTTGTTTTCTTTAAATTCCATTTGTTTTGTTGTAGCATTTGTTTTTTTAAATGTCTGAACACAAATATTTTAATATGAGTTTCAAGCAGTAGCTGCTTTGTCACATGGTCTGCTCCACCAATGGTGACTTCCAAGCTCTATATTCTACAACCTAAATGCCACGAGGTTCTTTTTGATGTTGTTGTTTCCTTTATAATGAAAACCATAATAAGCACGGCACATGATATATTTTCTTTACAAATGTATCAAATGAGTGGATAAATAAAATATAGCAATAAATAAGTGTGCTTGACTTCACTTCCCCAGTGTATAATTATGAACAAATGTTTGGTGAAGGAAGAAGGTACCGATAAGGAGCGCTCACTTCTTTCCTAATGTCTAGGTGGGTGTTCATCGGGCATACCAACTCTTTCTAATTGATGTTTTGAAAACTCTCCTTGCCAAACATCAGTGACTTTTGTCCTGCCATGTTTACATACCTGAGACCAAGCACAGGCACTTTTTGAAGTTAATTAAAGATTCACTTATGTTAAACATTTCCGGATGATACCAAGAGACAAACTTGGCAGACAATGGAAATAATCTCTAGTACTTCCCTCTGTGGTTTTTCTCAGATAGGTCTTGCAGGGGCTGGTCGTCAGGGAATTGACAGAAAAAGGATGGGGCTATTAGGAGATGCAGGGATGCTGCCTAGAGAAAGCTCGCCCGGTTCTGCGTTGGCAAATCTGAGTGTACCAGACCCATGACAAACACAAACTCTCCCGACTTCTTTCTCCCTCCCACTTAGTCCCTTTCTGGTATTCATTTCAAATGCCTATTGTTTGTGTGTTCAAAGGCCCAAAGCTGAGTTTAATACCACTTAAAAGAAGATCTTATCAGATGGCTTCCCAACCTTGTCACCTGAAAATAGCTTATTTATGTTCGCACATGAGCCACAAGGTTTTAAAGACTTAGCCTACTTAAAAACTGTATTTGTAAACTAATCATTAGGTTTCTATTTTTATTTTACTTTAAAAACAGTAGAAACCAGAGTTTCTAATCAGAAAATGACAAGTTAGTAGCATAGGTGCTGATAGAGTTCTAGCTAAGTACAAGAGTCAATATTGACCCTGTGGGAGCTTATTGTGGATAATAAATGATTGGCAGGCTTTTGAAAATTGAAAGGAGTACACGGGGAGCCATGAACATGATTAAGTTGCATAGTGGGCCCCACTTGTTCATGTCATTGATCTCTGAGCGTGTTTGTTTCCCTGGCCTGTGGCTGTGTCACCTTTTAGTTCATAAGCGACAACAAGGAGAGAGAAGCAAGAAGTAGAGAGAGGACTTCAGAACCGCCAAGAAAGAAGCGCTAGAAACAGAGTGCGTCCTTTAGACCTGGGGTCCCTGCTTCGAGCCCCTCCTGGACCTGGAAGGTTTACATCAAGGCACATGGAGATGTCGAAGGGCTGGCAGCCCACGGATGTTGAATGTTCTCAAGGCCTTTCTCTCAGAAAGACACACAGAGAAAGCTTGCCTGAGAGCTGGTGCCCTGACCTCAGGCTCTAAGCCTTCTAAACTGTGAGAGAATCCATTTCTGTTTGCTAATGACATCCTGTGTGATCTTTCTGTTACAGAAACACTGGATAACTAAGACAATTGGCTAGGAGAAAGACTTTTGGAACTGTAGATCCGGCCCGCGTTGTGCTAATGGCAACTCCGGAAAGTGAGGGCAAAGGTGCCCTTCGCCACCGAAGCACTTGCCTCTCAGTAATAGAAGAGGACAGTGCCAAATCCGGTAGGAAACAGGAGAGTGAGCTCTCACGCAAGTCGTCTCAGGATTAAATTACCTTTATTCAATTAAATGAGTGGGGCCACCATTTATTTCTCAACCGGTGCGCCTCGGGCCAAACAACGCTGCCCTTGGAAACGGCTTTCTTCCCATCCCACACAGCGTGCATGCCACCCTGTTCCTCAAGTCTCAAGTTTGCTAACATTTCCGTGCCGGACTTGCTCCCGACGGGCTCTGAATTTTTTTTCCTTTAAAAAATAATTTTATTGGGGCTTGCACAACTCATCACAATCCATACACACATCCACTGTGTTAAGCACATTTGTACATTTGTTGCTATCATCATTCTCAAAACTTTTGCTTTCTACTTGCGGGCTCTGGATTTTACTTACTCGTCAAAACCTAAACGAAAAAGAAGAAAGAAAATGATTTTCTTGTTGAAGACACCCCAAATTGCTCTCCAGGCTTTGCAGGTGAACAGAGTTATTCCAGATAAAGGCGGTTACTGCTGCAGGAAACGTTGCCTACAAATGACAAGGTTAATAAATAAAAAGAAAGACACAATACAAGAGGGAAAAATGGATTCTTCAGGGAATATTTTTCAAAGCCTCAGTCATTTCTGCTCAAGTTTTATGTGGACCTAAGCATCTTCTTGGTTATGAAAAGATTTAAACATTACTGTCAGGCTGAATATTTCCCAATGTCCTTTCCAGTTTGATCATTTCATAAATTTAATCATATGTCAAAACATGTGTTCCTGAAAATCATTAAGAAGAGTTTTTAGTGCTGCTAATCTCTCTCAGATTCCCTGGAACAGAAACAAAACCAAAACTCTGCTTTGACAAAAATCACAGTCCCATTTCTAAAGCCACGTCTGCACCTCCGCTCCCAAGCCTGCATCTCCTTCAGCTCCCCACAAGTGTGAAAGTCAAGGTGCTGGCCCCTAGCCACTACCCCTAAGAATCACACTTCTCTCATCAGTCTTGTTCTGCAGTTCACTGCCGTTTTACAACTGAATTGTAAAGCTTATTTTCTATGTCTTGCATTCCAGTTCAGAACCCCTATTGGTGGGAGATAGAAGCCCTGATCGTGTAGAGGTTACGCTTTAGCCTGCTAGCAGGCATGGTGCACAGTTCAAAACCACCAGCCATGCCTTGGAAGAAAGAGGGAGCTTCCTATTCCCACAAAGAGTTACTGTCTCAGAAACTGACAAGGGGCAGTTCCACGCAGTCTGATGGGGTCACTGTAAGTCGGCATTGACACGATGGCAGTGAGTTTGTTTTGGGTTTGGTCGATGTAATGGTTAGGCCTCGGCCCGCTAACTGAAAGGTTAGAGGCACCCACCCACCTCCTTGTGTGAGAAAGACCCAAGGGGATCTGTTACCAGGAAGACGACGGTTCAGAAAGCTCTCTGGGCAGTTCGACTCCGTTTCCATTGAAAGCACGCCGTGGTAGCTAATAATACTCTCCTAACTAAAGTATAAACTCCTCAATGCTGACCTTTGCTGTATCTATCTTTCCTAGCCTAGATTTTGCATAACAACCTCCTACTTTGAACTAAATAAATTGAATCGTCACATTGACACCATGCTTTTGAGATCTTGCTTCTCTGAAGCAGAGGAGGATTTTTAGAAGCACATTTATGGAAGCCGAATGAAATGCCTTAGTATAGGAACAAACATTGGCAAAGAAACTTAAATTGGGTTGAAATGCCATACTGGTTTCAAAGTGTATGTTATGGGATTTTAGGTCTTGGGGCCAAGCTTAAATACTGAAATATATATAATGATACATGTTCAACTATGGGGGGATCTTGGAGATGGAGAAAATGACAAATAGGACAAATACTACTTGTCCGTTCACATGCGATTTAAATTTGTACTATCTTATTTCCATGTACTCTCAGGTACACAGAATAGTTTAAACGTATCATTGTGTTGTGTGAAATGGGTTTCTGCAACCCTGTAGATCCATTATGCGACTTGTTCAGTGTGAGATTTTATCAGACTCCACAATTGCTCCACTGTTAACAAGAAGGCGTAATTTTCTGTGCACGGGAAGAGAGTTTTGGTAACTGCCTTGAAAGAAGACATTGTTATATTTCATCACTTGATCCACTATTCTTTCACCATTTAATGCCTTTTTTGTTGTTATTTTTTTCCTTCTGGCCATGGATAGTCTCCTATTTTTATATTTTTACACTTCTATTTTTTAGGTTTTAGTTAATTTTTTAAAAATTAGTATTCGATGTCTGACTAAAATTAGTAATTATAGATATTTTACAAAGGAATAAATATATTTCTGACATATTTTCCATCATCATTACTATGTTTTCAAATTGACCTTAATAGCATAATTCTCCTATGTGAAAAGATAGTAATAAATTATTTAACTATTGATCACAAGCATGACTTCTAAAATTTATGCATTCTATTAAATTGGGAGGATTTGTAGAAAATTTGAAATACAGTTACAATGTAAATGTAGTCAAATTTAAAGCCAATGTTTCCCTTTAGGCTGAGAATTTGGCAAGTAGGTTGATGGGATCAATAGCAAGAAGAAGCCCAACTGATTCAGGGCCCAGGACTCAGTTTAATCTCTGGTCCAGAGATGATTTACACACAGGGGATTGAACAAACAATTATATGGAGAAAAATGAGAATCATGTTTCTCTCTTGGAGAAGAACATTACGCATATGAATGTGGGGAAAGTCAAAATAAACCCTGGATTAGAGTTTGAAATATCAGTGCAATTCATGAGTTGATTTATTTTCCATACATAGATGTCGAGAGATGATGGATAGTAAGATAGATGGACAGGAAGAAAGAAAGAAAGATATTGCTGCATATCAATGAATACATCAAGCACACTGATCTTAGTTTCCAAATACTGCTGTTTCTAAAAGTAAACAAGGTTCCGTGTAGCAAAACAAACAAACAAACCAAAACCTCACTGCCATCAAGTCACTGTGGACTCACAGCAGCCCTGTAGGAAAGGGTAGAACTGCCCCTGTGAGTTTCGGAGACAGTCACCGTGGGAGTGGAAAGCCTACCTTTCTCTCGTTCTTTGAAGAAGTAGTGTCACCTCCAGGGATGGGGTAAAGAAGATGTAAGATGACCCCAGCATCCCTTATTTGGTCCCATAGTAAGTAAGGGCTCAAATGATGACACGTGAAGCAATTTGAGTGAGTTCTCACCGGCCAAGTCTAGAACTATTTGAACAGCAAAGTAATGATGTCGGGGATCTTTGCGAATGGTTAATGATAATAGTTGAACAACTTAACTGAATGTAATTAATGTCACTGAATTGTATAAGTGAAGATTGCAGAAATGGTAAATATTCTGTTCCCTATATACCTAACAACGAAATAAATAATAAAAGCAATGGCTTATATATAACCCAATGAATGAAATAAGGAAACCTGAGTTCGTACAGATGTAAACGGATCAACAGATAAACAGAAAGTAGTAAAACGGAAATCTCTGCCTTATAGTACAAAACAAATACAAGCCACACTCACTGCTCTCGAGTTAATTATGACTCCTGGTGACCCTACAGGCCAGGGTAGAACTGCCCCTGTGGGTTTCTCAGACTGACTCTTTACAAGAGTAGGAAGCCTCATCTTTCTCCCAAGGAGCGGCTGGTGGTTCCAAACTCCTAAGCTTGTGGTTAGCAGCTCAACACATAACCATTGCCATTTGGCAAGTGAAGTATAATATTTTAAGCAAAATCATCAAGGAATGCTAAAACTAGCAGGTGATAATTTGATAGTGATAAGGATATCTGCAGTCTATGCCATTAAAATACTGTTAAATGGCCTAAGATTAGTGTGGATCAAAGGCGCTCTAGTGGTAGAGTGGCTTATACATAGGGCTGCTAACTAGAGGAATCGTACAAGATCTTTCTTTACTTGTGCACTGGAGAAAGCTGGCAAACATTTTAGCCTAGTAGTAAAATTAACAGCACTCCTGATGGTTCTGATCAAGGTCATGTATCTTCCTATGGTGTGTGAGAAGAACACAGCATCACGTCTATCATTCAGCATAACCTGAATGTGGCCATGAGGAAAAATCAAGCAAATCTAAGTTTAAGTCCTTACCCAAAGTAGCATTCCTTCACATTTCAAACATATCTAGGCCATAAAAGTAAGGAAACATTGAAGAAGCAGTCTGACTTGAGGAAGATGAAGGAAACATGGCCATTATCTTCACAAGCAATATTAGTTTGGATCCTCAACTTAAAAGGACTTATTGAAATAATCAGTAAAATTTGAATGTGATCTGTGAATTGGACTGAGTACTCTTTCATGGAACTCAGTAGTGTCGCCAGGTATGTTGTCACCTACAGAGGTCATTTATAGAGTCATGTCACCCCACCTCATGGATGTGACCACTCTTCAAGCCCTCCCCTCACAGTGCAGATAGGGTCCTGGCCTTGCCTTGTCCCCATGCAGTGCCAACCATGACTCCTAGTCCCACTGCCAAGGCTCTTCTCCATGTCTCCCCTTTCTCATTAGCCAAGGTGAAGATCTTCCTTCCAACAAATGATGAGCACCCTGGTCCCATGCACCTGTACCCTGATTGGTGGTGGTGCTGGTGGGGGCAGATTACAAAGATCACTAGGTGCTGGGAGACACCAGTCCTCATTAGGATACTGCCTTCAAGGTCTCTCTCCCTGCAATGCTGACCTGCTCCTCCCCGCTGCTACTGTCATGGACCCAGGGGTTGATTTTGTGTCTACCCCCATCTTTGACAGTGTCAGGGCTTGAAGTCTTTACTCCCACCCCTCACCTTCCACTACTAGTGACAACACTGATGGCAATGGGGGTGGTGCAATGGTTAATGCACCAGCAAACTCTGGGCCATGGGGAACATGAGTACTGAGCATTTATTTCTGAAAACCAGCCTCTGAGAGCCCATGAAAACGGCTCCACTCTGACATACATGGGGCTGCCAAGAGTAGGGCAACTTTATTAGTAGTGTTGTCATTATTCTATAGCAGTGGCTCTCTCAGTGTGGTGCCAGGGTCAGCATCACCTAGAAACTCGTGAGAAGTGCCAGTTCTCAGGACCAACCCCAGATGGTCTGAAGCAGAAACTCTTGGAGTCCAGCCTAAGAATCTGAGTTGTAGCAAGTCCTCCAGGAAATTCAGCTGCATGCTAAAGTTGACCAATACTGGTACCTCATCTGTTCAGCAAGGTTGGAAGAACACTGCCTCTTAGGAAACACCCAGGCACCTGTGTCTCCTCAGACAAGGGACTAATTCCTGATTTCCTTGCTGCTACAAGTATCACCATCATATAAATGGCTGGAGCTCTTAGAGAACTGCTTAATATCACCATAAATAAAAATTTAAAAACAATTAGAGAGGCCTCTGAAGCTCTTTTTATCCTCCTGTTATCCTCTAAATGCACAAAGACCTGCCACTTGGCTATTATAATGCTATAGTAAGGCTCTTGGTTTGCAACATTTGCTTATGGGAACCAAATGCCTGTCATTTTATGGCACCACGGAGTGATTAATAAAGGCTTTTATAGAAGGTACTGGAATGTCATATGAATGCATCCCGTTCGCTAAGTGGCTCAATGTAATACTTGCCGTCCAGTAAGCGCCACATCCTTTTATGGGAGCCAGAAGAGGTGGGAGGTCTGGTTTCAGTTGAAGTGAGGAGCCACTGATATGGGAGGGAAGAGCAGTTGAAGGAAATATAGCTCAGTTGTCCATCTACTGGAAAGCACTTTTGTGTGCCTTCCGTGGACTCCTGAATGTTTCCGGTGCCTTCCGGGCCCCAGAGCAAGAGCATTGAAGTCACATTCATCTTCCCAAAGGAGTGCACTTTCCACATTTAGGATTGTCGAGTGTAAAGGAAAAGTTGTGCACGTGGGTTATTTAAACCGGTCGGTCCATCTTCCCAAAGAACAGCCACTATAAGTCAAAGTTCCTCTCCATTTATGCTTTTCTTGATTCTGATCAATAATCTTCCAGGTCCACTTAAGTGTGACCTCATGGACTCGCTAAATGAATCGGCATTTAAGAACTCACTGTCCCGGTGGAAGAGTTGAAAATTGGCGCATGAGTCCCCAGTTTAGAGTCTTCTGAGGATTGGAATTACTGGGTCAAATGGTAATTCTATGTTTAACTTTTTTGCATAGAAGCTGTCAAGCTCTGTTCCATAACTCAAGCCTCATATTATGTTGTCATCAGAAATACATGAGGATTCAAGTTTTTCCACCTTCTTGAAAGTGCATTATTTTCTCACATAAGCATCATCAAGCACCGAAACCAAACTCACTGCTGTCGAGTTGATCTTAACTCACAGCAACCCTCGAAGGCCGTAGAACTGTTCCTGTGCATGTCGGAGACAGTAAGTCTTTACGTGAGCAGTCTCATCCCTCTCCTGAGAAGCAGCTGGTAGACCAGAACAGAAGCCCATGTTATAATCCACTGTGCCACCAGGGCTCTGTAACAGGCATCCTAGTATGCGTGACATAGAATCTCATGGCTGTTTTGATGTGCATTTCCCTAATAACTAATCACAAAAGCATCTTTTAAAGTCCTTTTTGGCCATTTTCATATATTCTTTGGAGAAAAATGTTAATTTAAGACTTTTATCCTTTTTTCTAATCCGGTTGTCTTTTTGTGGTTGAGTTGTAAGAATTCTAGATAGATTCAGATCTTTATCAAAAAGATGTTTCCCAAGTATTTTCTTCCATGTTTCACTTTCTTGAGAAAGTCCTCTGGTACACAAAAGATTTTTTCATTTTGATGAGGTTGAATTCATCTGTGTTTGATTCTGACTCATAGTGACTCTATACATGGTTTCTGAGGCTATAAATCTTTATGGGACCAGACAGACTCCTCTTTCTCTTGAGGAGTGGCTAGGTGTGAACTCCCAACCATACACTTAGCAGTCCAGCCTCACCAGCTTTGCTCAGACTGGAGTAGAGTGCAGTCGAATGCCATTTGAGCGATGTGTTATTTAAAAGAACAAGGGACATATAGAGGCAGAGGAAAGATGACCGGGTAACAATACTTCTAACTGCAAGCCATGGAATGCCTGGAGCCACCAGATACTAAGTGAGGCAAGAAAGGATCGTCCCTAGAGACTTGGACTCAGCCCAATGGCCATGGGTGTTCTAGGACACCCTGTAGGTAGACCACAAACCTCCAGAACTGTGAGAGGATACATTTCTTTGGTTTAAAGGCACCTCCTTTGTGATATTTTTACATTCTGCCCTAGGAACCTAATAAAAAGGTTTAGTAAATATATGAACCAATCATTCTGAAAGAAGGCAAGGCAAGTGAAGGTCATCATGAGTTAAAAATGGACTGGATGGTGCCTGACAAGAGCAACCTTCTTACAGAGAACCTCACACTCTCGCCTCCTCAGTTTAAAAATAAAAGGTTTTGTTTTGTTTTTCACTGCATGGCCCAGAAAGGTTAAAAAAAAATGTTTTTATAAATGACAGTTTTAGGGGACCTCTATATTTTTAGTTCAAAAAGCAAAAATGTACCTTTATAGGCTGACTTAGCAACAACTGCAAGGGCTGAATGGTCATATTTTAGAGTCTTGTGACTTTTATCAGGCATGTGATTCTAGCCGACACCAGCAGTTCTAGCAAACTTGGTCTCCCAGGGGTGTGGGCAGCATTGGGTTCTGGTATCCCAGAGACTAGCTGACCTTCCTTTTTGAACTTTATGTATAGTCTCTCTATTAACACGGAGCCCATATTCAGGGAAAATCTGGCTAACAAAAAGTCCAGGACGTGAGTTGCATGGATTGCTGACTGTCTTTCACTGGCTGGATTTTATGAACTCCTTCATCTCTGACGGTGTTTTGTTTTTAATGTATTCGGTGGCGTGGGAGCACTGAACCAAACCATTGTGGTAGGGCTCACACAGACTGAGTAGAGTCCTGAGTGGAAGCCTTGGTGGGTTGCACGTTGGTCTGCTCCCCTTGAGGTCAGCACTTTGAAACCACTAGCTGCTCCAAGCGAGAAAGACCAGGCTTTCAACTTGCTGAAGGAGTTGCCATTTCCTAAACATACAGGGGCAGCTCATAGTTGACCTATTGGGTCCTGATGAGTCAGAATTGGCTTGATTGCAGTGAGTTTGGCTTTTTGAAGTGGGCTGCGGAGAGGAATTTATTATGCCCCACCAACAAGATTCCAGTACTGCCTATCCAAAATAGAGTACAACTGGGTTGAATGAGATGAAAATATTTGACTTTGTTAGCAGGTCACGTTGTTGTTAGGCACCATCGAGTCAACTCAGATGCACAGTGACCTTAGAGATAACAGAAGGAAACAGGGCCCGGTCCTTTGCCAAACTCACAATTATTCTTCCGTTTGAGCCCATTGCCTCAGCCACTGTGTCCATCCATCTCCTTGAGGGCTGTCCTCTTTTGCACTGCCTCTCTAGTTGATCAGGCATGATGTCCTTCTCTAGGGACTGATCTCTCCTGGCAACATGTCTGTCCAAAGCACATGGGATGAAGTCTCACCAACCTTGCCCCGAAGGAGCATTCTGGCTGTACTTCATCCAAGACAGGTTTGTTTGTCCTTTGGCAGTTTGAGGTACTTTCAATATTCTTCTTCGGTACTATCATTTGAATGCATCCATTCTTGCTCTGTCTTCCTTCTTCACAGGCAAATGAAGTGATAGAAAAATACCATGTCTTGGGTCAGGCATACCTTAGTCCTGAAAGAAACATCCTGGATTTTCCACACTTGAAAGAAGTCTTGTACAGAAGATGTACCCAGTGGAATGTGTTCTTGGATCTCTGTCCTGACTACTGTTTCCACAGACATTGGTTGTGGATACAAGCAAGATAGACTTCAGTCTCTTCTCTGTTTCTCATGATACTACCTAGTGGTCCAGTGGTGGGGATTTGGGTCTTCTTCACATAGAGTTCTAATCTATACTGAAGGCTGCAATCCTTGACCTTCACCTTCAAGGGCTTCAAGTCCTCCTCACTTTCAGCGAGCAAGGTTGTGTCATGTGCATATGGGAGGGTGTTAATAAGCTGTCCTCCAATTCAGGTGCTGAATTCTTCTTCATAAAATCCAGCTTCTCTGATTATATGCTCACCAGACAGATTGAATAAGTATGGTGAGAGGATACACCCCTAACCTAGCCAGTAATAAGGTCAGATAAAATGGCCCCTGCCATTGTTTGGTGCTTCAAAGGAGTATAAAACCCCAAACCAAATCAAACCCAACCAAACTCACGGCCATCAAGTCAATGCTGACTCATAGTGACCCCTGTGGGTTTCTGAGACCATAAGTGTTTATGGGAGTAGAAAGCCCCGTCTTTCTCCCTTGGAGCTGCCGGTGGTTTTGAACTGTCGACCATGTAGATCACAGACCAACATGTAACTGCTATCCCACCGGAGCTCCTATCCAAAGGAGTTCAGGAAGAAGGAAACAGTATTGAGATGAGTACCAAAACTCAAAGCAAACCCAGTGCCATTCAACTGATTCTGACACGTGGAGACATCACCACCCCCCTCTAAAAAGAAGCTCACCGGAGACTTACTTTCTTTAAATGTAATCATCTATGTTGCTGTTACTGCTATCAAGTTAGTTCTGACACACAGTGCCCCAATGTACAACAAAAGAAAACATTGCTTGATCTTGACTCACCCTCATAGGGGTTATTTTATCCATAGTCGCTTTTAAATCTTTTCTTAACAGAAGCCAAGAATCCATGCAGTCAAAAATGTAACTGAGTGTTTGCGGCTGTGTGAATGTTGGACAAAATGATCCACTGTCTGTGTGAGCACGGCTATCATGTGTAATCATAGGAATATTTACAATATAGTTTTAAAAGTTACCAACAACTCACTGTTTGTGGGAGACAGACCTTAGTATTTTGGTGGGACATCAATGTGTAGAATATACTTTGAAATTACTTTGCACAAGCCTTTAATTTATCTGGGGAGAAAGTATTTAGATATATAATGGTGATTTTTAATTTTCTTTGAGTATTTTGTGTTTGCCCTGGTAGAGTGGTGGCACCTCATTGGGCTGCTAACCCCATGGTGTGCAGTTCAAGACCACTAGTCATTCCTCAGGGGAAATATGAAGCTTTTTTACTCCCATAAAGAGTTGCAGTGTCAGAAACCCACAGGGACAGTCTACCCCGTCCTATAGAATCACCACGATCCAGAATTTGCTCAATGGCAGTGAGTTTGTTTTTTTGGTTTGGGTGACGTGGATTAGGCATTCATGGCACTGCTAACCACAAGGTCAGTGGTCCAAACCCAATAACCCCTCCACGACAGAACAATGAATCTATGTGCTTCCATCAAGATGTGCTGCTAGGAGCCATTGAGTCTGTTTGCACAACCAAATGAAACACCACCCAGGCCTGGGCCTCCTCATGGTCATTGTTATGTTTGAGGCCAAGGTTGTAGCCACTGTGTCAATCCATCTTGTCGAATGTCTTCCTCTTTCTGTGCCACCTCTTCTTTACCAGACAGTATGGCCTTGTCCAGGAGCTGTCTCTCCTGACACTATGTCTAAAGTATATGAGATGAAGTACGACAAACTAACCGATGGTGGCATAAAAATCTAGAGTCTGCAAAGCCCTTTACAGAGTCATTATGAGTTGGAATTGATGGCAGTGAGTTTATATGTTAAGTGATTAGCATGCACTATTTGATGGTTGAGGAAATTAAAGCTTAGAAACATTAAGTTCCTTTTCTAACACCCCACAGTTAGTGCAGAGCTAGAATTTCAATAAAGATGTGTCTATCTCCAGATTTTTAGTTCTTAGCCCCTATGGATGTCATAGCACTTCTCTACCAAGTTATATAGAAACAAGTGCAAATGCAGTTGTTTCTGAATCTGGGAGCTTTAATAAAGATTAATAAAGAGATTGTTGTTAACTGATCTTTCAGTTGTTCTGCATGCATAATGAGTCAATTCACAAAATAACAGAATGTTGCCTGGTCCTACACCAGAAATAGATTGCCAGATCATTTTTTACTCATCTGTCTGAGTCTGAAGACTCTGCTGAGCCCTGTATCCTAGCAACACCCAGCCTCTGCTAGCAGATGGATGGGGAGTGCACCTGATGTGCATTGGCAACCAATCGATCTGGGTATCCCACCTGAAAGGCAAGATTCTACCATTGAACCAATGCTCTGGAATAAAGCAGTCAAGTTTGCTAATAATGATGTTCTGGAGATGAAGTTTGAATATTTTTTTCATTCTTTAAGTTGAATACAATGTATTATTATGGAACATCATGAGAAGATTAACTATAGTCATGAGTAAATATTGTTATGTCCATTTCTGAGGGATCAGTGGGTTGTGAGTTGGGCTGCTAACTGCAACGTCAGCAGTTCAAACCTCCCAACCGCTTCTCAGAAGAAACATGAGACTTTCTACTTGATGAAAGATTTCCAGCCTGGGAAACCCATGGGGGCAGTTCTACTCTGTCCTATAAGTGAGTTGGAATCGACTTGGTGGCAATGAGTTTGGTTTGGGTTGGTTTTAGCCCTCATCCCTCCTATAATGCGGTCTTTCTCTTTTCTATCTACCTACTTTGGCTTCTGCTATGTGCTTAGATTACTGTCTGAAATAAATGAGCAAAGATCATAATGAATCACATCACAGATTTGAATTCTGTCCATTCCACTTGAAAAAGTGGAATGATGTGACCAAGTTCACTTCCTCCTCCCTGGCCCACTTTCCTTCACCCCAGAGTCTGGCGATCCAGAAGACGAGCTCTGCCAAACCCTCCTTCACCCGCACCAGGTTATCGGTCCCTGTGAAATCGGTTGCAGCGCTAGGTTGGGTTCCCTCTATCTAGGCCAGACTGCTCAGGCCCTATTATGGGGCCCTTTGGCCAATCCCTGGGGTCTGTAATGTATCTCTTCCCTTCCTTCATGCTACCTTCACTCTACCCCAGCCTATCTCCTCAGCATTCACTTCATCTTGTTCTCCCAACCAGACTCTGCTCTTTCATCTAAGCCTCCCCGGGCTTTATCCAGAGGTCTCTTGACTCTGAAAAGTCCTTTCCCCACTTTCTGTTCTTCTGGGACTCTCAGTAACTCCCGTGTCTGCCTGATAAGTGTCTCTTTTCTCTCTTGTCCATGCTCATGACAATGCAGTCTTCAAGATGTTATAAACTTAGTGGTCAGTTGTTGTGTGTTTGCTAGTTTCTTACCATATTTTTGCATATAGTATGCATAGGAAACTACCCGTGAGGAGGAAGCATGCTTGGCAAAAAGTGCACTCTGTGCACACTATTTGCACAAATACATGTTTTCTGTGCACCTTCGTCTTGGATGCTGGGGGTGTGTGGTCATATCTGGGTACTGTGAGCTGCCCATGTTGTATTTTAGATTATAAACTTTTAGGAACAAGAACCTTGTCTACTTTTCTTCCTGTGAAAGAGTTGCGAGCTGCGCTGTGTGTATTTGGGCACTTGGAGGCCATTTTGCTGTTAGAACCTGTGGAACACAATTTAAAGAATAATAAGATAATACTAAATGTTGGATTGCTTTCATGGAGCTCATTTATTTTTCTTTCTGTGCTTTGGCGAGCACATGTGAATTTTGGAGCATAGTCATACCAATTCTAAATAATTCAAGGGACTAGTCTGCAGTGTTGAAAATTCCTGATTACATTCATTTAAAACAAAAACAATTGTGTCACATTCAAGAATGTATGGTGAAACGAATCATTTATAAAATATTAACAATATTTGTTCAAAATGACCCATCCACTTAACTTAACAATCAGGAGATCATATACATACTGTTCACAACAAGCCCCACAGTTGCATCCTAACTTTCATCTGTTGAAATGTTACATCCCTGGGCAAGTCTTTACCTCTCAGCGATGTGGTTGCCTTTTCTGAAAAGGATTAAATACTGAGGGTTACATGAGAAATATTTCAGCCATATGGATCACAACACAATGTAAAGAAAAACGAAATCCTCGAACGGATCACTGAAGACAAATGGGTGCATAAGCAAATATGGAGAAGAAAGCTGATGGTGCCGGCTATCAAAAAGTATAGCATCTGGGGTCTTAAAGGCTTGAAGGTAATCAAGCAGCCATCAAGCTCAGAAGCA
>NW_022107431.1:57648959-57658605 GCF_000313985.2 Echinops telfairi | reverse complement strand
AAAAATGAGGACCTAATGCAGGGGGTTTAAGTGGAGAGAAAATGTTTTGAGAATGATGAGGGCAATGAATGTACAAATGCGCTTTACACAATTGATGTTTATATGGATTGTGATAAGAGTTGTATGAGCCCCTAATAAAATGATTTAAAAAAAACAAAACAAAACAAGAAACAAAAAAAAAATCCTCACAAATGGACCAGTGGGTAACTCTGTGATCAATGCAGAAAGGTGAAAGTTGTCACGGATTTCATCTTGCTTGGATCCACAATCAATGCTCATAGAAGCCACAGGCAAGAGCTCGAAGACCCACTGCATTGGGTAAACCTGCTACACGAGGCCTCTTTCAGGTGTTGAAACGTCACTTTGAAGACTTAGGTGTGCCTGACTCAAGCCATGGGGCTTTCCCTCTCTTCATATGAATATGAAAGTTGGACATTGAGTAAGGAGGATGGAAGAAAAATCAATGCATTTGTATTGTGGTGCTGGGGAAGAATATTGAAAATACCATAACTGTCAAAAGAACAAACAAATCTATCTTGGAAGAGGTATAGCCAGAATGCTCCTAGAGGCAAGGAAGGGGAGTCTTTGTCTCAACTACTTTTAACATATTGTCCAGAGAGACCCGTCCCTGGAGAAGGACATCATGCTTGGTGCACTTAAGGAGTAGGGGGAAAATGGGGGAAGGCCCTTGACAAGATAGATTGACACAGTATCTGAAACAATGGATTCAAACATGAGAACAATTGTGAGATTGGTGGAGGCCCGGGCCATGCTGTGTTCTGTTGTGCAGGGGTCAGTATTAGTCTGAACCGCCTGGACAGCACATCACAACACCACCAACAGCATAAAGCAATAGATGTACATGTGCCAAGCAAGTGGTAAACATTCAACAATTTGAGGGAATCTTAAACTTATTTTGTTTATTGAAAAGAAGTGTTGAAAACACAGGTAAGGTCAGAAGTTTAGTTGCACCCAGAGATATCTTAGAATAAAAGCCTGGAAATCTTCAAAAACAAACAAACAAAACAAAACAGTTATTGAAAGGCCTGTGGAGCACAGTTCTGCTGGGGCACAGACGAGCTTGCCAGGCGTAGCCACATCCCATATGGATTACATTTGGATTTGCCCCAGTAAGCGCTTCGCAGCTCTTTGTCTGCATAATCCTGATGCTCTTTTTAAGAGATTTTAAGTAATGTGGCGTCAGTGCAGTAAGAAGAAGGCAACTTTCCCCACTTACTTCCTCAGTGCTTCAGCTCTTGCATGCAGAGGCAAGAAGTCCTTGGTTTGATGGTCTCTGTGAGTTTGGGTGGGGTGGCTCTACAGTAGCATGCAGATTCACAGCACTCCTGCCCTACAGCAGGGGTAGACTTCCTGGCCCTTCCTTCCATCCTTCCTTCCTCTTTCCCCTTCCAGTGGAAGTTAACCCACAAGCTCGCCCTCAAAAAGAGCAGGAACAATGTCACCAGGAGGCATCCCACAGAATGGAACTTAAAAGATATGGCTTGGAATCCATTCCCTTGCCGGAGCTCAGTAGTGCAGAGATGCAGGGAAACTCAATGAGGCAATGCTCTAAGGGCATCTTTTCTACAAATGAGTTTAGTATGGCATGCTATTAAAAAGGTGTGCATCTGCGTTGTGTCCTCTCACCACCCTTATTCAATCTGTACGCCGAGCATATAATCCGAGAAGGTGGCTTATATGAAGGAGAATGTGTCATCGGGATTGGAGGGAGGCTCGTGAACAACCTGTCATTTGCTTCCTGAAAGTGAAACACTTACTTTCAGCAGAAGTGAAGATCAAGGATTGCAGCCTTCAACATGGATTAGATTCAATATCAAGAAGTCCAAAATCCTCACAAATGGACCAAAAGGTACAGTCATGATAAATAAAGAAAAGACCAAAGGTTTTCTCTTGTAGGTCAATGCTCATAGAAGCAGCAGTCAGGAGATCAAAGGACACGTTGCATTGGGTAAATCTTCTACACAAGACTCCCTTCAAGTGTTGAAACATCAAGGATGTTGCTTTGAGGACTAAGGTGTGCCTGATCCAAGACATGCCATTTCCCATTACCTCATATGCCTGTGAAAGTTGGACATTGAATAAGGAAGACAGAGCAAGAAAGGATGCATTTGAATTGTGGTGCTGGAGAAGAATATTGAAAGTACCACAAACTGCCAAAAGGATAAACAAATCCATCTTGGAAGAAGTACAGCCAGAATGCTCCTTAGGGGCAAGGTTGGTGAGACTTCATCCTATGTACTTTGGACATGTTGTCAGGAGAGACCAGTCCCTGGAGAAGGACATCATGTTTGGTAAAGTGAGAGTCAGTGCAAAAGAGGAAGGCCCTCCAGGAGATGGAGTGGCACAGTGGCTGCAACAATGGGCTCATCATAAGAACAATTGTGAGTATGGCAAAGGACCAGGGAGTGTTTCCGTGTTATACATAAAGTCCCTATATGGGTCAGAACCAATTCCATAGCACCTAACAACAACAATATGAAAAAAAATCCGTGATCCCCAGGGACTTCTTTGGCATTTCCATCTGGTAACAGGGGGTTGACAATCTTGTTAATTGGGTTCACAAAGTTGGATTTAATCCTGATCAATAGAAGAGTAATGATGCTTGAAGTATCAGAGTTAATTTTTTCCCCACAATTATCTGAGTTCTGGCACTGTTGATTAATGGCACCCACTGAGGGAGTACCAAGGTATCTTTGAAGGTTGGGTGCTGCCTTTGGGAAAACATAATTCATTCAAGAGCTTTGGAAGTTCTCATGGATGTAAGCACTGTTTGTTTGTTTATTTATTTGATTTTTTTGAAGCATTTTAATTTCTCTAGAAAAACCACCAAATTACATTTTGTATATGTGAGAAAAATCCTGCCTCTACAGCAATGTTATCTGTGATGACATCAAGTGAGTGTTTGAATAGCTCTTAATTTTTTCATCCACTAGCATGAAATCCATTTCAATATAAATTTTTGAAATGGACTTAGACAATGAAGTAGATAAGTTACATTGAATAGCTTCTAAAATTCACTCACTTCCACTGAGTCATTTCCAACTCACAGTGATCCTGTAGCACAAGGTGTATCTGCCCCCGTGAGCTCCTGGGACTGTAACTCTGAGGGAGAAAAACAAAGCTTTCTCCCTCAGGGAGGCTGGTGGTTCTCCATTTATGGCCTTGCAGTTAGTAGCCCTATTCTGTTTTCTTTTTTCTTAATTTATTTTCTTACTTAGTTTTTAAGATCATTTTATTGGGGGCTCTTTCAGCTCTTATAACAATCCACACATCAATTGTATCAAGCATATTTGTACATATGTTGCCATCATTATTTATGTTCTATTTGAGGACTTGGTATCAGCTCCTCTTTTAACCCTCCCTCCCCCCACCCCTCTCATGATCCCTCGATAAATTATAAATTATTATTATTTTCATATCTTACACCAACTGCTGTCTCCTGCCCCCTCGGTTTCTTCCCCCATCCTCTTCCCACCTTCCCCCCACCCTCTTGGTATCATTACTCCCATTTCTGTTCCTGAGGGGTTTATCTGACCTGGATTCTGTGTGTCTTGAGCTTTTTACTTTTTTTAATCATTTTATTGGGGGCTCATATAGCTCTTATCACAATACATTCATACATACATTGTATCAAGGACATTTGTACATTTGTTGCCATCATCATTTTCAAAATACTTTCTTTCTACTTGAGTCCTTGGTATAAGTTCATTTTCCCCCTCCCTCTCCCACCCTTCCTCCCTCATGAACCCTTGATAATTTATAAATTATTAGTTTTTCATGTCTTACAGCAACTGATATCTCCTTTCACCCACTTTTGTATTGTCTGTCCTCCAGGGAAGGGTTTATATGTAGATCATTGTGATGATCCCATTGACACCTCATGATCACACAGGTTGGTGTGCTTCTTCCATGTGGACTTTGTGCTTCTCAGCTAGATGGCCACTTGTTTGTCTTCAAGCCTTTAAGACCCCAGATGCTTTATTTTTTGATAGCCGGGCACCATCAGCTTTCTTTACCGTATTTGCTTATGCACCCACTTTTGTCTTCAGAGATCATGTCGGGAAGGTAAGCATTATGGACTGCTAGGTTATTAGAACAAAGTGTTCTTGCACTGAGGGAGTACTTGAGTAGAGGCTCAATGTCCATCTGCTACCTTGATATTAACATGTAAATATATGTACATAGATCGATTTCCCTATCATTATATATAAATATATTTACATATGTATTTAGACCTCCATAAATGCCCTTTAGTAGCCCGATTCATAAGCACTATGCACCAGGGCTACTTCTGATAGATCAGTTCTTAAGTAATATTTCTCTGCCTTTTGTGCTCATTCTCTCAAGGTTTTTCATTTGGGTTTGGCTCAGTGATAGTGAAAACCCACAATGTTCAAGCCTCTCAAGTCTCCAAAGAAGTCAGTTTGAAAAGAAAAGCATCTGAATTAACCTATGGTACATTTGACAAAAAGAGTCTTCTGAGATCTTTGTAGGATCAGTAGTGCCCTGGTGGTGGAGACCCTGGCGGTGTAGTGAATGACATGTGACCACAGTCACTCTGTGGCAGAAGGAAGAGAATTTTCACTCTGTCAAGAGTGAGCCTCAGAAATGCACAGGGGCAGTTTTACGCTATCCCTGAAGGGTAGTTAAAAGTCAGAACTGACTCCGTGACAGTGAGTTTGGTTTTTGGTTTTATACCCTTCCAAAGGTTTGGAAGAGCTTGCCATATTCAGACATTCTGGGAGCCCCTGGGCTCACCCATTTCCAATACGAGCTCTTCCCGCCCTGAGGAAATGGCATGTGGCCTATCTGACTTGCACGAGCCACCCAAGACAGAAAAAGAATCCAGTCCCTCACATTTCTAAGGCTGCTTCCCATGAAGCAGAGTCTAAACACGCCTCCCCCTTCCAATCTTCCCTACCTGATACTGGCACCCGTGGTCCCTCCCGTGGCATGCTATGGTTTGAAAATCTCTTGCAATGGCCACACAGAACTCACACACAATATTCCCTGTTATGGGCTTTATGAGGGAAGGAAGGTCACAATAAGCCCAGATCAGAAAAACACTAGCAATACAGTGCTTTATTGCAGCAGTCCCTCTTCACAGGCATGCCAGCAGGTACTTCGTTCTCTGCTCCTCAGCCTCTCGGCCACATGGTCTCTTGGCTCTAATCTGCTCTGGCAACTGTTACAAAGTTCCGTTAGCATTGGCAAATGCCTAAAGGGAACCCTTCCCTGCAAGTCAGCTTCCTGCCCCAAAGCTCTCAGCTTTACTCATTCTGTGGACTGGGAAGCCCACTGTTCTTTCTCATGGTCTCCACGGCCGCCCTGGCTACTTCGTCATGGTCTCTGTTGCCTTGCTTGTCCACCCCAACGGCATGTGGCTCCTCTTCCTGCTGGCCATGAGCTGCCACGTTCCTGTTTCTGAGATGGCTCACTGAGTACCCACCAGAACGGCATCCTCAACGTTTTATTTGCATGCTCCTCTTCACCCAACTGATGACAGTTACAAAGACTTTGTATAAAAGAGCCATACCAAATTATTTTAATTCATGGTATGTCCCCAGAGTTATTTTTCTGAAAGACAAATCTAACCATACCATTCCGCAAAATAAAAACCACTATAGGTGCTTCTTTTTACTCTACCTACAAACTCAGCCTCTGTCATCTTGCTGCCCTAACCTCTCGTTATCATTTTCCTTTCTTTCCTGTGTCACATCCCTGTAGGCGATCGTGAAGGCACAGGAACATAACCACAGGTCCACTTTTTCTTCAAGGTGTTCCATCTGAGTAAAAGGCCCTCCCCTCACTTTCTTTCCCAACTGGGATCGTACACTCTTTTTATCAATGCTGTTCTACCATAACTTCCTCGATGAGCCCAGGTAGAACAATCCTTTTGCTTTTCAACCACAATTAAAGCTTGGTATTCATCTCTGATCACACATCAACTTGTTAGATCATATCTCTCTCCTCTACTGACTTGAGCCCTTTGAGAGAAACATCTGAAAGAAAGAAGAAAATATTAAACACTAGAGCAATTTTAAATGGGTCATAAGGGAGATCAAATGAAAGTTTGGTAAATTTTAACCTAACTGCATCTATAGGAATCCATTTTACAGTGCTTTCTGCCTGTTAGTAAAGCTATTCACATCTCTGGTCCAATGATCAGAGGAGATTCACCAGGGACTTAATTCACGTGCGTGTATTTTTCCTCTGCATTTAAAAAAAACTGAAACAGCTTTAAAATGGGTCAAAAAAGTGATCAAATGACAAGGTATTAAATTTTAAGCTAACTAAATCTGCCATGATCAATGTTACAATGCTCTCTGTCTGATAACAGGGCTATTAACATCTCCAAACTATGATCCGGGGGGATTGATGGGGGCTTTAATCCATGTGTGGACCCTGCAAATGTATATTGGGCTTCCACTGTGAACTAAAGCCTTCTGCCAACTAGGTGTTCGAAATTTAAGCGCTGATGCCCGTCCCTCCCTTAGATTTGGATTATATTATTCACAATCCTTGGATGACACAAACTGGAATTTGTCTTCCATGTGGACTTAGTTGACATCTCACTTAGATGCCCCTTTGTTTGAAAACAAGCCTTTCAGATCCCAGATGCTATTCTTTCTGATAGCTGGGCACCATCTAGTCTCTTCACCACCCTTTTCTATAGCACCCATATCTTCAGTGACCTCTTCCTGAAGTCAAGCATCAAGCAAGGCCACTAATAAAAACTAATTATACTTAGATTAGGACTAACTAACATGAAAGCAAGCCCCAAATCCATTCATGCATCTATGGTTTGTATATGTCTCTGGTTCCCGTAGAGACATCATTATAATTTTATACTAGAGAGTCCTATTTTTCATCCCCTTGGAGCATAACTTCCACTACCATCAAATCAATGCTGTCATGACAACCCTTTGTTATTATTGTTCGTTTTTTGGTTGTTTGACTTTTGCTAGTTTTTGTTTGCTAACTTTTCAGTGTTTTTTCTGTATATGACATCCAAGATAGGTCAAACTATAGAATCAGTACCTGGACCAATGGTTCGTTGGAAGTATGGCAGGGGAGGTTGGGGGCAAATAGGGAGCTAGTATCAATAAGTACAGGAATGAAGAAAACCATTCTAAAACTGATTATGGGGATGATTGTATGGCTCTTCTTGATGTGATTAACCTATTGAATGGTTTGATATATGAATTATATGCCAATAAAACTGTTGAGGAAAAAAAATATAATAAGGTCATCATAGGAAATAGTGAAGAAGC
Organism: Echinops telfairi; assembly: GCF_000313985.2. NCBI lineage: Eukaryota > Metazoa > Chordata > Mammalia > Afrosoricida > Tenrecidae > Echinops > Echinops telfairi. The sequence goes on along the minus strand of NW_022107431.1, from coordinate 57,651,310 downwards.
AAAAAAAAGGACCATCTGACCAGGATATTCATTCCTGTCTCCCAGTGCCTGCTACATAGTAAGTTCTCCAACAGTGTGTTTTAAATGAATGATTGATTGGGTGAAAAAATTAAAGAACTGTGTTATAAATTACATTTTCTACATTAATAACTGATGATTCCCTGCCAATATTTTATCAATATATGTTTCATAGACTATCTCCATCCTTCACTTTTATGACACTGCCACAGGGCTTGGGAACATAAGAGCCCAGACTGGACGCTCAGGCATTTATCATATCTTCTCTCAGACTCAGCTGGCTTTCAGTGGTCTGGCTTCATAGTTGTTTTTGTGCCAGTAATGAAATAATAAGCAACTAGGAAAGTACTCTGAGTGTTAAAGAGATTCTAGACCATTCATCACCTGGTCCTGAGATGTAAAACTAGCCATGTCCAAGGACAGTATGAACACTGTAGATAGACCTCCTGAGTGTGATACTTTCTGACAGGATTCAGTCACTAATCAGAGGGCAACCAAGACTTGAGTCAGGGTAGAAAACTGCATAAACAGTACAGATATATGAAAGAAAGAGAAACTTCCTTGAATATAGGCGAACATGGGGGAAAACTTAGATTTAATGAATTTCTCATTTACTAAAATGAGTCCTTGGTATCTGCTCCAAAACTCTTGCAATTTGCCCTATTTCTTAGACTGGTTTCTCTAGAGAAGCAAGACCAATTTCTCTCTCTCTCTCTCTCTCCCTCTCTACCCTTCTCTTTCTCTCCCTTTCAAACACACACACACACACACACACACACACACATTTATATCAAAGAAATAACTCACATAATTTAAAGACTAGCAAGTTCCAAGTTCCACATTCAAGTCTGAGGGGCGTATGTCACACTGGAGGCTTCTCTTGACTTGTATCATTACAGGGCCTGATGAATTTGAGATTGCTGTGCCAGATATCAGGCTCTGGATATAGAAGTGAATGACTCCAAGGTTAGCAAGTAAGATAAGAGGATGCAAATGACTACCAGGATCAGCATGCAATACAGCAGACTTCTAGTCCAGTCAAAAGAACCAAACATTGGATGATGAGCCAAATGCAGGATCCAGATTCATCAAAAACAAGCAAGCTTTTCCACAGCATCCACATATATTGGAAGCAAGCTCACTCATGCGATTTTATCATAATGAATTATTATTTCTTAATCTTGAAACCACTGAGAATCCTGGCCCAGAAAAGTTGACACAACACAGTCACTACCTAGGTTAATGGCAACCCAAACCTGCTCAAGTCAAAATCCTTGGCATCATTCTTGATGCTTCTCTTTTTTTTATATCCCACATCTATGGACTCTTCTCTCAAAACCTAGTCAGAAGTCAACCTCTTCACACCATCCCCAGAGCTATCTCCATTGCTCTAAGAGACTGCCTTGCCTTCTACCAAAGACTTCCACAAATACTAAGTCTAGCAGCCATCATGATCCTGTGAAAACCGAAGTCACTCTGTGCCTCTCCTCTGCTTAAAACCCTCCAGTGGGTTCACATGTCTTTCCGAGTAAAAGCCAAAATCCTCCACACCACAAGCTTCACAAAATCTAGTCCCTTGGGACACATCTCCTCTCTTTCTTTCTAGTTTACTCTGCTCTGGCCACACTGGCCTCCTCCTTCCTTGGTCCTCCAGCACACTGTTGCCGCAAGCCCTTTGCACTTGATATTTCCTCTGCTTTGAATTTCTTCACTGCTTGCATAAATCTTTCACTTCCTTATATCTTTCTTCAAAAGTCATCTCCTCACTGAGGTGTTTCTAGATGTCCTATTTAAATTTTGGTCACATCATCAAGCAATTTATATCTCCCTTCCTTTCCTTCTTAAGATTTAATATCCAACACACAAATCTTTCTCTGTTCTATTCACCACTGTATCTCCACTTATTTACAACAATATCTGACACATAGGAAATGCTCAATAAATATTTGTTGAGTGCATGTGGAATGCTTCAAATAATTATTTTCAAGAATAGCAGTGTCATTTTTCTTTGACCTGAGAACCGACCATAGAGTTTAGCATGAGACATTGGAAGATTATGAGTTGTGGTAGAGAAAAAAAAGAGAGGGGGAAACTTCATTTTTAATTTAGATCTATAATCCTATGAGATATATGCTTGCTCATGCTTTCTTAGAAAGTCCTTTTGACTCCTTGGGTAATATAAATAGTTAACATGCACAACTATGAACCAACATGTGGGAGGTTTGAATCCACCAAGAGCCGCCTCAGAATAAAAGAGTTAGTTTGGTGAGCTACTTCCCAAAAGTCAGAAAATAAAAACCCTATTGGTAGCCAGGCACGATCAGCTTTCTTCA
>NW_022107431.1:57628526-57647519 GCF_000313985.2 Echinops telfairi | reverse complement strand
ATTATCAAGGGTTCATGAGGGAGGCGGGAGCAGGGAGGGAGGGGAAAAAATGAGGACTTGATGCCAGGGGCTTAGGTGGAGAGCAAATGCTTTGAGAATGATGAGGGCAATGAACGTACAAATGTGCTTTACACAATTGATGTATGTATGGATTGTGATAAGAGTTGTATGAGTTCCTAATAAAATGATTAAAAAAAAACCTATTGGGGCATCATTTGCCTTTGATACATAAAGGGCCACTATGAGTCATAATCAACTTGAGAGGAATTGGCTTAGAAAAGTATTTAATCAGAGTCCATCAAAAGATAGGCCAAAAGATAAAAAGCAGAGAATTTGGCACCCTCTTATCTCAGTCCTTTCACTTTGGTGCAAGATTATCCAGGCTGGTTAGGTAATTTCCACTAAATTGATTAACCTAATTTATCAATAATCATTTCTTTTAATAATCAAGTTGATTTTTTAATTGAGTTTATATCCTTGGAGTCTTATAGAAAAATCTGTAGGCATTGTTAGCAATGAGATTCATTACATATGGACACCACATCATAGAATTTGACTTGGAGATATATAGGTTATGCATATGCATGTGTGTCTGTGTATGTGTGCATGTGTGTACATATATAAAATATATCCCTGGTGGGTTATGCATTGGGCTGCTAACCTCAACGTCAACAGTTGGAAACCATCAATCACTCCGTGGGAAAGAGAGGAGGATTTCCACTCCAGACTCAGGAGTCCACAGGGGCAGTTTTACCCTAATATATAGGATTGTTACGAGTCAGAATTGACTCGACAGAGTGGGTTTGTTTTTGTTGGGGAGGGCTGTGTTTTGGGTAACTTGGGAAGTAATGATAAGAGGAGGGAAGATGGATCGAGGCACAAAGGCCAACAGAATGAATTCTTAATATCAGAACCAGTTTAAGTTAGGAAGGCCTTGGAGAACATTTTCAGCTGTCCTATCCCATGACTGATGAGTGAACCAGGACCCAAGACATGATGTGAGCTGCCCACAGGCATGCCATGATGAGATTGTGCTGGATGCATCACCTGTATCTGATGGCATTCCATTTAGGGTTCTTGTCACTTATAAACAACTTGCCATGGTCAATGTGTGATCCCACATGGCTGATAGAAGGAACCCCAATTAAAGTAAGTGTAGCGCCATTAGAGTTATTGAAACCACTGATGTCCCTATGGTAATAAGTGTGCCTCTATTTTTATTTCTGATTTCAGTTTAGGCTGTTTTCAGCATTTCAAGGTAAAGAAAAGAGTCTCTCAGTAATAAAATAGTCAACATCGCTAACACACCTGTATATACTCGCCTTGGCAAAATGTTTCCTGAAGTAGATATTTGCATGTCTGGGTGCTGCTCTTCTTTGGGATTCCGTTCCAGTCACATCCTTGGCTGATAAAGCGCTTTCAAATGATCATCGGGACTCACGGATGTGCTTCCTCTCCCACAGAGAGGCACGGTTTCAACTGGAATGTGTGACCTCATAAAGACCCAGCCCTGCTTCGGTTCCTCGGGAAAAACTAGTCAGCATGTGTTTTACCTTCTCAACCACATGCGCTCCCCACTGCTCCGTCAGACGGGAGGACAAGAGCATAGTGATAAAATTATATTAATGTATTTCTTTCCAGCTAACTGAAAATCTATTTCCAGTCACCTCTACCCTACTCAATTTTTTGCAGCTCTAGTCTTAAGAGCTACTCTCTCAGTTTGAATTCATGCTAGAATAAGCATTTTCACAAAAATACTAGACCTTTGTAATGATTGTTTTAAAGAGCTGCTACAACTTTTGTCTTTTGAGCATCTCTGATGAGTAAAACGACTTGCTTATAACTTTATTTCTTTTCATGAAATGGAAGTTGCTTGCCAGCGCCCTACATTCTGAGCCCATATGCTCTTAGGCCTGCAGGTTTGGCTACTGCTGCCCTGAGCACACTGACTCACATTTCCGTCCATCAAATCCAAGTTGACTGGATGACTTGCTGTTCAGCCCTCTAATTGCTGCTTTTGGTGGATGAGGTCCCAGGTTTGGACCACAGTTGCTGAACTCTCTGGGAAATTTGGACAAGTTGAGAACACTGAGAAAATGCCTTTTCACACTAATTCTAACTCCTTCAACAGAATCTCAAACTGAGTCCACACACGATAAAACCCCGACATGGCTCTAACCTGATTCTGGAATCCAACCTTCTAAAGTTGAGATTTTAATCAGGGTTCCGGCCATAAAGGAGCCAGAAGGAGTGGTGTTTGTGGGATCCAGCATGTGGAGAGACGCTCATTTGGATATTGTAAAACATATGCGTTCCATTTAAGACCCATCGCTTGAGAAAATGGCTCTGCCTCCTGGGTAGAAGGAGCATGAGACTAACACACTCTCCTCAGCTGTATAAATATCATTTGGCAGAAGATATGAGCTGGCATGCCAACAATCAGAATACCGTCTTTCATCTCCTTTGTCGCCCCAGCTAGGTTGGCTGCCTATATTTGACCTCCTCTCTGGGCTCATTTGTTTCCTTTTAGCCAATAGAATGCTGAGTGGAGAGACATTAAAGTTAAAGGAGATGAATAGAGGCTTCCAGGAGAGCTCCGTGATGCATTGACAAGCAGAGGGGCCTGGAGTCTGTGGTAGGCACGGAACATGTCCACTGCTTTCCAACCAAATGTCAAGAGTCAAGTTGGAGGTGCCCAAATTAAGCTCGATTTGCTAATCCTCTCTGAACTGACTTGTTTTCATGTGGAATTGTTTTCTCTTCATTCTTGAACTGAAAAGTTGCCTCTGTTTTCCAGTCTCATCTAAGTGCAGATGAGACACAGTTATTTTTACTTAACATCTAGCCTGGAGGTTTCCGAACTTTCTTGGTTTAGGATGCTTTTTGTTGTTGTTGGGCCTGTCAAGTTGGTTCTGACTGATCGTGACCCGGGGGGACACCAGAATGGAGCACTGACTGGTCCTGCACCATCCTCACAATTGTTCTCAGGTTTGAGCCCATTGTTGCAGGCATTATGTCAATCCGTCTTCTCAGGTGCCTAGCTCTTTGTCACTTCCCCTCTTCTTTTCCAAGCATCATGTCCTTTTCCAGGGCTGTCCAAAGTCTGTGGGATGAAGTCTTGTCATCCTTGCCTCTAAGGAGAATTCTAGCTGAACTGTCAGTGTGTCCGATTGTGGTGGCTTGTGTGTTGCTGTGATGCTGGCTGCTCTGTCACTGGTATTTCAAATACCAGCAGGGTCGCCCAAATTTAACAGGTTTCAGCAGAGTTTCCGGACTAAGAAGAGATTATGAAGAAGAAATAGTCAGTCCACTTTAGAGGAATTTGCCACTGAAAACATTCTGAACAGCTTAGAAACACAGTCAGATACTGAAAACCCTCATGATGCCCTTGGTATCTCAGCATTACTTATGAAAATATAAATGATGAGTTTTGTTGATTGTGTTATTATGTAGATAGACTCAAGCAAGGCAAATAGCAGGGCTTTGCTCAGTTTTCAACAGATATCACTGTGTTAAAATATTTTGAAATGCTCCCTGTGAGTTTGTGGGTTTGCTCCCTGGGATTCTTCAAAGCACGGTGAAGTACAGTACTATACATGAGGGAGGTTTGGGATAGTTAGCTCTTATCTTCACATAGTTGAACAACCTAGTAAAGGAAATAAAGAATAACACATAACATATTGTTCAGCAAATCAAGAGGCTGTGTCCTAATAAGAAATGTGCTTTATTCGTCAGAGTGCTTGATCAAACAAAACAGAGTCTAGCCTACCTTCTTTGAGCCTAAGAGCTTATTAATGGTTGTCAGATATCTTACAGAATTTCTAGAAAGAGCAGGAAAGGAAAGTTAGAGGCCACACAACCGGGAGAAATGCCTAACTATAGTCGCAAATTAATTTATTGAAAACTTCACTGCTGTGGCCACTTCTACTCATCACCTGTGACACTAGGGACACAGTGTCTTAGAAAAATTAAATACCACTGCCATGAAATCTAAATTCCCCAATTGTAGCTACTACTTCATAATAGCCACATCTGTCTTCCACAACCCATGCTAGCCCAGATGTTCACTCAATGCATCTAGATCACAGAAAGAGACCCTGGCCGAAAGGGAGTCTGGGATTTGCAGTTTTCCAGCTTTTTCAGTGCAAGTAGAGTCATCCAGTGGGAACAGGGTAGTTGGAAAGGATGCCGAAAGAATTCATCGGAAGTAGATGCCATGGGTACGGATGAATACAATGGTTGCTCAAAAAGAGTAAGAAGTCAGATTTGTTTGTGGAAGAAAAGGTCATGAGAATAGAATTTGAATGGGGCATTGATAAAATGGTGATATTTCAGCAGACACAAATGAGAGCGATCAACCACGGTGGGAAAAATAAAACAAAGGTGCAAAGGCAGGAAAAGGTATAGTTCATGATATAGTCGGTGATAGCTGTTTGGACCATGCTTTAACAAATAAGAAAAATGGAAACATAAGGTCAATAACTTGAGTTTAACAGTGTGGTTGAAGTCTTCTACAAGGTAGAGGAACATAATTATATAGTGAAGCTTACCTGTGTTTTTTGATTAACGATCAATCCTAACCCACTTTAGGAATAAAACTAGGAAAATACTTGCATATATTTTCTGCTGTATCTACACAGCTACACTTAATCCTTAGTTGATCTCATCTACTTTCATGCTTTTATAAGTGCGCAGGTGCTAAAGATCTCACATTCCAGTATCCAGCCCAGGCCTCCCTTTTGAATGCTGAATGTATAGTTCCAATTACCTAATCTATTTAATATGACTATAGATAGAAAAGCTTTGCATACTGAACATACTCACAATGATACTCTATAGGGTGTCTCACTACCCTATAGGCCTACTCACAATCTTCCCATCATAGTAAATTGTGAAGTCATACTTCCAATTCTTAGGCTTCAAGTCCTCGTGTCCTTCTTGACTCCTCCCTTTCTGTCACATTTCCTGCTGACTGGTAAATCTTCAACCATCATCTGGAGTCTGACCCTTTCTCGTCACCCATTCAAGTCATAATTGTCTGTTTCTTGACTCACTTTCCAACTTGCAAGCATTCTCCACACTGCAACTTGCATGTCTCTTTAGCGATTGAGATGGATCCTGCCACCCTCTCACTTAAAATCCTCTCATGGCTTTTCAACTCATCAGAGTGAAAGCTGAAGCCCTTCTAATGTTCTCTCTGGCCCTCCTCAGTTTGGACCCACATACTTTCACACTCTGTCCCTGCTTCGGACACCCCGCTATTCCTCCAGCACTCACACACTTGAGTCATGCCCTTCACCTCAGACATTTGCACTTAGCTATTGCTTCAGATTTCAATACGCCTTTATCCAGTAATTTCCTGGTCTCCCTTTTAATTTCTGAGGAGTTAGCTCAAATTATGCTCTGTGTGAAACAGCTGGACATTCTCTACCTCCTTTATTTGCATTTATTATCATGCATCATTTAATATGAAATCCATGAAATAGAACAGGCTGGCATAGGATGTTTGATAAATATTTATTAATTGGATATCTTTAGTGAAGGGTGGGTGTGTAATAAGAACATATTGAACAATAGAAAAATAAAGAGCTGCTCAGTAACGTAGATGTTTTTTAAAAGAAAAAAACAAAACAAAACAACCTTCTGTATCTCCAGGTCCCAACCTAACACTAAGTCAGTGATACATTTCATGAAAAACGTCTAGAGTCATCTTGAAATATAGACACATGTATTTAAAATGTTCCCACCGCCATGGACTGGCAGTTGGACACTTCACTGATGTGGTCACCAGGGCTCTGACAGGGCCAGTTCTACTTGACAGCAACAGTTTTGGGTTACACATGTATATCTGTGTACATGTGATTCTACGTGTGCATATTCATACATGTAATATGAGACGAAGGAGCCCCGGAGATGCAAAGGATGCTGAGGGCTGCTCACTCCAAGGACAGCAGTTTGAAACCAGCAGCCGCTCTGAGGGGGAAAGTTGAGGCTTAGAAACCCCCAGGGGCAGCAACTCTTCCTCATCCAACCTGGTCTCTGTGCATCAGCATCGACTCAATGGCAGCACATTTCTAGATCTGGGAGAATACGAGACCGTCTGTTCACATGCACTAAACATAGAGCCACCTGATTAGGAGGCCCACACCAGGGCCCATTGCAGGTCCGTGCACACACCTCCTCCTCCGAGGCGTGTCCACGTTCCCCGCCGCTCTGGCTTCACAATTACAAGACGCCGTGGGTCTCGTCATCGCCCTTTGACAAGTGAATACAGTAGCATTTTAAGAGAGTTACTCCTTTTTGTCGCACAGCAAAAAAGCAGCAGGGGAGGACTCCGACTGCATGTGAAAAAACTCCCGCCCTCTGTGGCACGTGAGCCTGATTCAAACGCTTGTATGACCGGGGCGTGAAGAATGGAACCTGTCCCCTAGACTCTCCGTTTCCCTTAGCTGGGAAGTCACACTGAAGAATCCAATTGCTTTTCAATTGGTGTAACTGCAGAACGTAACAGGCACTAATGTGGGATTTGTCATGCGTGCTTGTTACGGAAGTCCCGTGTCCATCAATGCTTGATGTCTAAATAAATTGTTCAGCGTTTTGTCGCACAGCGATTCAGAGCACGACGTTGTCCAGATTGATGGACACGAATACAGCCTGCTGGTGAGAAGAAACCTGGCAGCGAAGAAACGAAAATGATCACTTTTGCCATGTGGTTGATCATCGGCTGCAGCACGGCTGGCAGATCTTTCTGGATGCTTTCTTGGCGACTGCGTGCTGGGTGGCGGAGCCAGAGGAGGCATGCTTCTGTTCGTGCTGCTGAGAGCTGGTGAGGGAGGAGGCAGAGAGCCCTGCTGCTGGCTGTCACCTCACCGAGAGCTGCCTGGACAGGATGGCCAGGGTCTTAGGAACTCCAATTCCCTGAGAGCGTAAAGACAGGAGGGAGTCCCCCCCAGCGGACGCGGACGCGGGACCGGGACGATGCAGCAACCTCTGACCACCACGAGGACTAGGGACTGAAGTCTCAAGGCAGAAAAGTAACTATTTCTGGGAAAGTAAAGCATGCCCCTGTTTTCAATTGCCTGACACATGCGGGGAGCGCAGAAGACAGATTGTTTTCATTTGGAAAATGGCAGATGTGCAGATGACAAACACTGAAGAGGGTTTCATTGCTCCCATCAATGAACAGTTCAAATCCTAAGATTCCATAACGAGTAGAAAACAGAGATTTCAAGGAACATAAAGTATCGCACAGTGACATAGACATATTTGTGAAAGGAAAAACATTTACCCAAAGCTTACAAATGAGGAATGGCCTATTCCCTATGGACCCCATGTGTTTACCTGAAAAGGACTCAGGTGATTAAATTATTGGCACAACCAAGGTTATCCATCGTACTCAATTAATTGAGCTCTCGGTGGAAGTTTCAGAACCGAGATGGTGACCGCATTCTATAAATCTCTGTTTTCTTCGCTCGGATAAGTAAATAGAAAGTACACTCTCTACTCAAATGCTGTGGGCCCTTATTCCTCACCTGAGCAGTTTGCTTTTCAAAACAATATGCAGTTTTTCAGAACAGAGATTCCCAGGCATCAGCCCTAAAGATTCTGTGTTAGCACATTTAGATGACACTCTGGAAACTTAAATTTGGAAAAGCGTCTCAGGTCATTCTGACCTTTAACCACCTCTAGGAAGAGCAAGACCAGAGAACCCCTTTTCGTGGACTGCGGCTTGCATTGGGTTTTTGAAAACAAAAATCTCGTTCTCATTGACTTCTTTACTGTTTTCCTAGCAAGGCTGAGCACCAAGCTAGTCCAGGTAGTGGGAAGGTCCCGTTCGCTGGTTTCCGTGCGCTCCCGCGGTACCTGGAACTGGCATTTAAATTCTACAGGTGTATGTACTCAGCACGAGAGAGCTCAGCATGAAATGGCCCATGCAGACACCAGCCTCTGTCATCCCTGTAGCACAGTGAGGCGATCCACCAATGCCTCCTTTTTGTCCCCAATGTTAAAAATATTTTACCCACATGTTGACGTTCTCCCCTCTTTCAGTTTATTCTTTTTGTCCGTGTGAAAGAGTGGCAGGGTCGTATCATCTGCAGAAATGGCAAACTATCAATCAAAGGAATGGCACGTGTTGATGCCTCCTGAGGTCATGGCGAGCCATGAATACATGGAACTTTGAGTGGGATTTCAGTTTTACTCAAGGACAACGACCAGTTTTACTCAGCAGAGAGCACAATATTCAACCTTTTCATGGAAGGATTTAGTATTCTTCTCAGGGTCGCATATCGAAAACCCACACACACAATGGAAACAGTCCCTCTCACTGGGGCATCAGAGAGGAGGCCACTTGCACAGCAGGCTCTCTCTCAACTGAAGTCTTTTCATTGCTGTTGCAGACTGGCTTTCTGGGGGTCATTGGTTCAAAACCATGGGGAAGAGGGCAAGGGGCCATCAGACCATTTCCATTAGAGGCAGTTGTCCACAGCCATTTCCCCATTTTCTTTCTCTTCTTCCTTACTTTGCAGTCATGCTAGAATTCCAATAACACGAGGCTCCTTGCAGTAGGCTAGACAATGCTCTTCTTCCCCTTAATGCCAGTAGCTTTTCAAGTGGGTGGTGGGATAACTGAGAACATTTGTTCCTGAGGACAGAGTTGCCTCAAAACCCATTAAAACGAAGTATTCTGCCCTTCCTTTGTGTGGGCATAGTTGTTTTTGTTTTTCTCTCTATAATTTCATTTCAGTTCTTTGGGGAGAAGACCGGTGGTCAATAAAAAGCCACAGTCACTCCATCTACACAATCAAAGTAAAACAGCAATGGAGACTTTGCTATTTAACATCAGCTTTCTGTTTGACTGACCTTAGTAGGAAATACAATACGGAAGGGTAGCAACTCATAAATATCTCTATGTATTTTACTGTCTTTACTCTAGTTGGTAACATATGGTGCTAGGCAGGTCTCTAAACTGACTCCCAAAGATCTCTGCCTTCTACGACTCAGATCTCTGTGTGTGGGCTGGAGCTAATGACTTGCTTCTAACGTAGCAAGCAAAAGCGATGAGCTGTCACTACCACATGTAGATTACCAAAGCTGGTCACTTCCATCTTGCTAGCACCCTGTCTTGTGGGTACCCTCCCTTGAGTAATGAGACGCTCTGTGGAGAGGCTCACATGGCAAAGGATGGAGGGAGGCCTCTGGGGAAGAGCTGGTAAAGAACCAAGGTCTCGCCGCTCAACAATATGCAAGACCCTAACCCTGCCAGCCATCTCATGAGTGAGCTAGTCTTCCCTGCTGCGTCACGAGACAAATGCAACCTTTTGAGAGACTGAGAGCCAGAAGGCCCACAGGAGGTGCATATCTTTCCCAGTCCATAGAAACAGGGAGGTGATAGATGGGTACTCTTTGGCTTGCTCTTAATTGTGGCAAACTATAGGTTAAGTAATTAACCACTTTAACCATTTTTTTAAAAGTATACAATTCAGTAACATCAGTTTCATTATCTGTGTTGCACGATCATCGCCTCGAACTATAGTCAAAAGATTTTCATCACTCCAAACAGAATCTCTATACTCCTTAATCAGCACCTCCTTATTCCCTTCTGTCCAAGTGCCTAACATGTACTACTCACCAATACAGTTTGTATCTATGCATTTGATTCTTCTAGATAGTTCACATAGGTGGAATCACACAGTATTGTCCCGTCCTGTCTGACTTACTGCAAAAGAACTTAGAATGCTTGCAGTGCTCGTTCCTGGTGTCAAGTGTATCTGAATTTCTTTTCTCTTCATGGCTGAGTAGCTTGGGTTGCTACAGCGGCTGCAACAGTGGACTGAGACACGCATGACATGAGATTGGGCGCTGCTTTTCTTCTGCTGTATACTGGGTTACAGCAAAGTACAGTAACTAGCTCAATGGCACCTAACAACAATGAAAAACCATGAATATACCGCATTTTAAGAAACCTACTCATCTTTTAATTAGACAGTTTTTTCCACCTTTTGCTTATTAAAAATAATGCTTCGATGAGCTGTGATGTATAAGGATCTGTTTTCAACTTTCAGGGATATGTGGATATACATATTTGGTGTCTGCTATTCCCATTTGAAAATATTATTGTCTGAATCATCTAAATTTATGTCAAACCCATTACTCAGTTCTTATTTTTAGTAATTTTAGTGTCCAGTTGTAGAACTTTCCTTTGTGTCTTCTTTTTTACCATATGTCACATGCTATGTGCTTTCTACTTGTACATTACTAATGTCCCCACAAATACCCTATGAGAAAGATATGTCTAGTACTTAGATTTTCCAAGTAGAGATATGAGGCTGAGAGAGGTTAAACATATTGCCCAACATTACACAGCAAGGACTTAAGCATGTTTGGAATTAAAATCAGGCAGTCTGACTCAGAATGAGCTTTAATAACTGGCATATCACACAGTTCTGACATTATGAGCATAATGATAGTTAGCAGGTAAGGTTTAACGCTGTTCTAATCACTTTATGAGGCAATTCAAAAATTGGTGGAAAAATAGAATTGGAAATAGCAGAATTTTTCAATACACTTTTTGAAGCCCTCTCATATGTGTTCATTGAATTCTCACAAAACTCCAGTGAGTTAGGTGTTATTATTATCTCATAATACAGATGAAGTTAATGAAAGTAAATATCTTGCCTAGTTTTCAAAGCTCATAAGTGCAAGCCAGAATTCCAACCAATGTAGATTTCCAATGGATGTCCAGCCTCTTCACTGCTATACCAAACTATACCATAAAAAGTTACCCACGCTGGGACTGAGCTGCGGCACAGGTGTGCAAGAGGACTGGCAGTCTCCCAGATCTGAGAACCGAACGAGTGAAAATAGCACTTAGGAGCAGGAAGAGTGAAAGGGCAGAGTAGGGATAGATGATAGATGGATAGATAGATAGATAGATGATAGATAGATAAGATAGATAGATGAATGATTGATGATGGATAGATAGATAGATGATAGATAGATAGATAGATAGATAGATAGATAGATAGATAGATCGATGATTGATAGATAGATGAATGATTGATGATGGATAGATGATAGATAGATGATAGATAGATAGATGATAGATAGATAGATAGATGATAGGTGAATGATTATACCTGGTAGATATAATCTACCATATAGATAGATACATGGTAGATTAGATAGAAGGATGATGATAAAGATAGATAGATAGGTGATAGATGATAGATAGATAGATGATGTATAGATAGATGATAGATAGATAGATAGATAGATAGATAGATAGATAGATGCTGTATAGATAGGTGATAGATAGATAGATAATAGATAGATAGATAGATGATAGATGAATGATTGATGATGGATAGATACATGATAGATTAGATAGAAGGATGATGATAACGATAGATAGATAGATAGATAGATAGATAGATAGATAGATAGATAGATAGATAGATGAGAAAATTTGATATAGAAAGGGAAATATGATGCACAAGTTACTTTATAAAAATTCTAAATAAATGCGTGCTGCTTACAGACATACAGCTTGGAAGAGAGCATTCTCTGGAATGTGGTTTGCACGACCCTCATGTGGACAGCACAGCTGTCAGTAGCATAGCAAGAAATAGAGGCTGTTTAACAAGAGTCCTAGCAGGTCTCTAAGGTCAGAGGGTCTGACCACTATGGTGGTGGTGAAGGTTGGCTGATAATTGCTAGGTTTGAAAGATAAGTATGGAGAAGGCAAAAATGTGGTTAGGCCAATCCACAGGGTACCATCAGAAACAGTGGGAATCTGAAAGCTGGAACTGAATGTGTGGGGGGAACTATGTTCACTCTGGGCTGGAATTATAAAACCACTTCCCAGGCTTTCTCAAAACACAGACATATATTTAATAACTCTGTTGGAAGGTTACAGAAGGCACCTATTTGGGGGAGGTAATACGTGAAGTGAGACGAAGTTTTGCTGTAGCAGAGAGAGCTGCCAGGTCTTCGCCTGTGTGGCTGTATGTAAATTTAGCTCTTCTTACACATAACCCAGATGGAGAGTCCAGTCAGTGCTGAGGAAAAAGAATTCACTTTTCCAGACTCTTGAGATAAAACACATGGACAAACATGGACAAACGTGGACCCTCCCGGCATTCTGGGGAAGCACAAGAGAAAACAACTTGTAAATGAGGGCTTTTAAAAACTGATCTCGGTTCATTGTTGTCAAGTGCTGTAAAGTCTCTTGCAATTCTTTGCATCTCCATCTGCCAGGAAAAACTGCCCCCTGGTCACTTTTAGCTTCCCTCTTCCCCCCACCCCTTGACCTATGTAACCACTATCAAATTGTATTCTCTGTCCATTAGCTAAACTGTAATCTTTGCTGAAGGGAGTGACCAGGTCCTTTCTCCCCTGATCTACTGGACTCATCCTGACAGTTTACCTTTCGGTTAGCAGCCAAGCACTTAACCACTGCAAGATGAAGGGTCCCTTCTCTGTCAATCAACCCTCCTCAAGGAGGGGAGGGGGCGGGGGAGGACTTGCTCCAGTGTTTCGCATCCTTCGAAGTTAGAAATTTCCAAATCTTCCTATTTCTGTTAAAATTGGACCTCTTTCATTTCTCTTCTAAAGAGAGATATCGAGAACATGAAATCAGGTTAGGTTTTCTCGTATTCTCTTCTCCCATAGCCCACAGCACAATTTATAGCATCAGGAAAATTCAAAGAGGGATTTTGAACTGCCGAACAGAACCCCCTTCGTACTGCCTCAGCTCATGTACTCTCTCATTCTTGGAATGCACCCATTCCCCTGCCCCCTTCCTCCTTCACGAAGGATCCCATCGGCACTAGAAGTCCCTGCCTACTCCACTTCTGTGACCTGGCTGCGCAGACTAAGTATAAAAGCTATGCCTGCCCACCATCCAAGGCCCAGGTCTTACAGAACGTGAGTTCCTCTGGGTCGCGGGCTAATTGTGTTGTTTGGTCATTTCTGAGTCACGATTTTGCTGTTCCAATAGCGTTGTCTTTCTATGGATAGTTGTTTGTTTACTGGTTCTCTTGCTCTCTGTTTTTGGACTAGCGCCCCAGAGAAATAGAACATGACTGTTTTTGTTCATCAAAGCATAACCCCATACCTACTGCATTGTAGGCTTTCCACAAATATGTGTTGAATAAATAAAGGGGAGAGAGAGTAACAGCTATCCTACTCCTCTGTCCTGTACCTTTGTTTAGTACCCCTGTGTACAGTAGTTGTCTACTTAACACCTGCCACCTGTTGGATGCAGTTGGTCATTCTTCCTACTCTTGTATCTGTTCCCTCCAGTCCATCCTCAGCGATGGGTCAACGTCAAAATACTGGTGTTGCTGTTCTTGTTCTTGTAGCTACCACTGAGCCGGTTCTAACCTACAGAGATCCTATGCAGCAGAAGAAAGCACTGCCTGGGCCTACGCCAGCCTCCCGATTGTTCCTGGGATGAGCCCATCATTGCAGCCACTGCGTCAGTCCATCTTGTTCAGGACCTTCCTCTTTCTCACTGTCCTTCTACTGGCACTCTGACTTTTTCCAAGACACACTTTTTTGGTCCTTTTGGTAGTCCATGAAACATTCCGCATTCTGCACCAGCACTACAATCTGAACACATTGATTCTTCTTTGATCTACCTTATTCAATGTCCAACTTTCACATGCACACGTCTGGGGCAATGAAAAATAGCTTGGCTTGGATCAGGCACATTTTAGTCCTCAAAGTAACGTTCTTGCTTTTCGACACTTTGAAGAAGTCTTGTGCAGCAGATTGACCCCGTGCAATGCCTCATTGGATCTCTTGACTGCTGTTTCCACCAGCATTGGTCGTGGATCCATGTAAGACGAAATTCTTGACAACGTCAGTATTGTTTTCCATTTATCATGATGTGATCTATTGGTCCAATTGTGAGATTTTTGTTTTCTTTACATTGAGTTGTCATCCATACTGAAGACTGAAATCTTTGATCTTCATCAGCAAGTGCTTCAAGTCCTCTTCCTTTTCAGCAAGCAAGTTTATGCCATCTGCCTATTTCACGTTGTTAATAAGCCTTCCTTCAACCCTGATACCACATTTTTCTTCATATAATTCCGATTCTCTGATTATTTTCTCTGCATACAGATGGAATAAGTATGGTGAGAGAATACCATCCTTATGCACACCTTCCTGATCTTAAACCATGTAGTCGTTCCTTGTTCTGGTCGCATAACTGCCTCTTGATCCCTGTACAGATCCATGTGTACATGAGCACAATAAAGTACTCTGGAATCCCCATTCTTTGTGATACTTCTATCCTTTATTAAGAGGATGCAAATGGATCCTTTGGCTTGATCTGAAGCACTAAGACACCAGGAGGAAAATGGTGGTGATGGCAGCACTTGTTTGCCATGGATTCCGACTCAGGGGGATTCTGGGTAACACAGTAGAACTGTTTGTTTTCTGTTACAGTCATTATGGAATCAGATCACCAGGATTTGTGGGGTTTTTTTGCTTTTTTTTTTTCACTAGCTGCTTGGGTGGGCTTGAACCATCCCCCTTTCAGTTAGCAGCTGAATGCTCAACTATCGACACCATCGGTCTTCCACGGAAAACACGTACATTCGGTGGTTGGAGCCTGTACTGACAGAGGTCTGCCAGCATCCCTGCAATGTTTCTCCCCAAAGTGTTTCATGTATAAAGCAAGCAAAATTAGAGGAAGGTAGGAGGTCATTGGGAAATTCCTATTTGTGCAATAAACCCTCGGTTAGCTCTGACTTTCTCGTGTCTGATGATTCTTCATCACAAGAAGAAACATCTTTAACCAATTAGAAGCACATTGGTGGTTGACTATAGGGATTCCCTTTCTGTTTGACTGAATTAAGTGGCGCACTTTCTTAAGAGGAAAAGGGACTTTACTTTTAGATACTTAATTTCTCAAATTTTCAGCCACCTGTTATTCAATCTTTAAACCACTGGTGTGCTAAAGCCAAGAATCATTTTTACAATCTGGGTCCATGAGTTTGCAGGTGAGAGTTCGTGAATCCATTTTCAAAGATTCTTATTTATGCACACATTTGGATCTAGTTCACAATAACCACTTCGCACAATCAGGTAAATGCCATCACTTTTTATTAATATGCTTTTTATTGGATTCCATATTGATAGGAGTGCTGTACTAAATCAACATGAGTCCAGAGATAATTCCAGAGGGAGGGAAAATAAAGCTCAGAGGCCATCCTGGGTCAAGTGGTCCCTAAGTGGGTAATAGCTAACTTTCAAAGATGGGAAAGGCAAATGCTCTACAGATTTCAGACCCCAAAAGGCTCATATAAGTTTCTCCCATGACTTAAAAATAGACAGGCAGAGAGTATGACGACGGAAAAAGAACTTCTTATTAATAGGATAACTAAACCAGATTCAATTAACTCTGCTTTGCAGGAACTCTAAGCCTAGAGCAGAGAGTACTTCAAGAACTGAAAAGCCCTGGTGTCTTTCTGGCTCCTCCCCTCTTTGTTCCTTCCCTTACTTCTCTTGGAGTTTGGTCCTTTCTACCATCATGCATCCTTACCTTGGTATTTACATAGGTGCTGGACTCACCCAGCTCCACCTTCACTGGGAAGGTGGAGTTGGGACACCTGAAGAATCATCAGGACTGCTCAGTAAAGGCAGCGATAACTGATGTTGGCATGAAGAGACTGCTAGGATAAACCTTTACAGACCAGTGTTCCTTGCTGGACTGAGGCAAGCCAGCGAGCAGCTGAGGGAGATGAGAAGAGAGTTGCGTTTCAGACAAGGGAAGTGCAGGAGACACGATAGGATATAATTATGATATGACTTTAAAATTACAGTAAGTGCAGGGTCAACTTGGGATCATTTCCCACAATGTCCCCAAGCATGTGAGGTAACTCTGTGGGAGAGAGAGAGAGAGAGAGAGAGAGAGAGAGAGAGAGAGAGAGAGAACCACCCATGGTCAAAGATGATAGTGCTTTTCTCGCAAAATCTAGAAAGCAGAGTCTAAATCATAGCAGATTACCTCACAGAAACTAGACCGATGGTTTCCAATAGTTGGCCATAGACGGGTGTCGTGCTGGTTGCATAGGTTGTCCAAGGGAGCTTTTCAAAATGAGAGCTATGTGGGCTTCTTCACCAGAGATTCCCATTTCGGAGGTCTTACGTGGAACCAAGAACCTGCATTTTACAAACAGCTTCCTAGGTGGTTCCGAGCTGTGTCTGTTGCACGAGAAGCCATAACTAGTGACTTTGGTGACTAATTGCTCCCCCTAGATGGCTGCCTCGGCCTCAGAATGTCCACCGCATGCAACAAGGAGCCAACGGCCTGATCCACAGGTACCATTGAGAGTGAGGATGCTTCCAGGTGGAGGTTGGGCAGACTGAAGAAATAAATTCCAATAGGATTCGAAGAAGACTTTCAGGGAAAATGTGAAGCATGCATGGGAACATAACAAAGATGACCAGGCACTACGGGATTCAAGCAAGGCAGCTGCTAGCACAAATGTGGAGCCCTTAGAGATGGACAGCCTGGCTATGGCACCTCGAGCCACATAGTACTGTCTTTTCATTTTCTTCTAGTTCCTCAACCCACTTCTCTACAAGACAGTCCTCTCTGTCTCACCACTCTCTCTGCCTCATTTCTTTTGGACACTGTGTTTTTATTTTTTAAGTCCATACATATTTTTATTCTTCATGTGCACTGGAATATACAGTAACACACGAAAGGAGCATTTGTCTGGCAGTTAGTTTGCCTTGGGTTCATATCCCAATTCAGTCCTTGACTATTTCCTTTGCCTTGCGAAATTATTTGAAATTACTCTCTTCTGTTGAAATGTTTTAATTAACTGTGAATTGTCATCTCCATTCGTCTTGTTTGGCGGCCCGGGGGGGGGGGGGGGGGGGGGGGGGGGGGGGTCGTAGCGAAGTGTTGGCTTCTCATCTTAAAGGTTAGTAGTGACTTGAACCCACTAGCTGCTCCTCAGGAAAAAGATGCGCTGTCTGTTTCACAAAAACAACAATGACAGAGGCCTTATGGGGCAGTTCTCCTCTGTCCTAAAGGAGGGTCACTGTGAGTTTGAATAGATTACAGGGTAATGTTTATAATAATATTTATTCTCATTTCTTTCTCTTCGGGCTTATACACTGTCCTTATTTCTTAAAACATGTTCTCTTCCGGAGCTCTTCAACACTGTGCTATCCACTTTGTATGTGTTCCTTCTGAGCATCTCTCCTTATCTCCTTTGCATCTATTCTGTGTTTTCCCCAAGACTGCCAACTACCACTTTTATTAGGAAGAGTGTCACGTATGCTTCTCTTCCGGACAGCCTGAGGTATTATCCCTCACCTAGATCCATTCTTCTAATTACTTTACATAGTAATTAGAATGTGGTCTTGCCTTCTTTTTTTTCACTAGATGGTGAAGTTCCTAAAGAAAGGGAGTGACCGTGTGGGGGCACAGTTAGTACTCAGGGGATATCTTTTGGAAGGAGAAATGAAAGATTGAAAAGATGAGTGAATGAGGTCTTCTATTAAGTGGGAAATTCCTGTAAAGCATGTTCTAGATACTACAGTAATTAGTCATCACTGTATTTATTATTTGTGGCAGTCACCTAATCTGGTGTCAATTTAAGGATTAAGAGTGTCGGGGTGGAGTCTAGGCTGTCAATCTGGAGCTAGCCAATGAGACTTCTGTGGGCCTGGCCTTCTCCTGAGAATTCTGGGAAATGTGGTACTTCCTCCTTGGAACCAGAAGACACCTCTCTCTACTACTCCCTGGGAGACATGGCAGCTGACAAGACCTCTGAAGCTGGAGAAGCCAGTAGAGACCTCTGCCGGCACTGAGATGCTTACAACTCTGGATCCAAAGACTTTCTACCTACTGACCTGTGAACGCCCTGCAATCGGCATCATTGCATGTGTTTCACGAGTCTGAAGAGGACTTTATGGGTTGCTGTCGGACATATGGGCTAATGTCGGGCTTATGAACTTGATCTGGACTGGGCTGGGATGTTTTCTCAATGTTCAATTGGTCTTGTATATAAACCTCTCCCTTATACACATATATGTGTCCATGGATTTGTTTCTCTAGTCTACCCAGACTAACACATTATCCATAATAAATTTTGGCTCTGATTATTAACTTTTGTAAACCAAAGGCAGTCTATCACTAAAATCATGGGTGCCTAAGTAAACATTTTTTTACTTAATGAATCCTCAGATATAAATGAATAAGTCCCGTGCAGGTTCTCTCAGAGGTAAAATATTAAATAGAGAAAGACCCAGGTTCTTGAGGATAGTGCATATGGTCACTGATGGCCAGAGGTCATAGCTCATAATTTCCCAGACTTAAATTGACTTCTTGCAATGTAAGGATTCGATACATTTTTTTGGTTTCCTTTATTGTGTCCCAGAGTCATCCTGAGTCTTTGGGAGATGTTTCTGATGGAGACCACCTCAGAGTTTTACAACACAGGCTTTGTGTGGGGAAATAGCCTGCACATTTTCTCAAGCATTGGAGACTTGGCCACCACCTATCTGGCTCTTCCTGCTTTCTGCATCTGCTGGACTGTTGGGACACTGTAGATCATGCTTTCATGTTAAATCATGATGGGAATCCTCCCAAAGGTGAATTCCTATTGTTACAATATGTGAACATACCTTCATTCATTAGAAAAGTTTACCTGGTACATTTATTTGTAAGTTTAAAAAAGTAGTATTTCCTATAGCACAGCCTAATCACCTTGAATATATTTTGCTTAAATAATTTCTAAAGCTTCTGAATGTTTCTTCAATCTGAAGTTCACTCCTGAGGTATCTGAAGGAAGGAAGGAGGACTTAGAACAAGCTCAGGAGACTAAAAAAAAATTTTTTTTTAATCATTTTATTAGGGGCTCATACAACTCTTATCACGGTCCATACACACATCAATTGTGTAAAGCGCATTTGTACACTCATTGCCCTCATCATTCTCAAAACACTTTCTCTCCACTTAACCCC
>NW_022107431.1:57594539-57626740 GCF_000313985.2 Echinops telfairi | reverse complement strand
ACAACTCTTATTACAATCCATACATACATCAATTGTGTAAAGCGCATTTGTACATTCATTGCCCTCATCATTCTCAAAACATTTGTTCTCCACTTTTCCCCCAAATTAACACAGTTGGAAGAGGAAGTTTCATAAAGCTGCACACACAGGTGCTCACCTCCTCTAAAATGATCCAGTGAATAGTTGCCATGGAGTTGACCCTGATTCCTCGTGAATCACCATACCTGGCTGATTTTTCAGAAGTAGATTATCGGGCTTTTCTTCTGAAGCACTTTACCCCCAACCATCAGTTAGCAGCTGAGAACTGAACTGTTTGTACTACTGAAGGATGTATGAAGTGGGCCCTGGTGGAACGGTCGGTAAAGCACCCAACTGCTAACTAAAAGGCCGATGTTTTGAACTCACCAGCCCCTTGGTGAGATAAACAGGTGGCAGTCTTCTTCTATAAAGATGCATAGCCTCAGGAACCCTATGAGCCCGTGTACTCTGGGATGCCCACGAGTCAGAATCAACTCAAGGGTATTGGCTTTGTTGGCTTGTCTTTGTTGGCTTGTCTTTGTTGGCTTGTCTTTGTTGGCTTGTCTTTGTTGGCTTGCTAGCTCTTAAAGATGTCTGACCACATGAGTAAAGGAAGGCAGGCCAAAAGAAAGGTCACATGCCATCTCTTCTGTAACCACTATGAAGTACCATTGGCAAGCTCCAAAGAACTGCGAGGAACCCTGTTGTGCTAGAGACAGGCTTGCTGAGAAAGACTTGGCATGCAAAGGGGGAATTGCCCATGAATCACTTGGAGACTTCCAGAAGGCATTTTAGGTGTTGGAGGAATTAGCCAGTAAAAGTGAAGACAAATAAGAAGTTCCGTAAGGAAGCCTGAACTGCTCGAAATCGTGACTGCAGTCCTGTGGAAGTCAGTGTCCGCTATACTTGTCACCTGAGGACTGTTCAGAATGCTGTTTCAGAGGAAACGGAGCTTGCCTTGTTAGGAGTCCTGGTGGCACAGAGGGTTACACAGCCGTTCGAAAGCACCAGCTGCTCTGGGGGAGACAGGCGAGGCTCTCTCCTCCTGTCAAGAGTCATGGTCTTGAAATCCCACAGGAGCACCTCTCCCTTGTCTTGTCCCATAGGGTTGTTTTGCGTCGGCATCAACTTGATGGCAGTGAGTGAGAACCATGCCTTTTCGTCCTCTTGGCTGAACTTGACAAAAGCAAATACTATGATTCTTCTTTTAATTGGCGCTCACAGGAGGGATGTGGTTCCGTTATGTCTGCCATGGGACCCTGTCTTGCCTCGTGGTAATTTGCAGGGACCGTGGTCTCCATGTGAGGGTTGCCACATACCACCCTAGTTCCCACCAGCGTCAGCGGTCTGTTTCCTCTTTGTCTTCCTTCTGAACCACCACTGCATGCCTTCCACCTCCCCAAGTGGGCTGTCTTGCATTATCCAACTAAAAAGATGCTTTACCAGCACCAGTGTCCTCAGATGTGGTTCCTTCCAATAGCATCCTACCAGCAACTAAACAGTCCCTGGCATCCATCAGCCACTGATGAACCAGTGAGATGAGAGAGACAAGGCCCCTCCAGGCTTACATGAACAACAATAAGAGCATGTGCAGATTCCACAGAACACGCACAGAATTTAATAAAGACTTGTTGCTACAAAAGCCTGTGCTGCGAGATCATGTTGGAGTTATTTTGTTTGTTTGTTTGTTTCGCCCAAACTTTCTTGTGTATTTTTGTCTCTGAGTGCCATGGCCCCAAATCTATCTTCTCCGGGACAGTGATTTGTGCTGCCGCTCGGTGGACAGGAGCTGGGGCTGGGCTTGTTAGGGTTCTGTTCTCATGGAGCTGCAGTGGGGGCTTCGTCCCATGGAGTTCGTGGGTTCAGTCTCCCCTGAGTGAAGGTTTCGGTGAATTTTCAGTGTTGCAGACCTGGGGGAAATCCTTACAGTCCCCTCCTCCCTGGGGATAACTAAAGGGCTTCATGAAAACAAACGAGTAGTTATACATATACAATAAGGGGCAAGAGAATACTGAAGGCATCGAGGAGGTTTCACAGAAAAGAGAACGGCAAAAATAGTATTTTGACCTATAGAGATGGAATCAAGTCTGGGTGGTTCCTTGCTGCATTCTCACTCTCTGAGCAGGGGACCTGGATCAAGCGAGTGCAGCTCACGCACCGAACCACCTGGCTCGTCAGTTGCCGTGATGCTGGATAGGTGTCAGAGAGCATCCAGACTAAGATGTACTGGGAAGACAGGCCTGGGCTGTCTGCTTCCTTTCTGAGAAGCAGTCATCGAAAGCCCTATCACACTGGGCGAAGCCACAGCCCTGGTGGGCATAGTGCCAACCAGGGCAGCCTTTCTGTCTTATGCACGGGGCTTCTGGGATGAGGAGGCTGAAAGCTAGCAGGAAAGGGAAGTCAAGCCAGAAAAACCAGGGATACACTTCTGTGGCATGCTCATGTTTTCTAGAAGTATTTACATTTTTTGTTAATTAGCAACCTGACCACTTACATGACAGAAAACTTTGTACACAGGCCCTGAGAGTCTACTGTCAGACAGCACTCTTAAGTTCTCTCTGAATGAACCTTTTCTGGATTTTGTTGATTTCTGAGCACTTTAAGATTCTCTTAATTTTTTTAAACCCACAGTGGCTATGGTAGCAGCAGGAGGGAGGAGAGTGAGGAAGTTCAGGTCCAGGCAGAACCATGCCGGAGGCTAGTGCTGGTTTTTCAGAGAAAGCCTTCGCTGTTTGGGGAGGGACCCTTGATGCTCAAGGAAGTGGCCTGAGGCCGCCTCTTTGCTCTTCGCCCTACACTGGCGAGCCCTCTCGAGCTGCCGGGGGTCCTTCCCACAGCCCTGGCTGAAGGCTGCCCAAGCTATCTTCTCGGCCCTGATTTTCCAACTGAGTCCAGCCAGCACCCTGAGCTACTCCCTGGAGGGTGAACTGGGTCTCCCAAGAGGGTGGGCAGAGAAGCACTGTTTGGGAGAACTACAAACATCCCCACCCCCATGCTTGGGTCAGAATGTGACTGAATTTTCACTCAGCGGGTATATTGAAGGCAGGTTGCTAGCGTGGGAAAAGGAGTGGGGGAGAACTTCCCGGCATGGGTTTCAAGTGCAAGGGATGGAGGAGGGCAGAAAGGATGTAGGCTCCATATGGTCCTCAGCCAATGTCAGTCAGTTGTTCATCTGCTTGTCTGTGTAAATCTGGCTTCCTGCCCTTGACCCTCCCTGACTTCATCCTGTCCGGAGGCAGCTGGGTGGGCAAAGCCCTGCGCTGCCCAGCGCTGCCCTGGCTCCGGGCGCCTGCCTCTGGGTCGCAGCGGCCTCGAGAGGTCCTGTGAACGCGTCTGGGCGGCCTGGCTTGGCCGGCCTCCAGAAGGCCTGCTCACAGGCCCAGCTCAGCCGTGCCTTCCAGAGGGACTGCTAACCGGGAACACAAAGTGCGCTGCATTTTTTTCTTGTTCCCTCGCCGACCACAAAGAGATCCTTTTATGGACAGACCCGTGCCTGCCTCCTTTCTGAAGTCCCCCTTGAGAAGCTGACCTCCCTGGGCCCGGGCAAGGCAGCAGGTGACCCCCTTGGAGAGGGGGCGGCAGTCAAAGCAGCTCTGATTCTGGGGCCTCCGCGGAGCACATGACAAACAGAGTCTTCAAGCTGCAAGGGCAACAGCCATGGCTGGAGGCCGGCCGCTGGGGGTGGGGGCTGGGGTGTTGCTTGTGAGCTCTGGTCCTTGCTGAGACCCTGTGGCTGGGCTGGAAGCTCTGGAAGCCCATGGGGTGTTGGAGTTCCGTCAGCAAACCGGAAAGGAGTGTGTCTAACCACCCTCAAGGATCAGTTTCCTGGTTGCTTGGTTTTTTATCAATATCCCCAGCTATAAGTGACTTAAACACTTTCCCCCTGTGCGCTCTCCTCCACTCATAGCGGTGGAGAGAAGATGCTGGGGGAGGTCAGGACTCCTCCTGTCACCAATGGATGAGAAATGATGCCCTAGGCCAAAGGGGGTTTACTTAAGCTGTGGTGTCTGGGATCTTTCAAATTGTTCAGAAGCAGCCATTTGATATGTAGTGAGGAATAATGATCACAACACAAAACGAAATTCACAATGGGCTTCAGCTACCACTCAAGTGTGAGGAAGTTAATGGACACGTCTTCTTTACTGGAAGGTGAAGCAGACATGGGTCTACATAGCTAAAAACCAAAATGATTGGCTATTTTGGGTACACATGAATATGTGCCAACTTATGATGCCTTTCTTTAACCATATGCTTAGATCTGCATATCGTGGATAAAAAGGTAGGCAGCCACAATAATGCTGGGTTATTTTTCTACTTAACGAGAGAGTTGAGCTATATGAACTGCTGGTCCCCTTACTGTACTTTTATTCTGTTTTCCTTCCGCTTCATTCATTTGTTAAAAATGAAACACAAACCCCTGTCGCTGAGCCCGTTCCAGGGCACAGAGATCCTGGAGGACGGAGCTGCAGCCTTGTTCCAGGAGCAGACTGCCACACCCTTCTCCTGAGGAGCAGCTGAGTCTGAACTACCAAACTTGCAGTTCCCAGCTGAGCAGTTAACTTTCATTAAGGCTACCTGGTCTCCTTTGTATCCATTCACATATGTGAAACTTTAAGTTAATACGTGTTGAATACTCAAAGAGTGTCTTACACTAAATGAAACATTCAGATTTGTGTTATAAAGCCCGAAGACACCGTACTTTGCACCAGAAACATCCATCTACGAGGATTAGAAAGAAAACAGATGCACTGCACACAGAGTTCTCCTATACTGTAGTAGTTAGTGACTAGAATTTACTCTCGTGTTGTTTCACATGATCCGAAGAGATAACATAATCAAGTATAATGACCTATACCCTGATGGCATAGTGGTTATGAACTGGGTTATGAACTGGGCTGCATTCTACAAATTCAGCAGTTTGAAACCACCAGCCACTCCCTGGGAGAAAGAGGGTTGTTTCCTCCCATAAATGGTTATAGTCTCAGAAACTCACCAGGGCAGATCTATTCTGTCCTATAGGATTGCTATGAGTCGACATCTATTCCATAGCAGTGAGAAGAAGAAGGAGGAGGAGGAGGAGGAGGAGAAGGTCTATCAATGCCAAGTTCTCTCTCAGGTGGGCAGCTGGGCAGCTGCTCAATGTGGAAATCACAAATTTGATTCCTTATTCTTTTTAACATTTATCTGTGCAATAACATATTCTAAGTGACTGTAGTAAAGCTAATTCTGTCTATTGATAAAAAAATTAGAGCTCTGCTTTTAACATTTATTTAGCCATTTCATAAACTTGTTATACTTTTTTATGAAATACTACATTTTTATTCCCTTGCGTTTGTTACTTCAGTAAACAAACATATCATGGAGACAAAAATTGCCAAGTAAGCAGATGATAACATGTTCTCATTCGTTTCAGCTTGGTGCTACACTCCAAACCTCCATGAGCTGTCATGAGTGAAGTATGCAATTGCTGAAAGTGTTCAAAGAGCTAAAAATATTGCCAGAACCCTTGCTGTAAGTTCAACTGATGCAGAAATGGGCTTTTCGGAGATGAATATAATATATTCAGAGAAAAGCAGTTGCCTGTTTCTGGTAGATCTAATTGGCCTACCTGTAAAAGAACGAGATCGTATTCCTGCAGTGAAAGCATCATTAAGGATAAATCACACAGTGGAGGATGCTCAGATAAAAGGGAAGAACGCTGCAAGTGAGGATGCCAACCTATTGAAATATGGAAATATCCTAAATAACAATTTTATTGTTTTTGTCAGGTACTATTTAATACTTTTTCATTAATATTTTATACTCTTTATCATAACAGTTTTGTGTACCTCTTTTCTTGTTCTTATTTAAGTATTAACTGTATTAAACAATAAACTATTGTTTAGTATATACTTTTCTATACTTTAAAAAGTCATTAGGGCAGCAAACCAGTTGTAAAATTATTTGAAGCCCACCACTGAGGTGGGAGGCAGATAAATCCAAGGTCAACAGGCAACATAGCAGGTCCCTGACTCCTCCCAGGACTGACAAACCACACAGGCAGGCATTGGCTCAAGTCTAAAACACCGGAGATCAATGGGACATTTCTTTTCTTTTTGTCCCGAAACTATAGGGCAAAGATTCAAGAAAGCTAACAACAATAACAAAATAAAATCTAGAGAGAAAAAAACCTCGAAAGAAAACAAATATTACAAACTAGAACAACTTTAAATTGGGTCAAAGGGAG
The DNA here is from genome assembly GCF_000313985.2 of Echinops telfairi. Classification (NCBI taxonomy): domain Eukaryota; kingdom Metazoa; phylum Chordata; class Mammalia; order Afrosoricida; family Tenrecidae; genus Echinops; species Echinops telfairi. The sequence continues at coordinate 57,620,496 of NW_022107431.1, read as the reverse complement.
ATCAAAGGATAAGGTGCTAGATTTTAACCTAGCGAAGCTGGCTTATTGCACTTTCCCATGCATGCTGCATCGGAGTGAGGCTATTAGCATCCCTGCTCTGTGTCCACAGGAGATTCACCAGAGGCTTCATCTGCAAGTCTTTCTCCCCCACACCCCTTTTTTAAGCTGCTATAACTTTTAGACATGTCAAAAAGGGGATCAAATCAGATGTTACATTTTAATCTATTATAATCCTCTCTACAATATTCTCTGTCTGGTGACCAGATTCTTCATGATGTGACAGTTTTGCATTCTGTTGTGTTCTTTGGAATGAGTACAAATATGGATCTCTTCTAGTCAGTTGACCATGTAGCAGCTGTCTTTCCAATTTCTTGGCATAGACAGGTGAGTGCTTCTAGTACTTCTTCAGCTTGTTGAAACATTTCCGTGGGATTCCAGCAATTCCTGGGGCCTTGTTTTTCATCAATTCCTCTAGGGAACCTTAGACTTTTTCTTCAATACCATCAGATTAGGCTGTAAGAGAGTTGAAATCCTCCTTGGTGAGAAGAGGCCAGGAAGGTTGCATTAAGGCATTGTTTCTCATGACTACAATGGACCCGCTCATTTTTCAAGGGTAGCAAATGCTGACCTGTGAGAACTCCATTGGGAATTTTACCCTAACCCCCAACAACCCTCATTGTATCCCTTCAGGATTATTTTTCTTTCACAAACTCAAAGAACATAGTTGATTCCTTCAAGGAGGCCAAAGGTACAGTTTGACATGGTGTCGATCAAAGGGCACACAGTTCTTTGGGGAAGGGTGGTGCTGCTGCTGCTGCTGCTGCTGCTGTTAGGTGCCATCGAGTCACTTCTGGCTCATAGCAATTCTATGTGCAAGAGAAGAGAGGGAAACACTGCATGGTCCTGCACAAGCCTCACACTTGTTCTAAGAGTTGTGCCATTGCTGTAGTCATTGTGTTAGTCCATCTTATCACATGGGCTTCTCCTCTTGTGCTGCCTCTGTACTTTACCAAGCATGATGACCTTTTCCAGGAACTGGTCTCTCCTGATAACATGTTCCAAGTAAGTGAGCTGAAGCTTCACCATTCTCACCTCTAAGGAGCACTCTGGCTGTACTTCTTCTAAGACAGATTTGTATGTCCTTTGGCAGTTCATGGTACTTTTAATATTCTTCACCAGCACCATAATTCCTCTGCAGTCATCTAGAGAAGGGTTAGAGAGATGGAAATGCCATGTTCCAAAGTGTATAGACACAAATGAAGAATAGAAGCAATAGCTTCATGCCTCGATATTTTTATTTAATAAATATTTCTGTTTGTAGCAATAGTTTTTCCCTTACCCTTGTAGTTCTTAACTGTTTTTCCTCTTACAAAATGGTGTGGGGTTCTTACCTGACTTTCTCTGGCAATAGAAAGGAGAAGGGAAACCCAAATCTACACCTGCCCAAGGCCAATGGTTACAAGGTCAGACAGGCCTCCACCCTTCAGCCTTCTTGACCCTACTGCAATTCAATACAGTTTGACATGGTGTCGATCAAAGAGCACACAGTTCCTTGGGGGAAGGGTGGTGCTGCTGTCATCTCTCCCATGACACTCTACTTCTCTGCTGGGCTCAAAAAGTCATTGCCACACAGAACTTACAGACTGTTCAATACAATGATTGTGAGGTTTATTAGGGAAAATAACAAATTTCAAAATGTTAAGAATACAGTTGTTTGTCAGCTACCCCTCTTCTCAGCCACGTGGGTAAACATATGTTTTTCTGATCGTTGGCCTCTCAGCCCCGTGGTTCCTCAGCTTCTGCCTTGTTCCGTGAGCCAGGAAGCTGGCTGCTGTGCCTCATGGTCTTGCTGCTGCTCCTCTGCTCAGCCTCATGAGCTCAGTGTTGTCATCGCTTCAAAAAGGGGTCTTCCACATGCTCACTGTTAGCTCTTCTTTCTTGATAGTTATGGGATTCGCTCTCCTTCTGCTTCTGAGATGGGTCACTTATACCCAGGGAAAGGCAAAACTGTTCAATTCCCTCTAGTAGTGTTTCACACACCCTGTTTGCATGGTGCCCCCAGTTATTTAGAAGTAGTAACAAAGACATGGATAGAAGACCATAGCAAATAATTTTGCTTCACCTTAGCATTTTCCTCAAACTGTATTTGCCAAAGAATGCTAGAGAAAAACACTGCTTGCTTTTGTAAAGTAAGTATGGTAAGTGTCATTCTCAATGTCACGCTTATTCGTGAATTGAATGCCCCTCGTAATTAAATGCTGACATGGTTTTGTCATTGCTGCTGCTGTGGCTCGGTGTCTTTGAGTTGGTACTGCCCCATAGTGACCCTACTTACAGTGGAATGAAACAGTGCCCATCCTGTACAGCCTCACAATTGTTGTGTTTCCACCCATTGTTGCAGCCACTGCTGTCGATTCCTTTGTTGAGGGTTGTCCTCTTTTTTGCTCACTGAATTTACTGAGCATGATGTCCTTTTCCAGGGACTGGTCTCTCTAGATAACAAGTCTGAAGCACAGGAAATAAAATACATGAGGGGAAGTCTAATCCTCCCTTCTAAGGAATATTCTGGTCGTACTTCTTCCAAGACAGATTGGTCTGCTCGTTCAGCAGATCATGGTATTTCCAGTAGTCTTTGCCAGCACTCTAATGCAAATGCACCAATTCTTCTTTAGTCTTCTTTATTCATTGTCCAGCTTTCACATGAGGCTGTTGAAAATAGCACGGCTTTGGTCAGAGTGACGTCTTTGCTGGCGATACTTTAAAGAAGTCTTGTGCGGCAGATTTGTCCAGTGCAATGCACCATTCCGTCTCCGGACTACTGATTCCACGAACACTGGTTATGGATCCAAGCAAAATGAAATCCCTGACAATTTCATTTTTTAAAATCTGTTTATCATGATGTTGTCCACTGGTGCAATTGTGAGGGTTTTTATTTTCTTTACAATGAATTGTAATCCATACCGAAGGCTGCAGACCTTGTATGTAATTCAAGTGTATGTGATCCAATCACTTGTGCATAATTCAGACTGAAGGCTGGCATGACAGAAGAGGTCGTAGATATCAAGGAGGGGCCTCTGCCGTGATGTGGGGAGCACCAGGAGCACATGTAAAGAGGGAGACCTTCTGCAAGGTTTCGCTGGATGACTCTCACATGGTCCTGGATAGAGCAGCCAGTAGCCACAGAGCCACGTCCGCCATGTGGTAACTTTATCTCAGCAGGCTTAAAACTACTTTCTGAGAATACTTTTATCCTGTCACTGTTTATCAATACCATCTCCAAAAATCTTCAGATAAATAATTTTTATGACTCTTAGAAAACTCTGTAGTATTTCTACTAAATATACCAAGGCTGTGATTTCTCATGGAATTGCGAGTTGAGGTTTGTTTTTTTTTCTCCCTAGGACCAAATATTCGTGGACGCCATAAGTTCAGTATGACAGTATCTACAGTTTTCCCACATATTTTTTTTACAGTAAAGCTATGGGGACGTTTCAACCTTTTCCCCTTGTCAACCTTGGAGTCTTTTTCTGTTTAACATTTAAGAGGCTATAAAAAGCCAGCCGTATATTGGAACCTCAGTTTATCTCAAGCAGAAGTTTGCTAAATCTGGTAAGGCAAATTTCAAATAAACAAGAAAGCATTTTCTAATATGAGATATGGGATATGTTCCTTGCATGGGGCATATTTATACTAAAAATGTATTCTTTGTTTATCTGAAATTCAAATTTAACTGAAAGTCATGTATTTTATCTGGCAATTCATGTGTCTTGTGCAAATTTGGTGTAGATGGGATCCTTTCTCTATGTTACCCCTGTATTATTTGTTTGTTTTTACTTTTTTCTTCACTATTAGACCACTTTTAAAAGGCTCTCTGCCAATCTCCAGCTTGTTCCCCATGCCATTATTGGCATCGCCGCATCTCTAAATTATGCTGAAACAAGATTAGAACTAATGACAAACCATAAAGACAAGAAGCTTCCAAGGAAGTTAGGATCAAATTATGATCAAGAAAGGAAAGGAAGGAAATGCCAAGCTTAAACTTGTAGATAATGTTGTGCATAGTGAATGCTCTGTAATGGAATCAGACACAGAATTCCCTTGGGAGACTGATGGGCACTTAGCCTTGCATTTCACAGATGTGGGAACTTGAGCACAAAGGGAGTTGCTAATGACGACTTGAGGGGGCAGGAGGAATCTGGGTAGAGGAATGGGATGAGAAGAGAAAGAAACCCTCCTAAAGCTAAGCTTACCCGGAGCTCCAGGGTGAAGGCCGACACCACAAATATGTGAATTCTTCACTAACATATTCTCTTCTCAAGGATGGGAAAGCTTGATCTCTACACTCTCATTCTCTCCGAGCACAAATCATTAAATCAGCACATTCTAATCTTTGTAAAGCATATTAGCAACAACAAAAACCATCCAGTTGGTTCCGACTCATAGCAACCCTCTAGGATAGACTAGATCTGTGCCTTTGGGTTCTAAAGACTGCGGATCTTTAAGGGAGCAGACAGCCTCATTTTCCTGCCTTGGACCTGGCTGTAGGACTAAGGACCCTGACTCGCATTATTTTTTGCGCTGTTTTAAAATTATTAATTGATAAGGAATCTATAAAACCAAATCACAGTGAATTTTACTGCCCATGGAGATTGACTTCAATGATTTGGGGAAATAATGGAACCTTAAAGTGTCCATCTCTTCTCAATAAGTTTAGTAGCTGCCACCTGGTCTGATCTTGTTTAAAAATAAACTATAAAAGAGATTTAACTGTAACTATAAAGCAATCACATCAAGCATTTTATTTCATTAATTACATAATGAGTAAATCAATAAGGTGTTACAAATATTTTAAATAAATACTTGCTTTACAGAAATTTATATTCTCTACCTAAGAAAAGCCATATTTATTGCACTAAAGAGGAATCATTTGAGTAACTATGGACAGGAAATATTTGCAGCACTATCATCTGCTGTTTTATATCAATTAACTTTTCTCTTTACAGAATTGCATAATTGCCTCGTCAAAGATAAACAAAAGTACAAAATCTCGTGTAGTTGCTATTATTGTTCACTACCCTGGAATCCGTCTCCAGGGAGGGAACTGACAAGTTAAAAGACAATAGTAAACAAAATCAAGAAACAAACAACCCTTAAGATTTGCTGTATACCCTTTCCGGATAGTACTGTAGGTTAGGCCTGGGTGTGCTAACCACACAGTGAGCAGTTCAAACTCAGCTGCTCCATTGGGGAATGATGAAGCCATCTGCTCCCAATAGTACTTGCTCTCAGAATTTCTCTATCGATGCCTATGAGCTGGAATTGACTCAGGGGCATTGCATTGATTTGGTTTGGGGTACTTGCAAACCATGTGAATTTTAGACAGTGTCCATGTATGTATACTATTAGGCCTCTTGAATAATTACATTGGATGATACAGTGATATTGTTTGTGGTACAATTAACTTTTAAATGCTATCATTTAAATTAAATGTGTGGAATCATGAAATAGAAGAGGAAATGAAGGACTAGTTATTGTTCCCTACATGCATCTTCAAGAGTTACATGAAATAATGAAATTTACTAAGAGATGGAGAGGAAATTAACATGTACTCTTCCTTGAAAAGACATATCCCTATCTAATGCCATAGCAACTATAAAAATACTTGCCCTTTATAACCAGAAATATTTAGTTGAACTGAGATTAAGTCCAAGTAACCAAAAAGTGCAGTTGTTTTGTCTAATTTCAGATAGAATCATGCCATTTGTAAAGTGTGCCTTTTGTTTGGGGTTGGGGTTTTTTTTTTGCTTTTTGTAAAGTTTATGTCTGTGATAGGTAGGTTTATTGTGCCAACATGGCCAATGAACACATGTGGGGTTAATTGAAGGGCAGAGAGATAAATGGCTCAGTGAGCCTCGCCTTTCTTGTCTCTTGCTCTTTGATGATCAGACTAATGTGTGGCTGCCTTAGCTTGTTCTTTGCCTCAGTTTGCAAGCTACACTACTTGCGGGACACCAAACCCGTGGACTGTGCTGCTGTCATTTGAGGTTCCTTCAAAACCTGCTTCCTCACACTACTAGAGTATACATCACTTGAGCTGGGGACTACCAGACCCTCTCATCTGGCTAACTATTGGTGACCTACCTTGCTGTTTGCTGCCTGTTGTCGGACAGCCTGAATTGCTCTACAGAGGACTACCCAGAGGCCCTCAACTTGAAAGACTGCCAGTGTATTAGCTGTCTCACGCAAGTGAGTTACACTGAGCCATTTGTACTGCTTTATAGATTAATTAATTATTTATTAATTATTTATTTCATATATATATATGAAATAAATTATATATATATATATATATATATATTCATTCGTGTCTTGGTTTTATTTCTCTAGAGAACCCTATCTAACATAATGTCTTTTGTTTCATTCTTATATAATAATTCCAGAAGTCTTCAAATAAAGGTTTGAATTAGAAAACTGACTCAAAGTATAATGATACTCACTACCATCACATCTAAAGCAATGCATAGCCATCTGACATAGAATCTCTGAGGCTGCAAACATTTAAAGGAGCAGAAAGCCTCCTCCTCTCCAGCCTTCCTTATTTAGTATCTAGTAAGCTGAAAGATTTCATGTTGCTTATACCTTCAATCAATGCTCATGGAATCAGCAATCAAGAAATCAAAGAACACATTAGGGCTGAATAAATCTGCTGCAAAAGACCTCTCTAAAGTACTGAAGAGCAAATATGTCGTTTTAAGATTAAAGTGAGCCTGATCCATGCCACGGTATTTCCTATCACCTCATATGCATGTGAGAGCTGGACAAAGGAAACGGAAGACTAGAGAAGAATTATGCCTTTAAATTATGGTGCTGGGAAGAATATTGAAAGTACAGGAACTGCCAGAAAAACAAGCAATTGTCTTTGAAAAAGGATGCTTCTTAAAAAGCATATGTTGAGACTGTCTCATATACAAGGGGGTACAAAAAAATAAAAAACAGAAAGCTTTCATAGTATGCACTTTTCCCCATAGGTGAGCCTCAAACAATTCACTCTGAGTTAGTGCACCCCGCGGCATCACTTGGGGAAGTTCTGTCAGGTCACAGTGAATTTTTTTCATAAAAGCAGTTTTGCTCAAACCTCGTTTTGTATGATGGGTGATTTAAAAGAATAGCATGTACCAGTTTCAAAACATTTAATTCTTCTTGAACTCCTCATTATCCCCTCCTCTCCCACTCTACCTCCCAGGAAGCCTTATTCTTATATTATAGTTTTATTATTATTTTGCCATATCTTACACTATCCACTATATATGTTCCCTTACAATTCTGTTACTCATTTCCCTCAGGTGGGGTTACACAGTCATCATTGCTATCAGTTCCCTGTTTCCCCCTCTTCCCCTTCCTGTACTGTCAGGGAATCATTATTTCTGTTACTGTTTCTGAAAGGTTTATCTATTTTGGATTCCATGCATCAAATGATCTTAATCATGCAAATGAACATATGCAGGTTTAACAAGATTAATGAAGTAAAACTAAGATCATATTAGTACGGCGAGGAAATATTAAAGAAGTAGAGGATAGTTATATGTTCATCAGTGCTATACTGCACCCTAGCTATATCATCCATTCTATATGGCTCTTTTGTGAGGGACTGTCCAGACATCTTGTTACTCACCTGACCTCGTTTGGTGCGAATTCTTTTTGTGTCTGCAAATGAAGAGGGACATGAAAGGACAGCAATTTGATGACAAAAAGAGGTGATGAAAAAATTGAGGGAGGAGCTGTCAGCCATCCAAACAGATGAGTTTGAAAAATGTTTCCAAGATGGAATTGCAGATTTGACAAATATATTAAGTGTAATGGAGTGTACTCTGAAGGTGATAAGGTTGTTTTGTCAAAAAAAAAATTTTAATACTAGCTTTGGGGGGAAAATTCCATATTTTGGGCTACCCCCTCATACACCTATCTTCATATCTTATATATTTACATATCTACATGTCTAAATTTATTCCTATATATTCTTTTTATTCTTTTTCCTTTTTTCTTTCCTACTGCTCCACTGTCATGTTTACCCATCATTCACCTCTCAGTAATTCCTCTCAAAGACATTTCAATTGATCAAGCACGACCAGGAATGCTGCACCCTCCTCACCATCAATTTTACATCCCTTGCTATTCCCCTATCCCTGTCATTATTGGCTCACCACTGCCCCCCACCCCAGCCTCCTTCCCTGCCACACACCCCCAGAACCATTGGTCCAATTGCTCTCTCTTTGGGATTGCTTATCCTACCTATCATATGTACATAGTCATCCACAGAAAAATAAAAAAGAAAGACCATACAAGTAGTTCCAAGTCTAACTCTTGTCCTGACTTAGAGTAGATGAGTATCTCTCTGTTAAGTAGCGATCAGGCCCCATTATAATTAAGCAGTCCACTCCCCTTTTCTTCTAATTTTCCATACCCTAGGACCCACCTAACAGCAGTTATATCCTTTTAGTCCTCAGCATTCATGGCCAAGAGGCATGCCATCTACAAGACCCCATTACTCTTTCTGCAGTCCGAGATGGAGCAGTCCAGTGCCACCCCCCCCACACACCCACCCTGTTACACCTTCATACTTTCAGTGTGGCCCCCTTGTGAATACCCCCAAACCAGTTCAGATGAGGTTCCACACACTGAACCCCAAGTCAGAAGTCTACCATTGGGATTCCTCAGGGTCTTTGTGGCTTTGCTCCCATTGCTGGTCTGTTGTACTGCCCTCTTGGCTTGCTCCATGTGGGCAGGTCAGACCAGCTGCACTCAGCAAACTGTATCTTCAGTGTTGTCCTCTCTAGCACCGTTATCTAGGAAAAGGACATCATGTCTTGAGCTGAGGCTGGCCCTACAGTCCTCTCTGTAAATCAGCTGCTCCGAGCAGAAATGTCACCACCAAGGCTTGGTGCACTGGAATGAAGGTCTGCTCTCTCTGTCTCTCCCTTTTCTGTCGAGACATAAACACTACCCTCCTCTTGGATGGGTTAGTGCTCTGGTCCCCATTGCCATCTTTTGTCTTCCCCACTCCACTGTGGGCCATAAAGGCATATGAGGCAGAGGTTGGGGGCCAGGGGTCGGGGGATTTCTTTCAGCACAAGTGATATCTGCATCAGTTTTCTTTCCTTTTTTTTTTTTTATGACATGTGCATCATTGGGTTTGGGCTGGCTCTTGCCAGAGTATCTGGTCCTCAGCCTGGGAACAGTGTGATACGTACATGTTCCCCTGTGCCTGTTCGGCTGTTTGAACTTAACACAGTGGACTCATGTATACAGTGAACCCTTGCCACTTCGCGCTTCGACTTCCGCGGCTTCACTCTATCGCGGTTTTTGCGTAACAGCGCATGCTCTGTCATTACTGCCACTGATTGGCTCATACTGTACACGCTTGATGCCATAAATAATATCACAAATAATAAATGATAATTGTAACGTCCAAAATGTTTTACTGTATTTTCCCTTTTTCGTTTAATAAATTGGGTAATACGAGTGTAATGGTGACTAAGGGGTGTTTTTTCATGTCCTCTATGCTCTAACTATGAAAATATTTGATTTACAAATAAGGAATCCTACTTCGCGGAATTTCATTTATCACGGTAGGGTCTAGAACCGATTAACCGCGATAAACGAGGGTTCACTGTACTTGCTCTTTTTGTGCTTGGCTAACTTCACTCAGCATAATATCCTCTAACTCTTTCCAGGAGATGAGGTGCTTCATCTTTTAATCACTGTTTTTAAGGGATACATTTAAGGGATCCATTGTGTGTATATACCAGAGCAGTGGTTCTCAACCTGTGGGTCATGACCCCTTTGGGGGAGAAACGACCCTTTCAGAGGGGTCACCCGATTCATAACAGTAGCAACATTACAGTTATGAAGTAGTAATGAAAATAATTTTATGGTTGGGGGGAGTCACCAAACATGAGGAACTGTATTAAAGGGTAGCGGCATCAGGAAAGTTGGGAACCTCTGTTCCAGAGTTTTTCAAACCATTCATTTAGTGGTCAAAATTTAGGTTGCTTCTAATTCTTTGCGATTGTGAACTGTTCAGCGATGAAATTTGAAGCAAAGGTGTCTGGTTGTGACCTTTTTCTTATTTCTTCTGAGTATATACCCAGTAGGGAGATTGCTGGGTCATAAAGTAACTTGATTCCATCTCTTTTAGGTATCATCAAATCACTTTCCCCAGTGGCTGTACATATATACAAGACCACCAGCAGTGAATAAGTGTTCCTGTCTCACCACAGCCCCTCCAACATTTGTTGCTTTCTGTTTTTTTGAACTGGGCTATCCATGTGAGTGTTAGGTGGTAACTCATAATTGTTCTGATTGGCATTTCCCGCATGGCTAAGGATTAGGAACACTTTCACATATGTTTATAGGCCATTCGGGGCTCTTCCTTTGTGAATCTTCTGTTCATGTCTTTTGCCCACCTCCCCAGTGGGCCATTCCTTTTTTTTTTTTTTCTTGTTGTAAGCTTGCAAGGTTCTGTAGATTTTAATAATAAGACCTCTGCCTGATATGTCATTACTAAATATCTTTTCCTAGACTGTGGGCTCGATGGAGTCTTTCGATGTCCACAAGTGTTTTATCTTTAGTGTGTCCCACCCATCTATTCCATCTTCCTCTGAGTATGTATCCTTCATGATGACGGACAGTCCAGGCATTCCCTGCGCTAAGATGCTTAGCTTTGAAATTAAAAAGATTCTTAGCTTTCTCCCAGCTTTATCATTGATGATCCTGATAGTTTTGGGTTTTACCTCAAGGTCTGTGATCCACCTTGAATTTTCCTTGTGTGTGGAGTGAGATAAGGGTCTTGCTTCATTCTGCTGTAGGTTGATATCCAGTTTGTCCAGCACCATTTGTTAAAAAGGGCACCTGCTTTCCATTTTCCTTTTTTGGACCTTTATCAAAGATCAGTTTTCTGTATTCTGCTATTTTTATTTCTGGATTTTCTGTTCCTATCCATTTGTCTGAGTATCTATCATTATACCAGTACCATACTGTTTTGACAGCTGTGGTTGTATAATCAGATTTAAAGTTATGCAATGCAAGACCGCTCACTTTATTCTTCTTCTTACGGAATTCTTTGCCATTTCTGGCCTTCTTCATTTTCCTGAGGAAGTTGGTTGTCAGTTTTTCCTTTTTTTGAAAAAATGATGCTGGTATTTGTAGTGGGATTACATTGAACCTATGTAGTGCCTTAGGTACAATTGATATCTTTACAATATTGAGTCGGTTGATCCACAAGGATGGGATATTTTTCCATTTGTGAAAGTCCCTTTTAGTTTCTTGTAATAATGTTCTGCAGTTTTCCTCATACTGGTTTTTCTTTTTTGTTGTTGTTAGGTATATCTCTAGATATTTTAATTTATGCTTGCCTATTGTGAAGGGTACTACTTTCTTGATCTCTTCTTCTGCAATGGCATCAATTGACGTCTGCTTGTTGATCTTGTATCCTGACACCATACCATATTCCTCTATCACTTCCAGCACTCCTATTTCAGAGTGTTTGGGGTTCTTAATATATAAAATCATATCATATGATCTCTGTGTTAGTCTGGGTGCTTTAGAGAAACAAATCCACAGAAACTCATGTATAAGAGAGAGTTTTATATTAAGTGCACATCAAGAAAGCATCCCAACCCAATGCTGCCCAAGCCCACAAGTCCAATATTAACCCATTAACTCATATGTCCAACACCAATCCACAAAGTGTTCCTCCATCTCACAAAACAGAGGCAATGATGCTGACTGCAGGAGGAAAGCTGAGTCAGTGAGCATATAAGCATCTCAGCACTGGCAGGGGTCCCCATACGGGTACTCCAGTACCCAGGGCTGCATCGGGGTAGGTCCATGTGGCTTCTCCTCAGGGATGTCTTGTAGGAAGTGAGCCTTGCCAGCTAAAGCAGGGTACTGGCTAAGGCAGCTGCACCCTGGTCCGACCATCTGAAAGCAAGAGACCCGAGAACTAGAAAGGCGAGGCTAACCGAGCCATTTATCTCTCCACCCTTCAATTTACCCCACATGTGTTATATCGGCCAGGGTGGCACAATAAACTACCTCAGTCCGCAAATAACGATAATTTCAGTTCTTCTTTCCCCAGACATTTCAATTACCTTACATTATTAGCTAGGACCTCCAGAATAATGTTGAATAAAAGTGGGCACAAGGGACACACTTGTCTGGTTCCCATTTTCAGTGGGAATGTTTTTGTCTTTTCTCCATTGATTGTAACACTGACTGTTGAAATTTCCTATATTGTTTTAATTATATTTAGGTAATTTCCTTCTAGTCTGATCTTCTTCAGCGCGTTACTTAAGAATGGGTGTTGAATGTTTTCAAACACTCTTTCTGCATCTATTTATATTACCATGTGGTTCTTGTCCTTTTTTGTCTCAATGTGGTGGATAATGTTGATGGATTTTCAGATGTTGAACCATCCCTGCATCCCTGATATGAATCCCACTTGGTCATGATGAAATATTCTTTTTATATATTTTGTATTCTATTGGTCAAAATTTTGTTAAGGATATGTGCAGCTATGTTCATTAGAGATATCAGCCTGTAGTTCACTATTCTTGTTGGGTCCTTGCCCGGGTTGGGTATCAGTGATACACTAGCTTCATAGACTGTATTTGGTAATTTATTGTCCTTTCCTATGTTCTGGAAGAGCTTGTGTAGGATTGGTGTCAGGATTCATCCTTGAATGCTTGGTAGAATTCTCCTGTGCAGCTATTTGGCCAGGCCTTTTTTTAGTTGGTAACTTCTTGATAACCTTATGTCAATCCGTGATTTCTTTTTCAACATTTAAAGGATTTGATGGATGTATTTTGTGGATCTCTCGTTGGGCACATATATGTGTATTATGTTCACTGGCTTTTGGTCTATTGATTCCTTAAGCATTATATAATTTCCATGCTTATTTCTTGTTATGACCTTGAAACCTTGAAATTGATTTTGTCAGAGATTATAATTGTGACTCCTGTATTTTTAAATTGCCATTAGCTTGATATACCTTCCACCAACCTTTGATCCTTAACCTGTTTTTGTCTGTGAGCTAGAGATGTGTCTCTCTTAGACAACAGATTGCTAGGCAGTATTTCCTTAGCCAGTCCGCTATCCCTCGTCTTTTGATGGGGGAATTCAGACCACTGATATTCAGATTTATTACATCCATCTGTGGATTCTTTGCTGTCATCTAGTACCTTTTGTGATAGACATTTTACTGCCTCCCTCCTTAGCAGTGTGCTTTGTATGTGTGTGTGGTGGGGGTTCATTCTTGCCTTCTTGTCACTGTTGGGTCAAAGACGTCTTGGGCCTTGCTTTCAGTGCTCTGACTTCTGGATAGTGTTTACATTATATGGTAGTCTCATGTGTATGCTCTATGGATGTTGATCTTCTGACCAAAGTGAGTTGGAAAGTAATCTTTGTAGTGCTGTTTTTTGTTTGTTTGAAATATTCTCTAATTTTTTTCCTGATCTGGGAAGACCCTTAGCTCTCCATCTATATTGATGGTGAGTTTGGCAGGATAGAAGATCCTTGGGTTATCATTGTTCTCCTTCAACATTTCAAAGATGCTACTCCATTCTTTCCTCATTTTCATGATTTCTGCTAATAAGTCTGAGCATATTCCTATATGATAACCCTTATATGTGGCTGTATTTTTTCTCTATCTACTCTTATGATTTTCTCCCTTTCTTCAAAGTTGGATAATTTGAATACTATATTATATGCCTTGGTGTGTTCTTCTTGGGGTTCAATCTAATTGGTGTCCCCTTTGCTTCCTGGATGATTGTCTGATTCTCCTTTGTTAAATTGGGGAAGTTTTCTTCCAGGAGTTTCCGGGCCATCTTAGCTATTTTTTCATTATTTCTTTCTCGGTATCCCAATTATTCAAATATTGTCTCTATTCATAGCATCGCTCATTGTTCTCAGGTTTTCTTCAACTTTTTTAATTATATTTTTTGTCTTTCATATTTGTTAAATTTACTTGACTAGGTTTGAGGTTGCTGATACAATTCTCTGCCTCTTCCAGCCTGCTGATAAGATCTTTTACCATTAGCTTTGCTTTCCTTAACTCTTGTATTTCCCTTCTGTAATTAGACCCTATCCTCTTTATTTTTCCATCCTTTTCCTGTATTGATTCTCTCATATCCTGTATGACTCTAAGTAGCATACTGAAGATTTCTTTTGGTGGCAGTTCAAAGTCTGCTTCTTCTGTGTACGTCAATAATTTGAAGCCCTCTCAGACATTGTGTTTGGTTTCCCTGGCTTCCTTGTAGTGGCTGCTGATGTGCGTTCCTGTCTGCATGGTGTTTAGGTAGAGCTCGGCACTACTGTTTGGGACTCCAGGAACCCTGTGATTTCTTTCTCAAAGGTTAGTAGGAATGATTCTAAGGACTACCTGGAGCCAGCTGTGTTGCAGGTTCAAGCTGCATCTCTATCTCACTGGAGTTAACTCTCCCTAGACAGCTGAAGCTATCTATTTGGAGGGTAAAATGAGTGGCTTTCTCAGGCAGAGTTGGCAGAGTGATCTCAGGCAGCAAAGGTGGTGCTGAGCAAGCTGATCTCATGCAGTGCAGGTCAGTGCTCATGGGCTGCAGTGGGGAAGGAGCTACTCAGGGGCCTGGGCATAGAGTGACATAGGGTCCAGTCACTAGCAGCAGTACCAGGTCTGTTGCAAGCAGCGAGGTTGGCATTGGGCAGGCTGATCATGCACAGATGGACTGGTGTTGATGGGCTGCAGTGGGGGAGGGAGTGACTCATGAGACTTGGGCACAGAGGATTATGGGGTATATGTATTTAGTTGGTAAGTGTATTGTTGAAGTGTAGGAAACAGGTTCTAGATGTGGTGGTTGGGGTTGGGGTGGGTGGGTTATATTAAATCTAGCAGGGTCCCTTATCAACCTTGGAAATTGGGAAAGGGAAAGTGCAGGCCTTTAATTATTGGTGTTTATAACAGAAGGCCCCTCTATAGTTGGTTGCTGCAAATCTCTGAATTCTCCTCTCCTTATGTACAGTCTTGAGGTAGATATAGGCTGTTATTGTGCATGCCCCTGTGAGGAGGGGCTTCTGATTAGAAGGTGGTCTGGGTAGGGTCAATGGGACCCTATGTTTGCTGAGTAACACTGACATAAGTCCCAATCCCTGTGGCAGGGATAGGTGCTGTTTTCTTTATCAGAATTAATGCGAATAGGTCTAACAACTATCCGGAGCCAGCTATGCCATGAACTCAAGTTGCATCTCTGTCTCCCTGGGGTTGGCTCTCTCCCTAGAAAGCTGCAATTTTTAATTGGTGAGCTTAAAGGAGGCTGTGTGTTGCTGATGTGAATGTAACAGGTTCCAGAGGTTGCCATAGTTAGGACAAAGGAGGAGTATAGTGAATCCACCAGAGTCCCTTGTCCATCCTGCATATTATGTCGGGACAGTGTTTAGTGGTAAGATGTTTTACTGTCTTGTAGGGTTTGAGAGTGGGAGTGAGATTCAGGATGGGGGATGATTCATTGTCTGGTATGGCTGCAAGAGCTGTATCATTGTGATTGAGTTAATTCTCTTGAGATAATAAACCTCTGGTGAATCAGGTCAGAGGGGTGGGGATGGTGGAAGTGCCCAAGTGGGTGTGGGGGGTGGGGTCTATTCCTTTCACCTACCTAAGTAGCCTAGGGGGACAGAGTATAATAATGTCTTACTCAGCAGGAAAGTATCTTATGTGGGAGGCTTATTTTTCTGACTTACTATTGTGTGGTCTGTGAACAGTCTCCTAAGAATGCTTTTCCAAGCTCAACCTGGTAAAACCTGCTTTTGGCTGAGGCTGAGGACTTTAAACTCCGGTGAATTTTCCTCCTTTGCTATGTTAAAGCTTTGTTAATGAACCAGCTATGTGGTGGCTTAGATTAAAAGCTATGAAAAGGAACACAGTTTTGGAATGACTGAGGTTTTATTTTTAAGTTTTTTGTTTGCTCTTTCAGGGGCTTGCTGAGTGTCCTGGCATCAATGCTGTGCCATGTTGCGCCCTAGGAAAGGGGGATTAGATTGGCAGGAGTGGGGTTGGGGATCATTGGGTCTGAGTTCTCCTGGCTGCTCTTCTGGCTCACTCCAGCTGCCTCTATAGGCTGTGCTCTGGGGATCTGTGATCCACCATGGGTAAATAAACCAGGGGTTCTCTGATTGTAGTAAATTAGTGTCTAATTATCTTTCCTGACCCATGCTGGCAGGCTGCTTGAGGAGCTGGTGAGAAGGGGGAAAGGGTGTGGCCAATGTGGTCACTGTTCCTGGGCAGGGAGGGGAGGTACAAATCCCTCAATGCAGGAGCAGAGAGAGGACCATAGAGGGAAGTGCTGGAGTGAGTTCTTGTGGCTAGTTCTTGGAAACTCT
This sequence comes from Echinops telfairi, assembly GCF_000313985.2. NCBI lineage: Eukaryota > Metazoa > Chordata > Mammalia > Afrosoricida > Tenrecidae > Echinops > Echinops telfairi. The sequence goes on along the minus strand of NW_022107431.1, from coordinate 57,604,089 downwards.
CTGAGGTCCTGGGATTATGGCCACCCTTAGACAGAAGTCTGGAGAAATTACTGCATCTTGGCGGGTCTTGAATCTCTGGCACAGGAAGGGTAGCAGACAGCATCCCACTGGACCTGGCAAGGGATATGGAAAGCCCATGAGCATGTGCAGTGAACTTAGAGCATTGCAGTGAGCCCTCAGATCACTCTGTGGGTGAAAATTATAAGGGGAGGTTTGAACCAAAAACCCTAGGACTGGGATTCTATTTCTAGCACCAGCCCCTCAATATTGGCCTTGTTACCTCGTAATTTTTTGACCTAACAAAAACAACAAGAGCACAAGGCAGGTGGACCCCCTGGACCCCCTCTTGTCTCTCTTTTTACATCAAATGATGACCACTACTTTTAAGTGATTCCTTAACAATTTCAAAGTCTAAATCATCTCTGTGATTGCCCTGATATTTCCTTAAGTTCTCCAAAGCTGAGCTATATGACATATATGGAGGGCATTACTTACAGTTTAGTTGATGCCAAAATAGTAATAGCACCAGCAGTAATAAGAACAGTTATTGCAGTCACAGGGTAGCCACTATTCTTTGGCACAAACTCAAAAAAATGGAAGAAGAGGCCTAATACAGAAACACTGGCAATGGACAACCTGGCATCATCAGTAGTGCCTTGGTTTGCAAAGTACAGGAGACTCAGGTACCATTTCCCATTCCTTGTGCCACTGTGTATACCTCTCCTATAGTATTTTCAATTATCTCATATGCATGAAAAAGTTGGATTATGATAAAGGCAGAAGAATTGATGTGTTCATGATATTCACAAATTATATTGAATATAATCCATGTTGCTAAATCTACATTATAACAGTCTTCGAAGAAATGCTCCATTCAAAATGCTTGTTAGAAGTAAGGAAGGTGAGATTCCAGTGTATTTACTTGGGACACATCATCAGGAAAGATCAATCATGATAAAAGGACCTTATGCTTGGTAAAGCAGAGGGTCAATGAAAATCTGATATATTCAATGAGATGGGTTACACAATAATATCAGTGGACTCAAACTAACAATTATAAAGTGTGGCTCTAGAGGACAATAACTGATAACATCAAACATTTACTAGAGAAGTTAACCAGTGTGTCAAATGTCAAGTATGCTGTTCAGTTGTCCACAGCATCTCTTCTCTACCAGGCTAGCAAGCATGTTTCTCCCTGATCCTCAGACTCTCAGCCATGCAGCCTCTTGGTTTCGGTCCTCCTTGGGAAAGTGTTACTAAATGGGTTAGTCTGGGTAGACTAGAGAAACAAATTCATAGATATTCATATGTGCATAAGAAAGAGCTCTATATACAAGAGCAATTGAATATTGAGAAAACATCCTATCCCAGTCCTGATCAAGTCCATAAGTCTGATATTTGCCCATATGTCCGATACCAATCTATAAATTCCTCTTCAGACTGACAAAACACATGCAATGATGCCAAATGCAGGAAGATCACAGGCCAGTGGGTGGAAAGTCTTGTGGATCCAGTGGCGGTGGAACCATCTTGGCACTGGCAGAGGTCTCCATGTGGCTCCTCCAGCTCCCAGGCCTCTGGCTGAGTCAGTGTAGCTCTGTCATGCTCATTGTCAGTACTGTCTCGCAGGGAGTGGGTGAGTGTCCTGTCTCCATCAAGCTATTTATCTCCTTAGCGCCTCCAAATAAGGTCATCAAGCTGCGACTTGATTGACAGGCTAAACTCTATCCCTTCACTCTTAAGTCTCAAATTGACAACAGATTATGTAACTACCACATTAAGTTCCTTTCGTACCGATAAATGCCCAAAAGGCACCCCAGTCTTTAAGCCAACCTCCTGCCAAAAGGCAATCAGCTTTGTTCATTTGATTGGCTGGGAATTCCACCACTCTCGCTCAGTCCTCCACCACATCTCTGTGCAGGAATCTTGGATGAGATGGATTCACTCGTTTCTTGCTAACTGTGGCACTCTCTGTTCTTCTTTCTGCGCGTGTTATACCCAGTGGAACAGCAAAAGTGAGCAATGTGCTTATTAGAGTCCTCGACATTTTTGTGCTTGCCTCCTCTCCCAGTCATCTGATAGGAATTACAAAGATGAAGGGTAGAAAAACCACACCAAGTGATTTCACTTAACTTTAGTTATCCATGGTGAACCGGTTACAGTTGAACTTTTAGACTAGGGCTAAACTTGGAAGAAGCAGTCCATTTTTGAAAAATTTGCCAGAGAAAACATCATGAATAACTGTGGAACATTGTCAAGTGCAGGGCTGGAAGGTGAGGTCAGAAATAGTGTGATGAGGTGGCATTGAGTGGCTCTGACTTGTACAACAGAACAAAGCACTACCTGGTCTTGTGCCGTCCTCACAATTGTTCTTATATTTGGGCGCATTGTTGCAGGCCCTGGGTCAGCCCATCTCATTGAGGGCCTGCTTCAGTGTGGCTTCCCTTTCAGTTTATACCAAGCCTGGTCTCCTTCTCCAGAAACTCTTCTCTCCTGAGAACACACTCGGAGTACAAGAGTTGATCTTAATGATGAGGATGGAGTAAACTTTTAGGGCCTTACTTTACTGATAGGACACACTCAAAATGAGATGGAACAATGGCAAGTATCCAATAATAATTAGAATGTGGAATGTACAAAGCATGCACTAGGAAACTTGGAAGTTGTCAAAAGTAAAATTGAATACATAAAAATCACCATCCTACGAACTACTGAACTAAAATGAACTGATATTTGCCATTGTGAATTGGACAAGTATGTGGCTTACTATGCCAGAAATGATACATTCAAGAGGAATCGTGTCACACTCATTATCAAAAAGAATATTTCAGGATGCTAAAATCTATAGCTGGCAGCAAAGTATTCTGTGAAGCATTACAGTTCTTGAAACTTCTTTTAAGAATGACTAGCATATGCCCCTACAAAAAATATCAGAGAAGAAATGTTTAAGATTTCTCTGTTTTTCTTAACTGATATTCCTATTCACTAAAATGTGTGTGTGTGTGTGTGTGTGTGTGTGTGTGTGTGTGTGTATATATATATATATATATATATATAATGTCAGAACTTTGTCTTTTTTCTCTTTTTAAAATCTCCAAATAAGCACACAATTTCCTTGTCTGAGTTTTGCTCTGAACACTCAACTGGGGTGTGTTTTCATGATTTATGGGCCACAAAGGAGAAATATGGGCCAAGTTTCAGGTGAAACTTCTTTTTTTCCCTCACTGGTTTCAAGTCAGGCAAAAATCAACGATTCAAGTCCATTCAAAATGAAAGTTGCTGATGTCAACTGACAAGAATTCAGATATAATATTTTCCAACCCTGCGGTCTAAGCATGGAGCTTCATAGAAAAGGCCCCATTATTCAGATCATTCCATTTGGAAATCACGAGTCTCTGGTTTTGCATCGTTACTCTGTTTGTGAGTGAACTCATCTAAATTTAAGAAAGTTTAAGGCAAAGGAGTCTCAAGATCAAATCATCAAAGCAAGTCTGCATGGGGCTTATTTTAAGTGATTTTCACATAGTTGTTATTTTTAGGACTCATAGACTTCTTCTATTGTTTATTAAGGAATAAAAATGGCCCAAGGCTCTTACTTAGCTTATTACATTCCTACATGCTCTCAAGTTTAATAAAGGAATCTTGGAAAACAATTTGTCCGAAAGCTGTTCTGGGCCTTTTCAGTGTCTGAGGTGAACTGCCTCTTTCACAGTCCCAAAAGAATCACACCCTAGGCAGATCTGAAGAGACAGAAGCAAACACATTTTCCTCTGATTTTAAATTTGGAGGGGCTGGAGGTTATAAAAGAGATGATGGTGAAATAAAGGCTTTGAATCCTAACCCCAGAGAGAGTCCCCTCCTCCAAACACTGAGTAGACCTCGGAAATATGGACCAGTTTACCACATATATGAGTGATGCATATCCAGACATGAGGAACCCTTATGGCAGAGTGGTTATCCATTGGGCTACAATCCACAAGGTCATCAGTTCAAAACCACCAGCAACTCCTCAGGAAAAAGACAAGGCTCTCTACTCCTGTAAGCAGTTAAAGTCTGAAACTTACAGGGACAGTTCTACCCTGTCCTGTAGGGTCACAATGAGATAGGACTGAGTCAATGGCAGTGAGTTTTGTTTATATTTAAGCAAATATTAGTAATCTAATGATAAGTAATACAGCTAAAACAAAAATTATTTAGATCCTGAAGGATAGAGACAGTAACTAGATTAATAGTTCATTAGAATTATGGCAGGGGAAGTTAGGAAATAATGGAGAGCTAACAATAATGGGTACAAGAATGACAAAAATGTTCTAACATTGATTGTGGTGATGATGGCACTAACCATTTAATACATATTTACTATATGCACATGAATGATATGCCAACAAAACTATTAAAAACACACACACTTGACAGTCCATTTGAAAACCCCCTAAAGACCTTATTAAAAATGCAAACTCTCTGAAAACAACTCCAGATATTCGGTTTAGTCATTCAGTCTCAAGAACACTTTTCCTAATAGCCTCAAAGGTGATGCGGACACTAGTAAGTCATGTCTGTTTCTTTAGACTAAAGCACTCCTTTAGACTCCTGACAACATGAAACACCAAATATAAATAAATGAAATCCATTGCCATTGCTCCATTTCCTGCCACAGCAACTCTATGAGGCACAGAGCAGAGCTGCGTCATACACAGACTTCAGTGCTGTGACCTTCAGAAGCAGATCATCAGGCCTTTCTCCCAAGGGACATCCGGGAGAATTTAACTAGCCAACCATTTACACCACCCAGGGACTCCACCGCTAACTGTTTTATTAGGTGCTCAGTAATAACGACCTTGTTTACAACAGAATGCAACATTGCCCAGACCTGACCACCTTCATTGTTTGAGTATGTGTCACTCGATCTCATCGAGGGTCTTTCTCTTTTGTGTTGACCATCGACTTTTGCTAAGACCAGTTTGTGGTCCAGGCAGCCTCTGAAGCCATGCTTCTTAGGAAAAGACATCATGCTTGGTAGAGTAGAGGGTCAGGGCAAATGCATTGGTTCTTCTCCGGTCTTCCTTACTCTTGATCTATGTTCCACATGCATATGTGACAATTGAAAATAACATGGTTGGGGTCAGGCGTACGTTAGTCTTCAAAGTGACTTCCTGCTCTTCAACACTTTAAAATGGTTTCTCAAGCAGATTTTCCCAGTGAAATATGTCCTTTGATTTAACTGCTGCTTCTAAGATCATGGATTGGGGATCCAAGTAAAATAAAGACCTTAACCGTGCCAATCTTTTCTCCATTTATCATCATGTTGTCTATTGGTCCAGTTGGGAGGACTATTCTTTTATTCAAGTTGTAATTCATGCTGACGGCTGCATTCTTTGATTTTTAGCAGTAAGTGCTTCAAGTCCTCTTCTGTTCCCGCTAACAGGGACAACTATAACCTTAGATAAATTACCAAATCAGGAGAAGTCATTCAATGTGACATGATCATATCCTGAATCCCTGCACTCTTTTGTCAATGCTTGCTTTCCTAAGAAGTGAGGTAGACAAACTTGGCTTTGGAGCCTGGCTAGCCCACACACTAACTATAGGATCTAACATTAGCTACATGACAGTCGATCATTCATATACTCTGCAATCTTGAGGATAGTCATGAACAAACCTTTTGTATGGTTTATCTTTAGTGGCGGAGTCTATCAAACACATAAGTAAGCAGATAGATAAGTAAATTCTAGATGTTAGTGAACGAAACTAGAAGAAAGATAGTAAAATAGAAGAGTTAGGTTAAGAATTACATGATTGGGAGCAGAGGCGGGGACAGGGAATGTCGGTTTACCTTAGTGGACAGGCAGGTAGGGTTTCCTAGAGAGGGACAGTGGAGAAAAAAGTCCACCTGATAGGAAGAAATCAGCCATGCACATGTCGGGGAAGTGCAGCAGGACAGACGCGGCAGCATACATTTGTTGGATGCAGGGGCAGGAAGAAGACCAGCCTGGGTGGCGTAGAGGTACGAATAGAGTTTTCTCTGAATGATGAGAAAAGTCAGAAAATAGGAAGGACCACAAAATGGCTGAGTGGTAGCATACAAATCAAGAGTCGAGGACTCTAAGAAGGGGATTGGTCAGTTTCATCCTTCCTCTGGCTATTCAGTGAACCATGTCAGATGCAGAGAGAGCGAGAAAATCCCATGACAAGCAGAAGAATGAGCCAGGCTTGCCCAAGACCACTGCATGGAGAAGTTGTGGCAGGAGAGCCAGGAAGGCGCTGTGGTCACAGAAGAGACCGTGAGACAGAGCGGCTAATTTCTTTGTACCTGGAAGTGGTAACGCTGCATGTCTCAGACATGAGCCTGGCTTGCAAAGTAGGATGCTGTCCGGGCATTTATCAACACTAACGGGGCTTGTGTAACATTTGCTCTATCAATACTAACGGGGCTTGTGTAACATTTGCTCTATCAACACTAACGGGGCTTGTGTAACATTTGCTCTATCAATACTAACGGGGCTTGTGTAACATTTGCTCTAGCAGAGCAACGGCCAAGGGACCTTGTGGCTACGAGACTGAGGACTAGAGGGAAGATGAGCCTACCAGCGTTGCTGAGAAGTGCTAAAGGCAAAGGGACTGGATCCTTCGTGGTTTCTAATCCTGACTTCACGTTACTGGTTAACTTCTCTAATGTTGTTGTTATTGGACTTCATTAATCAGTTCTGACTCCTAGTGACTCCGTGCACAACAGAAATAAACAACACCCACTCCTGGGTCTCTTCATAATTATGTTTGAGCCCATTGTTGTAGCTGCTATATCAGTCCGTCTCATTGAAGGTCTTCCTCTTTTTTAATTATTCTGTATAAGGGGCCCTGAAAGGGTTTCTAGGAAAATTCTTTTCATTCAAATCTTTTTTCTTAATATTATTTTTCAAATCTACTTACAAACTACTTGTGTAACCTGAGGCAAGTATCTTGTAAACAAAAAAAGTTTTAAATTGCAGGCACTTATATCAGACATAAGAATGATGAGATCAACATGCATTTCCAGGAAACAGAACTCATGGGAAGAAAGTGTGAAGATGTAACATAACAAACTTGGTTTTGGGGACAATGTGTTCTTCACTGCAATCATGTACAACCAAAGTGTATTAGTCTGCATACTTCAGAGAAACAAATCCACAGCAACTCATGTATAAGAGAGAGTTTTATGTAAAGATTAAGTGTGCATAAAGAAAACATCCCAACCCAATGCTGCCCAAACCCACAAGTCCAACATTAACCCATTAACCCATATGTCCAACACCAATCCACAAAGTCCTCCATCTCACAAAACGGAGGCAATGATGCCGACTGCAGGAGGAAAGCTGAGTCAGTGAATGTATAAGCATCTCAGCACTGGCACGGGTCTCCACATAGCTGCTCCAGCACCCAGGGCTGCATCAGGGTAGGCCCATGTGGCTTCTCCTTGGGGATGTCTTGCAGGAAGTCAGCCTTGCAAGCGGAAGCAGGGAACTGCTAAGGCATCTGCACCCTAGTGCGACCATCACAAAGCAAGAGACCCGAGAACTCGAAAGGCGAGGCTCACCGAGCCATTTATCCCTCTGCCCTTCAATTAATCCCACATGTGTTTATCGGCCAGGTTGGCACAATAAACTAACTAACTCACAAAGTGACTGACACCACTCAGCTAGGTGGTAACTCCCACCCTCCTAAATGAGTGACTTACGTATCTTTAAATTCCAAATGACTTCATGCTGATGTTGAACTTATTTATGATTACACACACACACACACACACACACACACACACTTTCCTGTATTCTCTATGTAGGGGGACCCTCTCTCTGCTTGGAGTGAAGAGTAGAGTGCTCTGCATTTTCACTTAGTCATGCCGAGCATAAGGTGTGTCATTCCTAAATAAAACTCTTTTTCTTTCACTCTTAATACAACACAGTATTTTCTTTTGTATATTTCTGGTGTCAAAAGTGGAACCTCAAAGGTGCATTATCTCTGATAATCCCTGGGGTGCCCAGAAGTGGGCATGGTTACCTGCTAATTTGCTTTTACCTTTCCACTTCCATGAGTCCTTAGGAATTGTTTAATGTTCAAACAAACAAACAAACAGACAAAGAGCTCTTGGATATAAAATTTGATTCCTTTATGTATAATTCCTTGAGTTTAATTGTGTATTTGTTTTGATTCTTGCTTGTAAAAGTTAATTCTGTTGTAATTGCCACTAAAAAAGGACCTGCATGATGAAAGATGATTTTGAGGCACTTTTTGAGACCCATCTCACTACCTGAGCCAACATTATGGTCTCTTACTGCCCATGTGTTTATCTGTATGGCAAAATTCCACATGAGCCAGTTTGCAAAATCACTGGTTATTTTGTGTTTAAAATTTTTTTTTCTCTAAGTTAATTTTTCTGTACAGTAAGTTAGAGAAGGTTCCTGAATTAAACATTCTTAGATACCTATTTTTACTGATGTCATTACGTCATTTAAAGACACCAAGAGAGTAAAATAGCATCCCTGAAGGGTACTCTCTCAATTAATTAAATAGACTAATTATACTAGAATTCAATGTCAAATGTCTGCTTCCCTGCTGGATGCTACTTCTTTATACTGCTCTTTGCTTTTCCACTCCTCTTGATAACATGTTCGATTTTCTCTAAAAGCAAGACTGGACCTCCCTTAAGTCACCCGAGAAGTGATGCTGAAGATTCTTCTTGTATCACTTTTGTCACATGGAGACGCTGAATTACATAACATTGTACATTTCCCCCCAATTTCTGTGAGGAACCCTGCAAGTTTTCTGAAGAATAAAATTTTAAATTCCTGTTCAAACTGGCCTAGATGGTCTTCTAGACTTATCTAAGATTGCTCACATGATCCAATAACATTCCAATTATGCTTAGAATGAGCAAAATGGAAAGTCTATAGACAGTCTATTCTTAAATATTGATAAAATGGCCTCAAGGCTGTTGGAACTGTCTTGGGTCATGAGTAAAAGAAATGCTGGAAGCCATCCCTAATATCTTTCTTCCATTGATTGACTGACTAACATTCACTCTTGTAAACAAAATGAACATGAAAGTGTTTGCAGTCACCAGACTTGACTGACCCAGGTTTCCAAACACTCAGGTCCCTCTTTGGCCAGACCACACACCTCTGGCCCATTCAATGTTTTCATCTCATGTCTTAATCCTGAAATTTCAGTCTTAGTAATGTGACCTTGATTAAACATGGAGCCAGTTCCTATTGTTGAGCTAACAAATTTAACAAGGTTAACAAAGTAATGGCCTCCAGTTGCAACAATTATCATCTCCCAGATAAAAGAAAACTGCCAAACCTTCCAATTTTACAAAGGTGGGCTATTGGGGAAATGAATGCTGCAAGTTAAAAGGTTTTTTTTTTTTTACATTTATTTATTTATTTATTTCTGATTGATTTATTATTATTTTTTTTATAATTGCTCTTTTTTTTTTTCTTTTTTAACATTTTATTAGGGGCTCATACAACTGTTATCCCAATCCATACACACATCAATTGTGTAAAGCGCATTT